>NC_022028.1:23469052-23482259 GCF_000317375.1 Microtus ochrogaster | reverse complement strand
CCCTTCCCAGTGGTCTACCCTACCATGCCTGTAGGCAGCACCTTTTGTGACACCTGGTTTGAGAATGACTTGGAGACGAAGACCTTAGCTTTTTCATGCAGAGGAAAATTTACAAATTAGGACAGGAGGTTCGACTCTGATGTAAAATGGTAGTGGACTTTAACCAAATCAGTTCAGGCTTGTGAGAGTACATTTTAAAATGCCACTATGCCCCCTAAAAAGAGAAGAAAGAACAAGTGTCACAGGGAAAATGAGGTAAGTATGGCAGAGCCTGAGAGTGGGAGGGTCTTGGTGACATTACACATTTCCAGAGTAAAGACTTTCTAGCAAAAAAGCTGCCCCACCCAATTTTCTCCTTTTTGTAAACACTTTGACTCCTATGTTCACTTTTCATGGAATTCACTGATGAGAAGCCAGATATCCAATGAGCCAAGTACATAGTCTGGCTAGGGACAGAGCAGGTTGTCCTGGCTCCAGTTGTACACTCATGCCCCTGACACCCGGCCCACATCTCCACACTACTACTGTCTTCCTGTCTTTTTCTTTTGCCCCAATCATGTTGCATGCGGGGTCAAAGAGAGCCTAGGGTACCCGTGAGAGGCTCGGAGTGCTGTGAATCTCTCGGGTCTGTGTGTGCAGCCCTACTGAAGTGAACCGTTCTGCATTCGGAAGGATATGTGTGCTACCTGTACGGACTCTTCTGTCCCGCAGTTCCCGTTAGATGCTCTAATCAGTCTTACAAACGGGAGTGAGATGACGTAGACTGCATTCCGATGTGCTGCAGGGTGACTCTGTGGCTGAGGTAGGCCACCCAAGTCTTCTATAAGCAGGCATCCTTGCTCGGAGAGACCTAACCCCTAGGTTCCATGGTTCTCTGTAGCTCTGAGACCTGAATTAAAGTGTCCTCATTCTAAATCCAGTGTTTCCTCTACTTGTTTATGTGATGTGATTCTTTCTCTGGGGCCTTTGAAGTATCTGGAAGAGCCATGATTTTAAGACACGGATATCATAGGAATCACATAAAACTTAACTTGTTTTTTTGGAAATTGGCTGCTCTAGTTTGTGTAGTATGGAGCGGCAGGCATGCAGACCTGAGGTGTCTTACTGCTCACGGCTAAATCAGAATAGCTGGTTCTCAGCCTGTCCGTGACTTGGGCACTCCTTTTCTTTTGGTATTTTATCTGTCTGGACCCCCACAGTGCCTCCACCACCACCACCACACGCAAGGTCATGGTGTCACACTGGATTTTTAACCTCTCCCAAATGTGCTACATCTTCTCCACCTGAAATCTGCCCAGGCTTCTCTTAACCAGTCTGCTCTGATCTGCAGTGCATAGTTCTACTCCAGGGAATCACTCCATTTTCACATCTTTATAGAGGTATCCCTGTGCCAAAATGCAGCCTGTTCCCAACATGTGACTCAATGATATCTGAAGGTACATTTTTCGTGGCTTTTTTTGAGGGGGGAATACTTTGGGAATATAGGAAAATAATGACACATTTCTCCAATTGGGTCATTGTATACTTTCCATATAATGCATCTGTCTGCAGAAGGAACTCATGATGTTAAATAAGAAAGTTGCAAAAAAAATATGAAAGAGTCAATTTGGTAAATGCACAATATTGTGAAACTGTTACCGTAATAGAGTTGCAGATACTTTGGCACCCCAACAAGTCAGCAGCATGCTGGGAGGGCTGGTGCGTGTGTGTGTTTAGAGGTTTGGCCTGGCATGTTTTCTATCTTCCAGCAGTTTAAGAACAAGAGTGCTGCCATCTCTGGTCTCTGCTGTAGCTCTTGGTGGCCAACACCATGCTGAGTTCCTGGGAGACAATCGCCTTCCCGTTAGCATTTCTAAGGGCTCAAGAGGAGCATTACTGTGGTGGTTTTATCACACCAAATATGCTTAGAAATCTGTTTCTTTGATTCAGCATTAAGTTTACCACCAGGCAGTGAAGTGTGCCTGTCATGTGCTTTTGTAACTGTGCAACGCAGAAAAGCATTAAGCCTGCCTCTCAGCAGTAAAATTTTATTACTCACCTTTTTTTTCCCTCAAAAGTTATTTCTTTTCTTCCAAGTATCTTACTCATTTTTACATCGGGAGTTTTTTCTATGTATGTATAATATGGAAAATATATAATGAGCCAACTGGTAAAACAAGTCATTAATTTCCTATGTTCCCAAAGTAGTCTTTAAACAACAGTGTGGAAAGGCATATATTCATACATCAAAACAGGCAAGGGATATGAATAAGAAGTGACTATCCAATAAATGTGGTATATTGATAATTAAAGGCATAGTTAAAACTACAATGAAATGATCTTTTTCCTGTAAGATTGGCAGTAATGTAAAAAACGTCTTTTAAAGAGAATATCAGAATGATTAGAAACAGGGACTGTCTGTGAAGATGTACAATGTTGGGGAGATATAAATTGATAGATTAAAGGGGAACTTTGATAATATATTAAAATCGTAAGTATTTATGCCATTTGAACTAGACATTTACTCAAAGAATAAATGCTATTGAAGAATAAAGAACTGCAAATAGATACAGGTACAGGGATTTTTGCCAAAGCATCATTTGTAGTGATGAAGAAATAAATGACCACAATGCAGCTGTGTCACATGAGTGAAACAAACGGCGTCACCTCCAGGCATCCCTTAAGGAGGTGCATCCTAGATGGTACTGTAAAATGGAGGCGTTCAATGAGAGAGTGCAGATCACCCAACAGCATGACCCCATTACACATGAGTGAGTGGGAGGAGAAACTGCAACAGGCTCCTGCACCAGCCCACATGCATCCACACAGTTGCAGGCGCATACAAATGAATACAAATGCATATATTCGTGTGTGACTTCCAGGTTAGTGTGTATTCACGTGAAAGTGGTATTGGTACACAGTGTTTAGCGCTGTTCACTGTAGACTTCATAGATGTTAATACCCTAGAGGGTTTCCACACTCCTGCTCTTAAATTTTTTTTTCATGTTTCACTTTCAAATAAAAAGCATAATTTATCCAAGCAGAAAAATACCATGAAGATACTATGTAACTACATTAAAAATTAAAGTGAGATCATATGATCTAAACAGACCACGTATCCCATGTGACATTAAAAATGACATCAAATCTGGAATAGAGACACATACCTACAAAAGTCTTAAGTCAGGAACCCCCACACGGTTCTAGTGAAGGCAGAGGGTGCAGGTGCCCCATCCAGGCCTGGGATCCCTAGACATCCTCCCCCACGCCCCGCTTAAGATGCTAAATGGCCCTGAGAAATGCAGCTGAGCATTTGAGGAGATGGCCTTTGTGCTGATGCACAGTGCTATTGTTGTTGTCTTCCCTGGCTCCTGATTTTAATTTTTTTTTTTTTATTTTTGGTTTTTTGAGACAGGGTTTCTCTGTGTAACAGTCCTGGCTGTTCTGAAACTAACTCTTATAGACCAGGCTGGCCTCAAACTCACAGAGATCCTCCTGCTTCTGCCTCCCAAGTCCTGGGATTAAAGGCATGCACCACTACCGCCTGGCTTAAAAATACTTTTAATTAGTGTATAAAATAATGTATGACATTACACTCTATGTGCTTTCCTCACATTGACCACCACAGCTCCTTCCTCTGTCACCTCTTCCACAACCTGCTTTCTCCCTCTGCTTGCACGTCTATGTGTACATGTGTTAAGTTAGATCTAGAGTCTGTATATGTAAGAAAGTACAGTGTGTTTATCTTTCTTTTTTCCTTTTCTTTTTTCTCTTGCTTTATTGCCTTGGCTAAGAGTGCAAGCAGTATTAGATAAGAGGGGAGAGTGACAGCATTGTCTGGCTCCTGATTCCAGAGCAAACATTTCCGTTTGTATATCTTTGTCATCTATAGCTTTTATCTTGTTGAGATATGTTCTGTTTTCCTAGTTTCCTTGGAGCTTATATTGTGGAGGAATGTTGAAGGTTGCATTTTCTGTATCTATGAAGATGGTCCTGTGATCTCTGTTTGTATGTGTATTTATGTATGTATGTAATATGGTATTGAATTCATTGATTGGCATGTGTTGACCCACACTCTAAGACACCGTTTTAATGGTTATAGTGTTACTGTACACTGTGCATACTGTCTTCTGTTATATTACAAAATGACACATAGCTGAATATTATATATATTGTGTCCTTCTTTTGGACCTTACACTGTCTAAGAACAGGAGGTATTTCTGTTGTGTTGTAATGTTCTAAGACCTAGGGAAGTACCTAGCCCACCACCAGTGCTCAGTATGGGTTCAATTGCTCTCCTGCAGATTGGTGCATCCTTTTTGGCCTTCTGCTATAGGACAGTCTCTGTGAGATCAGCATCATTTACCAATTCCTGGAATTTATTTTCTTATTGATGGAACACCTCTCCTCTTTTCCCTTTGGTTTCAGTTGTTCTCTTCCACTAGCTTTGCAAATTCAGTCTTCTAGGATTATAAGCTCACATTTCTTCTAATAAAGTAGTTGGTGGCAAGGCATAGCTGCAAATCCTAGGATGCAGGCAGATGAAGGTAGAAAGATCACAGCATAGTGAGCCTTCAGAAAGACAAACCACACAATAAAACCGTACAGAATAGTTGTCATTCTGTTGTATTTTGACCCTGCTATCTGACATCTCGTGCAGCTAAAGAACCATGCCCTAGAGGTTGGATGGTTGCTGGTGTTCAGTGTACTTCTGGTGCTATTTCCTATGAAGTCACCCTGTCTTGAATTCTTGAGACTGATAGACATTCCTGCTGACTTGGCCACTGCTACTCAGTGATACAGTCGCCTCTCCACCTAGTATTTGGATAACGTTAGCACAGTAAGCCCTGCATCTGCAGTTTTGTCTTTGGCAGCTTCACCAAGGTTCACCAAGGCCCAGAAGCACTAGATGTATTAACTAGTAACTGTAGATAAACCATTTGAGTTGTGCCCCAAACTGACTCATGTAATAAAATCTCTCCCTGCCCTGCTCCATGCCACCTAGGATGAATCTTCCTTTTGTCTAGTGTGTTCATCCTGCATACACTACCAGCCTGTTGATTACTTAGTGGCCCTGTTGGTTATCACAATCCACCATCATCCTATCACGGGGCTGGTGTTTAGGTAATTACTTAACAATGTCCCCAAGCACAGCTGAGAGGGGGAGGAGGAGCTGTTAAATTTGTAGGTGTATACATAGGAATAAACACAGTTATATGTAAGATTTCAAGCATTCCCTGAAGTCCTGAAATGCATGCTCTGCAAGTTATGGAGTCTCCTGGAGACAGAAGCCAGAATAGTCAAAGGCACCATAGCTGGGAAACATTTGAGAGGTGATGGACCTGTGCCGTGGGCAGGACTGGCCTCACCTTCACACTTTGAGTAAGAAGTGCACCATACCTGGGGCTTTTCTCCTGGTCCCAGCAGCTCGGGTTTGTTTGTGGCCAGTCTTGCCCGTCACCTGCCCTGTCACTACAGTGCAGAAGCCTGCACTTCTGTGCTCATAGCATGTTCCACCTGCTCTGCAGTTAGCCGAGGAAAGCTCAGACTCTGTACCTTCTAATAGCCTCTCCGTGCTGTGCTGGGGGGTTTTCCATAGGCCTAAAGGTGATGCTTCCGGCTCCCAAACACCACACACCAGCTCTTAGAAGATGATGGACCCTGATTGCTCTTACGTATCTCTTTGGAGAGACACCCCAGACACAAAGGCTCACTCTCCCTCCCTTCAGTGGCAAGGGAGTGGGAAAGCAAATTATTGTTTAATAAGCATACTTTTATTATGCCTTTTATTTGACTATGAATAATTTACCAGTTAAATATTAAATAATTAACTGAGTAAAATAGATTAAAAAACAAACTCATAAATGCCTCCTTTATTTATCCTTTCTCTTCACAGGGCCCAAGCCAAAAGCTGCCAACAGTAATTATAAAGTTGGTATTATACTAATAAATCTTATTGACCGAGTACATACTGTGTGACAGACATTCCGGATGCTTTGTATACTTACCACTGTTTTTATTAATCCTTTAGCTATGGTTAATATCATCTTGTAGGTGACAGCAGTAATAGTTGGGGAAAATCTATCCACGCAAGGTCTTTCAGCTGGCCTGTGACAGGACCAGTATAACCTGAGGTTCTCCATACAGCAGCCCTGGTCCTGTTCCGCCCTTCTGAGATTGACTACATAGGAGTTTGTCAAATGTGTTTTCCCTGCATGTTTATGGAAGTGGGTTTGGGGATAGATTACATGGAAACACGGCCAAAAAGTGTTTACCACCTCTTCCCTTTTTGCCCCCATAATCTTCCTGTCTCTTCAGAGTAATGCATGCCATCTTTTCCTTTAGCTGTGTATGAAAGAGCAATATGATGGTTGCAAACCATAGTTCAAAGATAACCTGTGTGTCTATCAGGAGGCTAATTTCTGTGTATTTATGCTGTTCTGAAAAGGTATTATGAGTCAAAAATAAGATGATAGCAGTACAATTAATAAATACCGTGACCTTTCCCCTCAATTTGCCCACCTAGATTTAATGTGATTCTCAGAAACAGCACAGAGAAGAACCAAGTCCAGGCTCAGAATTTGGGAAACACTCCCCAGTGTTCTTCAAATACATGTTCTTTAGGTTTAAAAAGAATTTTTAATTTCAAATTAATCCAATTACCGTATCTCATCAGGAGCACATATAGGAGACTAACGGGTGTGTGGGTTGGAGTTATTGTCACCTGGCATGAACAGGAGTCATCCAGCCTGGCAGCTGTGCACTGCATGGCAAAGCCGTCTGCTTTAAATTCTGAGGACCCAATTTAAATTCTCCGACTTTAACATTGTAATCCACCAAGAGTTATAAAAACAACCCATAGACTGAGGAATGGGAATTCTAGTGTTTATTAAACACAAGTAGTAAAGTGACATAGAGAGCCAGGTGCATTTAAAAATAAAGTTTAAAGTGTATTTTTTTTAATTGCTGCAAAAGGTCCTGAGTATATATAATAAGGACTCCTTTAACATTGGGATACCAGAGAGTAAAACGGATTTCTCCTGTGTTCCCACCCCACAATGACACAACTGTACCTACATCACGGGATCGTCCCAAAGGTCCAAAATTAGGCCTCTAACATGAAAACAACAATCAGAGAGTCATGTCTTGACTTTCTTTTAGGTGGAGATTTCTGCGTTTCTGGGGACAGCTCAAGTCCAAGAGATGATAAGTGTGTTTTCTGCTGTGTGGGATCTGTGTTGTTTCATCGAGCAGCACTTTAGACAGTACAAGTAAAATGAAGGCTGCTTGTTTTTTGTCCTCAGCTTTTTGCCAAATGGGACTCTTACAAGCAAGGAAGCAGGCATGCTGTGCAGCTCTGAGGGACCCTCAGTGTTTCTGTCTGTAGGCCTTGTGTATTTTGCATTTATCTATCCACATGGCATGCTCTTTCTGCATGATACCAAAAGATACGTCATGGGCCCTGTTGTAGGAGCTGCGGGCTGTGTTCCTGCCGCCCCAGCTCCGGTCGCCTGGCTAGCTTTAAACCTGAAATAATTACACGGACACTGTATTCTTTTAAACACTGCTTGGCCCATTAACTCTAGCCCTTAGAGGCTAATTCTTATATCCCAATCAACTCATCTCTAATAATTTGTGTAGCATCAGTCTTACCGGAAAAGATTCAGCATGTCTGACCTGGCAGCTTGCTTCGTGGCGTCTGCCCGGGAGAGGGAAGCATGGCCTCTGAGCTCACTTCCTCTTCCTCCCAGCATTCTGTTCTGTTTACTCCTCCCACCTATGTTTTAACCTATGAGGGCCAAGCAGTTTCTTTATTTTTTAACCAATGACCTTCCTCCATCATTTCCCCTTTTTCTGTTTAAACAAAAAAAGGAAGGCTTTAACTTTAACATAGCAAAATTACATATAACAAAACAGCTATCAAGTAAAAATTACAAATATTTACATCTATTTTATCTTTATCATAACTAAGGAAAACCATAACTATAACTAACTATTCTTCAACTCCATAAAGACTCCAGAAAGATACAATATTACCTAAGCAAACAAGAAATAAGCAACTTTCAAACTCTAGAAATGACAGAGACATCTCACTGCCTTGACAGTCACCCAAAGTTTCTCTGTACCATTGGGGCATCCATATTCAGCCTACAGGCCCATAGTATCCAGCAGACATTTCCATGAAGCAGGAAAATTCAAAGGCAGTTCAGTGACTATCTGCTGTGTCCTGCAGAATGCCTCACAGACTCTTTCATGAATCAGCAACCCCGAAAGATCATCTCACCTTTAGGCAAGTTCAGTAGTCCTCTCTCTGCGGGTTCTCTGTGTCCAGTTTATGCAATAGTTCAGGGAAGAGCAATTTCTTGCCCAAATGGCTATCAAACTCCATAAGGATCCTCTTCGATGCCCGTCTTCCTCTTGAAGTAGATTGGTGCTGCCAGGAGCAGACGTGTCTCATTGTCATGAAAAGCCCTAAGTCATTAAAACATTAAATGTCCTATTCTGTAGTCTTTGAAAGATATGAAGAATGTCTATCTAAAATATATCTATTTACATCTAGAAAATCTAACATTTGCTTAGATCTAAATTTCAAAGTCAAGGCATTTTCAAAATATCTATGTTGGATTAGTTCAGCAGCATTTATAAACAATTATCTTTTGGCATCTGTTGCTCCTTCCTCAGCATCCAAACAATTCAAAGAGAGCATAATAGCATACAGTATCAAAATTCTCTGTTTATTTTCCATCTTTGTGTGGCTTTATTTTAACTCTATTTTGTTTATTTTTTGAGACAGTTTTTCTGTATATCTTTGTCCTGGAATAACTCTGTAGGCCAGGCTGTCCTTGAACTCTCAGAGATCCTCCTGCCTCTGCCTCCCAGGCATTGGGCTTAAAGGTGTACGCTACCACACCTTGAAGTCACAGAGTTCAACTCCGAGGTCAATCTACCTCTGCCTCCCAAGTGTTGGGATTAAAGGTGTGTACTACCACACCCAACTACTTTCTTTCTTCCTTTTTTTACTTTTCAGTACATTGTATTGGTACTGAAAGTCATCTGTGGATGATTTACAGTGTCTGAGAAGATGTGCACAGGCTTGATGCAGCTACTATTGTATGTACTATGAGGACGATTTTGACAGCTCTTGATATCTGTGGGGTCTCAGAATGATTTCTCTTTAATACCCAAGGCTCTCCTTCGTGGTTAGTTTTAACTCACACTGACCCTGTTCCTGCATTTTAAGTTTCAAGAAATAAAAATTCACTATGGTTTTTATAATTCTGTCTTTAAGTTATCATCAATCATTTGTTCATATCCACATACAAATCAATTGCAGTTGTGGCCCCTGGCAGTTTAGCAACCTTCACTGTAGAATTTTTTTTTAAGTAAATATTTTTAGAAGGTACATTTTCCCCCAGCATGTACTGCTTTTTGTCCAGAAGCTTTCTGTGAGTAGTGTTTCCATTTTTTTTTAAAAAAAAAATGGTGATTTTTATTATTTTTGTTAGTCTTTGAAATTGGAGTTGAATACTGTTTCTCAGACTGATTCCACTAGACTGTCCATTTGTATCCCTTGATGCCCAACCAACTTCACTGTAGACAGCTTGCATTGAGTTCCAACATCCTGGCATTGCATTGTTTCTTGCTTGCCAAGCTCTAGGCCCTTCAACCATAAAGTAGTAGATTAAGATATCTTTGAATTTCTGTTCTTGGCTCTGGCTGCCTTGCCTTGAGAAAAGCCAGCTAACCTTCATGCCTGGACCTGAAGTGTATATATGAAGGCCAATGCTGGCCTCTTCCTCGGGCGCCCTATGTGGGTTGACGGTTAAGATAAACTCTTCAGATCTACCAGATAAAGAGCATTTATTTTTCTCCTCTTATTTCCAGACTGGCACCAGTCCCTCCAAGTTCAAGACTTGGAAAAATGCTACCCCCTTCCCCAGAGGGCAGTATTCTTGTATGCTGCCTGTACAGGAGAAATTGGCAGGGTAATGAAAATTATCGTGATCTGTTGGTGGTGACACTCGCATGATGGGAGTGTCATAGCATGAATGATACCTGTGAAGTAGCTGAAAATCTGGGTGGTTATTCTAGTGTGGAAACTGAAAATGAAATTCTGCTCTGAGCTATAACTATCAGGACTACACATATATAGCAGCTTCAGCATTTAACCTTTTTACTCCCAAGTGACAGAGTTAATCCATGGTCCTATTGAGAAAAGAATGTTTCCAAGAACAAAGCTGTAGTTAGTCACCCACCCTGTGAAGATGGCCACCCCTTGCCAACAGACCTCTCCCTCCTACCCCTGCTATCCCTCTACCCTACATTCCCTTCTTCACGTTAATGTATTTTTGCTTTGTGACAAGTCTGTTTAACCAGGAGAGCCTGGTAGGGTCACCAGGGGGAGATATATCTGAAGATAGTGACTCTTTCATCCCAATAGCCATTAGTAGCCATCAGTTTGGGCAGGGAGAGAGAGAATTCCATGAGCCCTTTGCCTATTCATGAATGGCCTTGGGTTTTGCAGGTCCATGTGGGCACCTATAGCTCCTATGAATTTACAGTTGCAATGGCTCTGTCATAAAAGGGTTTGATGGCAGGTTTGTGTGCACAAGAGAAGACATAGTATATAGGGTCCTTTGTGATCCAGGTCTAGGCTTCCCCTGTGGGGTCCTGGAATATATCACCCATGGGCAAGGGGCACTTTGCTGTAAATAGTGCAGACTACTGAAGAAGGACTGATTCAGTATCAGGAGTGTGTGCAGCTGAGACATTGGATGCAGGGCTGAGAGTCCCTGTCCTTGACACAACATTTATTCTTCTCTCTAAGGAAGATAATGTGAGGCAAGCTGAGGAAAAACTGAACAAGAATGAAAACTCTTACCTTTGCTCATTCTTCGTTATTTGTTATTTTATTTCTTGATTCGAAATATATTTTCATAGAATATCTATTATCATATTCTTTTTCTCCCCCAAACTTCTCCCAGATCTTCTTCCCACACACCCATACACCAAACTTCATGTTCTTTCTCTCTCGTAAAAACCAACAAAAAAGAGCACATGCAAAAACAATCCATGGAGTCCACTTTGTGTTGGTCAGCTACTCCTAAGCATGAGGCATGATCTGGAGTATTCACTTCATTGAAGAAAACTGCTTCTCCCCCACCCAATACAAATTCCAAGTAGCTTCTTGTTAGGAGTGGAACTTTATGCCATCTCCCCTTCTTCATGTTGGGCTGTTGTCTTGTTTGAACTTGTACTTGTATACTATCATAGTCTCTGAGTTCACATATGCATTAGCCCTGTTGTGCCTGGAAAACACTCTTCCCATGGAGTTGTACACCACCTCTGGTTCTTACAACATTTCTGCCTCCACTTCCACATAGATCTCTGAGCTTTAAGGGGAGAGGTTTGGTAAGGACACCTCATTTAGAGCTGAGGGCTCCCACACTCTCTGCACATTGTCCAGTTATGCATTTCCATGCTAACTACCATTTCCTGTAAGAAGCATCTCTGATTATGCTTCAGCAGTGCACTGATCTCTGGTTATAGCAGTGTGTCATTAGGACTCATTTTATTCCTTCGTTCATCTAGCAGAATAATAGCTGTTCCCCTAATAGAAAGTCCATCTGTCTAGTCTCAGGTCCTTGGCCTCATTAACAGTGTCAACTGTGGGTTGCAATTCAAGAAGCAGGCCTTAAAGGTTATCTCATAATGTCTGTGCCACTATTGCACCAGTAGTCATACCTTGCTGACAGGTTGCTGTTACAGGCTACAGAGGTTGAGCTGTGTGAGATAGATGATGACTTTTCCCCTTTGTTAGTTTGTGTAGTACTTCTAGCACCATGAGTACTAGTCAGTGATGGTGATGCTTCTACTTGAGCTCCGGCTTGATTTCCTGATGTAAATATATGGTGTCTTTGGCAATAGGGTCATGTAGAATAACCAATAGCAGTGATAATATCATGTGATGGGCGGATCTTTGCTCATACTTTAAATCAGTGCCACAAATAAGTTACAAATTTCATTTCTATCAGGTTTTATTACTTCATCAGTTTCTTTTATTTTGTCACAGATACGTTTTTTTTTTCCAGAAAACCTAGGGACCTTTCCCCAAAAATAAGGTGCAAATCACCCTTAGGAATCATAATTTTAAATAACTTCAGTTCTAATAACATACAATCTGTGTAAATACTTACTAACTAAACTCTAGATTACATATGAATGATACCTTATTTCGATATTTTTTAAACAGATACTTACATCTGTTCTTAATGTCTTAGGCCCCCAGCAACTGAAGCTTAGAAATAAATTGTATTTCTCATTTTGGAGGCAAGAATTCAGAAACAGTGTGATAGTAACCAGTGATATCCTTGATGAATGCTTAGATACGGGGCTCTATGCCATGTTATCTTGCCCATTATCTCATTTAATCTTTGGGCCTGATTCATGAAATGATGTTCCCTTTCCCTTTGCTCCTAAGATATCAAAGCAGAGATCCAGTTGATAGTAAACTTCAAAACATGGCGTACTGAGCTGTGACTTGCTCAGCTAATAAGTGATGAGAAATAGAGATGTCTGTTTGCCCCTTGTAAGTAATTTCAATGAAACACAGTGTATCTCATAAAGCCATTGCACATTATACATACAAAACATTTTACACTTGTATTACATTAGAAACTTACTTGACTAGTCATAAAAATTCATATATTGGAGAATTATTATATACTTGGGTGTCTCATGCATCTCTTACCCATGCTACTCATTTATTTGCTTGATAGGATTTGTTAGATAGATAAATCCTATTGAAAGGCTTGGCAGTACTTAAATCAATATTAGCAAGTAAGTTAGCATTGACATGTGGATGTTCAGCTCCACTCAGCTTCTGTGGGGCACCTACTATGTAAAATGCTTTAGCCCACACTAGCATAAGTAGCTCCTTTGCCTCGGAAAAACTTACAGTCCTTTAAGGGCTTGTGTTTATAAAGTGTTTCTAAGCACCCTTGTGAGCAGTTATTAGGATTCCCATTTGTTGATTCTGTTGAGATAGGATGCTCGTGAAAGAAGGTATGAGTGT
Organism: Microtus ochrogaster; assembly: GCF_000317375.1. Classification (NCBI taxonomy): domain Eukaryota; kingdom Metazoa; phylum Chordata; class Mammalia; order Rodentia; family Cricetidae; genus Microtus; species Microtus ochrogaster. Next base: position 23,469,205 of record NC_022028.1, on the reverse strand, counting down.
CTCCTGAGTATGATTTTTATTCAGCATGGAAGAGAAGTATCTATCTAGGCATCGATTGAGGTTTGTACATATAAAAAAATACAGCATGAAACAACAAATCCTGAGAATTGAAGGAAGAAAAGGAGAATGCTTTGGAAGGACCTGAGAAAGGAA
>NC_022028.1:23459516-23467692 GCF_000317375.1 Microtus ochrogaster | reverse complement strand
GTGCCTGCCCACAGGTCAGTATTCTACAGGGACTGAGTCAGGGATCTGGATACAGATACAGGAGGACACCAGCTCTACTTAGGATCACAGCTCAGTGCTTTCTTAAAGCTTGTTTGCTAGCTTTGTTTAGTGTGAACTGTATAGTAAATTCCTTTCTGAAAGTGCCACTTGTGAGAAGTTACTTGTAGGACACGTTCTTAAGAAAGTTCAGTCATTTATAGTTCATTAACCTCTTATGTCACTTACTTCTGAAGAGCCAGAAGGACACAAATACTTCATCTTTGGGCTTTTTATAACAAACACAAAACTTGCATAACATATACAACATGCCGATGTATAAAGAGCATACAATAACTGGAGGGAAGTTGAACGTGTTGAGGGTGTACATACAAGTCTGGTGTTTATCATGAGTGATTAGTTTAGGTTTTATTTATCTATTTTGACCTCCTCAAGATTACACTGTGAATAAAAAACTGATTGCAAAGAAAGCTACCGAGTAATTGGAGTGGCCTTAGGACACTTCAGACAATTCATAATGGAGGGGGGGAAAAAAAACGGGTCAAGTATTTATAATTGATGACTAGCTTGCTCTGTAGAAGATTTGACACCACTTTATCCTAGCCAGTAATTTAAATGAAAAAGGAAATGAGAAAACTTGTGAAGAAAAAAAGGAGAGATTATACTATGGAAGAGCCGAGTGGTAGAAAGAACATGTTAGCGGGAGTGAAGAAAACCCATGTGTGTCTTGATAGCTTTCTCACTTGGGGAGCGAGGATGCCACCCTCAGTACAAATCCAGCAGTCCTACCTCCTCAGAGGAGAGGTGTGAGGAGATAAGGCCGTGGGGTCACTTGGTGTGTGCAGACTGGGGAAGGGACCAGTGGAAAGCTAAACCCTCCGGCATGTGACATATGTGTCAAGGCGGGAGATGGCGGAGGGCCATTAAACCCTTCCTGGGTGGTTTAGAATACTCACCCTCCCTCGGAACTTGTGTGAAATCTGCCCCATCTGAGGTTCTGCCGAAGAGGGTTCCTGGGGAAAGAAGCCACAGACCATCCTTCGATTTCCCAAACCCTGACGGATCCTTTCTCGACACCTGACCTACCAAAGGTTGGCGAGAACACAACCTCTCTTCCACAGAGCAAAAAGTCTTTTCCTTTTAAAACATCGACTTTGGCTCATTCCTGCTTAGTTTTGAAAGTGAAGGCCAATTAAAATGCAGGGTTCAGAACCTGTTTTCAAACTATACTGATTCCCTCGGTCATCAGAAGTCAATTCAATCCCTTAAATACGTTATTGATGGCAGCTGAAGGAAAATGCGAAGTGTGAGCAATACGACCCCCTCCCTCTCCCGTAGCTCAAGGAGCAGTGTCAGAGAGCCTGTGACGGATGACTGCACCCTGAGCTCAAGTTGTGTTCTTAATACTGTCTTCTAAAGTTGACATCGTTTCTCTCTGTACTCCGTGTATGTGGCTTGTTTCTCTCATTCCCCCCCCCCATTTCCTATGAAGTTCAATGACTTATGGAACTTGTTGGGAATTTCTTCTTTATCTCTAATAGTTTAGACAATTCATCCAGTAAAACTCACTAAGATTCTGCTGTCTTAAGTATGCCTTGAGAAACATCCTGTGAATTCTGTGTAATAATCTGAACCTCTTTTTGAACGGCATAAAAATGAGAGGGTCTTCTCCTTTTAAGGTATTTAGGGAGAACCTTGGAGTCAAGAACTGGCCGTTCTAGGATACACTTCATAGAAATGAGTTTCAAGTCTCTGTTGTAAACATTCCCTCTTGGCCTTCATTTATTCCTGTCACTTCCGTACCCTATGAAGCATGCCCACATAGTACTCTTCATGCGTCTGCTGTTGAGTCCTCTGAAAATGCTCTTTGTTTCTCCCCCACCTCTAGGAGATGACCTGGCTTCCTCCACTCTCTGCTATTCAAGCTCCTGGCAAGGTGGAACCTAGCAAGTTTCCATTCCCAAATAAGGTGAGCACTTGAAGCACAAGAGAGAGACCTGTGCTGTATGGACACTTGTCACGGACGGGATGTTGGCCCTTCGGCATCTCTTTCCCTGAGACGTTTGTCAGAGGCCTGTGATTCTGGCCTTCGGTAGTTTGTAAGGATGTGTGTGTTCACTGAGGTGGGTCAGTGAACAAGCTTGTGACCTCATGTTTCTGTATTCTGAAAATGGTTGTTTTACCTAAGTCCCTTTAATACACTTCTCATGTTGTGGTGACCCCCTGCCCAGCCATAAAATTATTTTCATTGCTACTTCATAACTGTGATGTTGCTACTGTTATGAATCACAATGTGATATCTGTGTTTTCTGATGGTCTTGGGTGACCTTTAAAAGGGTCCTTTGACCTCCAGGTTGGACTGATCTAGATTAGACTGATCTAATCTAAGTGTTTGTGAGATTGGAAAGCACCTTGCAACCATTCACACAGTCAATGAGATCCTGTGTCCACACCCCATTCCCATACACCAGAAAACTGTTTTTAATGGTTAATCTTACAATGAATGCCTTAAAATTAGAATCATGTAGTATTTAATTCTGCCTATCCTTATCCAATTTCCTAAGATTTAAAAGGGATGCCTATGTCTTCTAAAGGAACTCAGCCACAAGACACACTTAAAGTATACCTGAGTCTAGTATGCTTCCCATGACTTTTCTAAATAGCTAAGTACTCTTTATCAAAGATCAAATCATACAGGTAGAAAGAAAGGAAAGTAGGAAACTCAATGACATTCCGCAGCCAATATGTTCTCTATAGAAATATCACAACCTTCTAGAGTGAATCATTGAAATAACTGTTCATTTCCATTACCAAAAAAAATAAATTCTGTTCTAAGAATTAGACTTTAGCTGCTCTCTCTTTACCTCTTCCCACCCTCCCTCCTTCCTTTTCTCCTTCCCTCTCTTTCTTGCAAATAGTCGAACCCAGGGCCTCCCACCTGCTAGGCAAGCACTCTCCCAATGAGCCTCCTAAGAGCTGATTATATTTCCCTCAACCAAGTGTACTGGGAAGACCTTCTGAGTGACTGTGGACAGTAGCAAAATATTGGGTAGTGTAGATTTGCCTACTCCATTCGTAGAGGTAGGCCTATTGTTTATGATCTATTACTACAAACACCAGTACCACAGGCACTCTTTGTGAATGTCCCCTTGTGTGCCTGCCATTGACTGCCCCCAGTCAGGACAGAAATTATGATATCGAACCCCTGGAAACCACATTTACGCTTGGCTGTGTTTCAGGAAGTCTTTTTCTGTATCCTAGCCAATGATTAATACTATCCAGGGTTTTATCATTGTGCCGGTATGATGGATGAAAAGTTGATATCTCATTGTTTTAATTTGCATTTCCCCAATTACTTCTAGCTTCAGCAGTGGCTATTCTTCCTCTGTGGATCGCCCATTCACATCCATTGCCACTTCATAAAAATGATTTGTAGTTACTTCTCTTATCTTACTCATTTGTCTAGCACATATAATGGAATCATTTTGTAACTTTATTTATGTGCCTTTTATCTAGAAAAGTGTTTAATTTTTCTGTCAGAGGGAAGAAAACCCTCCCTTTTCCAACATTCTAACAATGGTCTCTATTTCTAATTCTAACATGTTTTTTTTTTAATTTTAAAAAATGTGGATGGTGGAAGTTGGGAGACAATAGCTTTCATCTTTGTAGCAGTTAGTAAATTACTGTAGCACTGTTAACACATAAGCCCATTTTTCTCCCTGGAATTTAAAATGTGTCTTTAGGCCTCACTATTCAGATACAGGAGCGCACGCACATACACACACATTTCTCAATAACTTACGTAAATCAGGCCTACTAAGCTGGGCATGGTAAGACACCTGTTGTCCCAGCTACTTGAAAGGATGAGGCAGAGGATCTTCTGACCCCGGAACTTCAAAGACTAGCTTTGACAACATACTAAGACTCTGTCTCAAAAAAAAAGGACAAGGGTGGGGGTGGAGAGGGAGAGGAGCAGAAAGAAAAAAGTGTCACAATCTGCACATAATCTGACCCGAACCCATGGCTACCCAGAATGCAGTCAGACAAGCTTTTCTTTTTAACTATTTGTTTGTTTTCAAGACCAGGTTTCCCTGTGTAACCCTGTCTGTCCTGGAACTCACTGTGTAGACCATACTGGCCTCGATGTCACAGAGATCCACCTGCCTCTGCCTCCTGAGTGCTGGGCTTTCTAAAATACACACATCTATGACACTGTTGTGATAGAAGTGGGCACATCCCAAAGCATATTTTGCTCCTATTCCTATCCCAAAGTATGTTCTGTTTAGTTCCATGTACATACTTAAGTAGGAACTTAACTCCTAAGGTGACACTGAGATTTTAAGGTGCTAATGCAAAAATGTCATTTTGATGGCATTATGAATTATAGTTAACAAATTAAAATACAGTAAAGGGGCCAGTAAAATTATTCAATAGGATAAAGGTGCTTGCCGGCAAGACCTGGTTCCCTAAGATCAATCCCTGGCATCCACATGGTAGAAGTAGAGAATTGTCTCTTGAAAGTTGTCTTTTGACCTCCAAAGGCACACTCTGACATGCATGTGCATGTACGTGTGCAGGGACGTACACACATACACACACATATGATCTGCCTTCTTATCAAATTTTAAGTGTATGATACAATCAATATAATATTAACTACAGTTTTATTTTTGGTATATTAATGCTACATACATATCATTCACACATGTCATGTATATGACATGTATACATGTATGTCATATATCAGATATATGGTGCATTTACATAAGGTCTAATATATATTTACATATGTGTATATAAATATATATGTACATGTGTGTGTGCTAAATGAAATAAGCCAAAACTGAAAGAAAAATGCTGTATTATTGCTTATGATTCTGCTTCTGTGTAGAATCTAATATAGTCAAACTTACAGTATCTGAGGGTAGAATGACAGTTTCTGGGGCCTGTAGTGAGCATGGAAATACACGCCCAAAAGTGTATTCACGTTAGCAAAGTGAGCTTGTTCCAGCGATCTAACATATGATGATACACCTGTGAAAAATCCACCTTTAAAAACAAATAGCTAGGCGTTAGCTAATTTATTTTTACTGAGAAATAAACTATTATTTATTCAAAAGGCCAAGAATTTCAAACATGAATGGAAACTACCCTATTTAGGACCCCTGTGGGGGTTGTATAGAACTCATCCCTAGGTTTTGGTCTGTTTGTTTGTTTTTTGTTTTGAATCCCTGAGAAAGAGCCTGTAAATGATTTATGGTCCAGGAGTGTTGGCGATCTTACTAACACCTCCTCTCAAACAGCTTGGCTGAGAATACTGATCATTGTCTTGTAGGATAAAATGGAGCTGGTGCCTGCTTCTGCAGTAACCCCCACCACACACTTAGTGTCTGAGGAAGGACAGCACACATTTGTCTCACTGCTCTGGAGGGCGGAGCCTTGAGGTCAGGTTTGCTGACTGAAATCAGGCCCTGGTCAGGGCTCTGCTCTTTATGTGGTCTCCAAGGACATTTTAGGTTGTCTCCAAGGACAGTTTCATTTCCTCCTTTGCCTGCTTCTGGAAGCTTCCTTGCTAAGGGCTCCTTTTACTCTGACCTGAAGCTGGAAGTCTTTTCTTTGTCCCATCCAGTCCCAGGGGACTGGTTTTGCTCCTGCCCACCAGTCCCCTCAGGAAAATATGAATAAAAAATGAAATAATCATTCCAAGACTTAATATTAATTATAGTCATTTGGCTGGTGGCTCAGGCTTCTTACTGGCTAGCTCTACATATAAATTAACCCATTTCTAATAAGCTGTGTATCACCACGTGCCCGGTGGCTTAACCGGTACTGCTCTGACATCTTACTCGTCGAGCTGCTGCTGGTGTTTCCCACAACTCTGCCTGCTTTCTCCCTGTACTCAGTTTAGCTTCCCCTCTTAGCTGTATTCTGCCCTGCCATAGGCCAAAGCAGCTTTATTCGTCAACCAATAAAGCAACACATATTCACCACATACAGAGGGCTTCCCACATCACTGACTTCTGCTTGTCTTGGCTTTTCTAACTTCCTCCAGCATCCTCCTTTGTCTTATCAGGAATCTTGAAATGATATTTGGCCTCCCTGAATAATTCCCTACTTTAGAATCATTAGCCAAATTACATCCATAACTGCCTTTTTCCCATGTGAGGTGGCATATTCGCTGGGCCGCGTGGAATTAGCAGCTTCACCGTCTTTGAGGCTGCCAGGACTCTGCCTATTACAAAGATAGTTATTAGCGTTTACGATAGAGTGCGCTACTTCTCTGTGTGGTGCTAGGACAGAGTCCACAGCCCCGAACACGGAGGCAGGTGCTTCCCCACTGGCTCTGCTGGTGGCCAATTCTAGAGTGCTTCTCTCTGTACCCTTATCTCGCTGATTAATGCACTGACAACTGGACAGTGCCACTAATTGATTAGACTACTAATGTTTGGATTATTGAGCTAGAACTGTCTATGGAATTTGAGGGGCAAAAAAAAAAATCTTCAAAACGACTAATAAATAATGGAGCCAAGACCTTATTAAGATTAAGGGTGTCATTGGCTCTCACAAAAGGAAAAGTCAATTTTACTGCACCGCACATCCTGAGTTTCTCCAGTGTCACTAATTTAATTAGCTAAACACTTCTGAGAATCTCTTCATTTTGTCTAAGTATTAAAAGATATATACTAAAGCAAAGTCAGTTGATAATGAACTTGGCTTTCGTTTCCGTCCTCTCGGGACTTGATTTGGAGTCACAGTTCCCTAGACAAACACTGCCCGGCATTTCTGCCTCGTTCTTCAAATCTCAAAAGTAATTGGATTTGGTAAAGAAAACAATCCATGACTCCTGTAAATTGGCTGCCATTCATTACCAGGTATCTCAGCCAAGAGAGAAGAAAATGAATTCTCTCTGCCCCTTTCCCCTTCATTTTACAGCAATCTCATAACTTGAAATGCAAATAAAGAGCTGGAAAGTGAAATATGCTTTTCAGTCTGGGTCGGAATACACATCCCAACCCAGGGGCATCTTGGGCGCTTTCACGTGGCTAGGAGTGATGAATCTGGCGGATCAGCCCTCATCTGGAACTATTCTTGCTGAGTGGTTTTCAAAGCCTTGCACAGAATTCTAGCATCATTACAGAAATGAGAATTGACTGCCTTCCTCTTAATTCTCCAGAAAAGAGAATGAGAGCCAGCACGTGTGAAGGGAAGTGCCCGCAGTTGGATGGCATATCACACATCTCCTGCAGGTTGCTGGCGTGCCTCACATCTCCCAATGAATATTTGCACTAAGGCTTCATGATTCACATCACCTCAAAAAGAAACATTTAAATTAACTATAAATTATATTTTGTCAGCGTGAGCCTTACTGACGCAGAACGAAAGGAAACAAGACTGCTTGGTGCCGGCAAAGATGCCTCAGCAGGCATTGGCACTTGCTGCCAAGCCTGGGGACCTGTAGCTGAGGACCACGTTGGGTGCCAGATGTAGCACACATTCTAATTGGTCTTAATAGTAAAAACTCAGAGTCAGATATTAGGGGGTGAAAGATAAGAGAAGCAGAGCATCCAGCCACTAAAGTTCTTTTTACCTCTACTGAGTCATCAGACCATAGAGGGTGAGATCCTGTCTCTGCATGTCCTCAGACTGAATGCTGTGAGCTCCTGCCTTATATTCCTCTCTCTCTGCCCAGCCATATCCCTTCCTGTCTCCACCTCCCTAGTGCTGAGATTAAAGGCATGTGATTGCCAAGTACTGGGATTAAAGGTGTGAGCCACCACTGCTTAGCTCTGATTCTCTTTTAGACTGGATCAATCTAGCACAGCCCAGGGTGGCCTTGAACTCACAGAGATGCCTTTGCCTCAGCCTCCACCTCCACCTCCCGAGTGCTGGGATTAAAGGTGTGTGTCACCACTACCTGGGCCCTATGGCTAGCTAGTTGCTAGCTCCACACTCTGATCTTTAGGCAAGCTTTATTTGTTAAAGCACAAACAAAATATTCATCAGTGCCTAAGTTCTATCCACATGACTTGCATTGTAGAAGAGAAGTGATTCATAGAAGTTATCCTCTGACCTTCACACACACACTTCCACTGGATAGATAGATGGATAGATAGATAGATAGATAGATAGATAGATAGATAGATAGATAGATAGATAG
>NC_022028.1:23411124-23459256 GCF_000317375.1 Microtus ochrogaster | reverse complement strand
AGACCAGACAGACAGATATTTTGAGGAAATTAAAGTGACTACTGAGTGGACAAATCCTACCAGAGTTGTATGGTTACATTTCTTTTGTTAATTAGCTTCAGGAGTCATATGAAAATACAAATTTTTTTTCCATTTCTAGCTTTTGGTAATTCTAGTGATGAACTAATGAACAAACAAGGAGAAATGTGAGTGGTGTCAACTTCAAAAAGTTCAGCAAAGCCATTATTTTTAAGAACTACCAACACCAAGGGCTGGAGAGAGGGCACAGCAGTGAGCAGAACTTGCTGCTCTTACAGAAGTAGGACTTGGCATGTCAGACAGCTCACAGCTCCAGGGCGTCTGATCCCCTCCTGCTCTTACACACGCAAATCCACACACACACACATGTACTCCATTTTTAAGAATAATAAAAATAAAGTGTTTAAAAGAGAAATGTTCTTACCATACCAGTATGAGTACTACCTTCCTCCAAAACAATAGTTGAAAACCCTCTTCTTTCATTGATCTACAGCTCATTTCAAGAGGCCCAGAATTGGCTTTTGTTTTACAGTCAATGGCATCTTATGGTAATTACCAAAGTTTCCTTTCATGGCAGTCAGATTAGTTCCTTTCTCAAAACCGTGGCCAGAGTTTCAGACACAAATGAAGGGGAAGAGGGCTCGTGTAGGCTCCCAGTTTCGGGTGATTCCTTCATCCTGGAGGGAAGGGCCTATTGAGCAGAGCATCCCCATATACAGCAGGGAGCAGAGGAAGGACATGGTTCAGAGGACATGCTCAGTAACCTACTTCCTCCTCCTAGACCCTACCTCCCACCATCACCATTTCCTAATAATTCCACCATGTTGTTTGTCTATAAGTCAGAGCCCCGTGGTCTAAATAACCCTGGAAACCCCTCAAAGACATAGCCAGAAATGTGTTTTACTAATCTCTTAGGTGCTCCTCAATCCTATCAAATTGATAATTAAGATTGACCATCACAGTTCTACATGGGCTGATGGGTCGTCATTTGATTGGAATGACATAATGCATCTTATGAGACATGTTATTCATTACCATACTTCACTAAAGGGCGCTCACGAACACCAGTGCGCCTAGTAATTTCTATCGAGCAAAATCACAACTTTTTATTAGTTAAATACTATATTTAAGGGGTTTCAGGATTCCCAAGATGCCAAATAATAGTTCTAGTGTTGGAACTTCAAACTAAGTCATCTTTTAAGGCAGAAGGGCTGATTCTCCCCACTGTGCGGTTGATCACCAGAATAGCACATTTGAAGTGTGACCCTGATGAGCTAGAAATAGCACAGAAACGTAAGGATGTCCTGATAGGAGATGACAGCAGTTTGGTATTTGTTGTTGTTGTTGTTGTTTGTTTGTTTGTTTCTGTCTCAGTGAAGTTTCTTTATCAATTATTACAGAGCCATGCTTGGATTAAAACAATCATCAAAGTAAGATTCTTTTGACCTTATCAGGTGTCCTTTTTACATGTGTGCTTTTATACATCAATATAGTTTTCTTTTTAAAATCTCATACTTGAAAATAAAACAAAGAAGCAACGAAGTCGCGCTCAGAGTCAGGAAGATCTCAGAGAGCAAGACACTCTTGAATTACAGAAACCAGTGAGACGTATGTCCCAAGAGGGAACTTTGGCAGAACACGCAGGTTGAAGCATTCAGACAACCCCGTGACATCACTTTTAGCCAGAGTTAGTCATTCCTATGCATCCCTCACTCTTGGCTCACAGGACTCACTGGCATAGTCTCTAAGTAGCCTAACAGAAAGGTCAGGGAGATGGTGAAAAGCACTGGCACTCTCCAGGAGTGCACTAACAGAAGGTGAATCACCAGGGCGGAGACAGCCTCTGAGGCAGAATCCACAAGCATGTTGGTGGAAAGGACCCCAGCTTCTGGGCCCTTTGGAGAAAGCAGTTATGTCCTTCTGCTTTGACCCAACCTGGCACTGGCTTCCTGAAGAAGGAACAATTCCACACTGTGGAGGCCTCTGGGATTTCACAGCTAACTGGACAAAGAAGGGTGGCAGATAGTTTATCAGGGTTCAGAGAGCATCCGTGTTTTCTTAAAGAAATGAATGCATCAAGAACAGACTAATGACTCGCTGGGCCAGTTGTAATTAAGAATGATGGTCAGGGCCTGGGAGATCGCTCTGGGTAAAAGTGCTTGCTGTGCAAGTCTGATGGCCTGAGCTTAGATCTCTAGACCCCCATGTAAAAAGCCAGATCAATAGCAAGCCTCTAACCCCAGCACTCACAGGATGAGGCAGAAACTTGTGGGCTGGCTAGCCTGGCGTATGTAGTGCAGAAGTACAAACAAGGGAAACACTATCTCAAACAAGGCAGAAGGTGAGAACAGATCCCAGAATTTGTCAACACATACACACACACAGACACACACACACAAGATTGCTTTTCTACCCGAAGGATGACAACCTGGAAATATTGGAATTTAATGATTTAGTGTTTTCTGAGCTAATCTGGTAGTCAGAAGACATCAGTGCAGTAGGAACAAATTCTGAGTTCATTCATATCTTTTTCTGTACCATCTTCTGTAGTGATTTTTTGCAAGCAATTATTTTAAGTATATTCTGCTTCTCCTTCTCTCCCCCATGCAAAATGAAATAATAAGTCATTAATCAGAGGGGTTTTTTTTAGCTAAAATCTGATCTTCTGGGATGTAGGAATGAAGCTTCCTGTGAACTGCGAGCTCATCCTGACTCTCTGCTTCAAAAGAGGGGAAGCCAGTTGTACAAGTTGCAGGATAGATCAGCAAATGAGCATCCTACTCCCGTTAGTGTGGGCAGAGAATCAGAAAAGGCCTCCCTGTCTGTTTTTAGAAGAACAGGCTGAGTGCTGAAATCCATGCCAGTTACCATCCTTGTCCATTGATGGCGAGTCTCCTCCGCCTAGAGCCACCGCCTACGCACAGCACGGAGAAGCTGACTTACTGAGGCCCAAAATGTTTTCTACAAATTAAAGCTAAAACAAACTGTGTCCATATATAAACTCCAAATTAATTGGAGAAGAAGAGCACACCAACCCATCTGGAGTCTTTAATTGTGGACATTTATTTTTTGTATTACAGAATGTACCCAAAGTAGGCCAGCGTCTATTTGCAGATTAGACTTCAGCCTGTCACCGCAAGAGTGGTTTATTTATTTCATCTTCACACTCTGATTTTCCAAAAGCTGAGTTCAGAGTAAGAACTAAACTCATTGCTCTTCTGAAGGCAAATAGCTCATTATTACCTAAGAAAGGTTTCTTGGGCTTCTGTATAACTCTGGCCACACAGCTCCTACCCAACAGCCTGGTTCATTTTATCCTATCCCGGAGGGGTTTCTTTCTAAAATGGACATTATTACTTAGATTTAAATATCACTGGTCCTATTAAATGTCTTCCCCTGCCTGATAGCAACTGCATTCCTAGAGCAAAATGGTGTAGAAATACATCAAGTCATATATTAGTAGTTAATTCCATTTCACTAGGTTTTTATTCCACATATCAGAATTATATAGGAGTTTTAGATTTTATGTACTGGTACACATTTTTACTTACACTCTTACCATCTTCTTATATAACTCACTCCTATATTTTATGTTAAAATACAATTTTACAAAGAAAGAAAATTTAAATTCTCAAGACAGAAGTTTGCATTTCATTTTAATACAAATAAAAGCAGGTTCAATCTATTTACCTGAGTAGTAACTGAATCTAAGATACAGAGTAATACTGGATTTATGCCATTGCAAGTTAATGCTTCTGCATAATAACCTTTGTGTCCATCACAATGAGATCACAGTTGCTCAGCAGAGTGTGTCCACTCAAGATGGGGCTGGCAGCCATCGTCTGTAAAGACATTAGAAGTAGGACACATTCAGAGGCAAATGAGTTGGTTCCAGAGACATTAATGTAATGTATCAGTGACTAAAGCTGGGAACTAAAGTCATAAATTTCATAGAAGAAAACACAAGGTTATTTCTCTGTAACCTTGGATTCAGTGATAGATTCTAAAATACAACCCACCAAAGTATGAACGACAAAAGAAAAATTAAATAAATATAAAAATATAAAAGTTATGTGCATCAGAGGATATTATCAGTAATAGGAGAATACTAGAAAACGAGGGAATTATCGTCAGGCCATATATCTAGTAAGGGTATAGAATCAATTGTGTGAGGACCTCTTTCAACTCAATAACAAAAACGTAAATAACTACATAAAATGATGAATTACTTGAATAGGTATTTCTTCAAAAATGAAAATAGTCATCAACTGTGTGGGAAAATGTTTAACATCTTTAGTTTTTTAGGCAAATACAAATAAAAAGAACAACGAGATGCCATTCTTCCTATACAGAGATGACTACAAAAAAAACAATTAAAATAGTAAGTGCTGGCAAGGATGTTGAGAGATCGGAGCCTTTATACATTTCTGATAGGAATGACGGGGTTCTGCCATCACAGGAAACAGCTTGTGCTTCTCAAAACATTTACAAAGAGTTTCATAAGACCCCAAATTCTACCTCTAGGTATATAAAGAGAAGGATTTAAAACAGAAGCTGTGTATGTTTCAGTCAGCAGCACAGCTCACAGAATATAGACACTATATGCTATCAGCAGGTGTGTGCATAAAATATCATCTTACATATCCAATAGTATTCATCCATAAAATGAACCGTAGCACATACCGATAATGCTCACACTCAGAAGCCTGAGGTAGGAGGATTATAAATTCTAGGCCAGCATAGATTGTATAGTGAGACCTTGCCAAAGGAAGAAGAGAGGAAGATGAAGGAGGAGGGGTGAAGATATGGCTACTGATGCCAGTTCCAACAAGAATGAAGTTCCAGTGCAGCATTCTATCTGAAGAAGCCAGACTCAGAAGGTCACAGATGTGTGGTTCTAGGTAGATGAGATACCAGAATGGGAAAGTCCAAAAACACAGATGCAAACAGGTAGGGGCTGAGGGACAGGGAAAGGGCCCTGTAGGGGATACTGCTTAAAAGGGTAGGGGACTGAATGCTTGAGTGATGGGGTGCTTGCACGTAGGTAGAGGTGGCAGTCATTCAACAACTTGAAAGTACCAAAAGCCACAGAATTTCTTGTTTCCGAATGCTTGTTTTGTATGATGTGAATTATCACCTCAATAAGACATAACAAAAATTCTATAATAAAAAATGACTGCGATTGTCAGCTGTACTCCCAGGACTTCTTAACAAGCACGCTCATGCAGATGTGTCTCGTGACAGTAGCTGGTAGAGTTTTGAATGGAGACTTGGTTCTAAATAATGAGTAATAGATCATGTATTCAACTTTAGTTTGGAAAATGGAAATAATAACATTAATTGATATTTCTTGTTTTTCTTTTTTCAGGACTCCCAACTTGTATCCTCTGGACACAATAATCCAAGTAAGAACTTTTCTCTAAAGCGTTCTGTGGAGAGGGCAGGGAAAGATGAGAAGCAGGCTTTACAGAAGCCACCAGGCAACACAAAAAAAGAGAGCCTTTTGTTTAGGCACCTCCTACATGTGCAGTGAGGCTCTTGATGACCCCGAGTGTGGGTATTCAAGGGGAGGGGGCCAGCGCATAGAGTAGTGCATGTCAAGGGGATTCCAGAAGAGAAGAGCACCGTGCTCCATTGGTCCCTAGTATATGTGAAGGAAATAAATTAAAAGGCATGTAACTAGATGCCTAAATTAAAAGAAAATGAATAGTCAAAGAAACCCAAACAGAAGGCGTCACAGTAAATGACCTTAGACTCTGTTAAGGAAACACACACTTGTTAAATGTGTTCTGTACCTTCTTCCAGAAATAGGCAGGCTGGGCTGGACAGCAAGGGGTCCCCATACTGAATCCAGTGGTTGGTGAAGCATGTGAACTCTGTCATCAGAGAGGGAGCATTCTGTGAAGGGAGAGCTTTAATTCTCTTCTGTGGCCCTACAAGTTGTTATTAATGTTGTCTGTGGCATTAAAAATGCATAAGCTCCCGGTTTGTGTCTTAAAAGCAAAACTCATGAAGACCAGGCATTGTTGGCTTCTCGAGCAGCCAGTGGGCTGGGAACAGGGCAGCCTTTGCTAGTTACAAAGCTATGGGAAGATAAAAATCACTCTGAATTAGTCGAGGCATCTGTGGAACTGAGACTCATCCTCTTGACGCCTGTAAGGCAGGAGAGTTTGGGAGAGAAGATGTCCACACAGTGTACTGGGAAGTTCCATAACATTCATGTACAGATAGAGAAAAGTCAATTGGGGAGGGGGTGATGGCAGTCTGACACAGGACTTTCCTGGAGCATGGGTACCAGTGAGGATTCTTTGTAATTCTTCTGTGACAAGTTCTTGGTGTTTAATAAGCTTATATTTTATAATATTGGGATATTAAGTATGTTCCTGTATAACTCACATATGAAAACACATGGTGTATGTCTGCATTTTATAATTTGGGAGAATGCTTGCTCAGGTGGCAGGTTGATCTTAAGTACTTCCTCCTCTCCAGTTTGGAATCCTCACTCAGTGACTAGGATGCTGTAGAAATGGAAGTCAATTAGCAGCAACCCTAGTTCAGGAAAGGGGCCTTTACTGAAGAACAGCCCTGGGCAGTGAAATTATAAATTGGACAGAAAAAGAAGCAACAAAGAGTATGTGTTAGTATGGGGAAGAGCCCCTGGGAGCCCCTGGGCAGGCTGTAGGTCTCCATTGAATCCCAGGAGAACAGCAGGCATGGATTGTCGTGATGGACAGCTGGACCATTCCATCCCTGTCACCCTAAGTCTCCATTCTAGCTAGTGCACATAGAATTTTCCACTTGATTTTCTTTTTTAAAAGCTCAAAAAACCAAAACCCCAGTAATATTTGCTTAAGAGATGAGCAGTTTACTAGATCTCCTCCTAAAGAGAAACAAACTAGACTCTTAAGATGATGCTAGATCTGGAGTGGGTATAATTCGGTGCTGGAAAAGGGGTCAGCTTTGTCAGCAAGATGACTAACCAAGAATTCTGGACATGCAAAGTAAAGTATTTCCTGCCTTGTTTGGAAGCAAAAGGAGGTGTTGGACTCCCAGCTCACCTCTTCTCTTGCGACATTCTAGCCAACATACCCTCTCCTGTTGCCTATCAACCCTTCACTCCCCACAAGGCACAGGTGTTCTAGAAAGCTCCATCAGTGCTCTGATGCAGAAATCAACACCTCAGTTGAGTTGACCAGCCTGTTGTTCAGACCTGTGAGCAGCAGTGAGCACTGAGAGGAGCCCTGACCACAGAGGACATCTGTGTCATTCTGGGCAAAGAGAAGAAGAGGCGTGAGTGTAGCTCAGTCTGCAGAAGGACCTGTAATTCATCGTCACAGAATGCTGTGAAAAATAAATTGCTGATTAAATGACCTTAAGAATGATCAATAAGCCGGGCGATGGTGGCGCACGCCTTTAATTCCAGCACTTGGGAGGCAGAGGCAGGCGGATCTCTGTGAGTTCGAGACCAGCCTGGTCTACAGAGCTAGTTCCAGGACAGGCTCCAAAGAGAAACCCTGTCTCGAAAAACCAAAAAAAAAAAGAATGATCAATAAAATAAAAATTTAATAGACTCTCATAAAAGCAATAAATAATAGACTCTCATAAAAGCAATAAATATTAGTTCAAGGCCCAAATCTGACATATACTATTGAAACCTCTTTGCTTTACTGATAAACAGATAAGAAAAGTCAAAAGAGGCTAAAGTAAACAGACAACCAAGACAGCAGCATCCAGTTGATAGGAATACAAGAAACAAGTCAAAAACTAAATAAACCTCAAATAACATCCCCAAGAAAATAGCAACATACATTTTTAAAAAACACTTTATGTAAAACAAAAGAGTCTGTGCCCAAGATTTTACCAAGTAAAATCAGAATTCTTGTATTTGAATTCTGAAACTCAGAATGTTTGTTGAATTAAAGAAGAGGTAGAATAAAAAAATGAGAAATAGAGTAAAGAGTGAAAAAATTTGAAGAGATACTAAGTCACATTTATATAAATGAAAAATGGAAATTAAGTTTTCTTTGAGCAGGTTTGATATCACGTTTGAGATTGTTGAGAAAGACTAATGAATTAGAAAACTGAACTTAAGTAATCTGAAGAGTGCAGCATAAGAACGCCAGGAGCGGAACAAAGAACAGGGACGTTAAGAAGCACGGGGATGAGGCAGGACCGTCTGCCGTATACCTGTCTAGAACTCCAAGAGCAGGCGAGACAGGGCCCGTAGTGAAGGGCGTGACCTCTGAGAATTATCCAGATGGAAAACTAACCCAAAGGTTCATTCTACCCAAGTGATATTGACGGGACAGATGGAAAGAAGCCCACGTGTGTATTTTACTGCAAGACATGGAAGCTTTGTTTATAAGAAAGCAAGCAAACGCCTCCATCTGACCTCACAGTAGCAGCAGTGGAAATGAACAGGTAGTGGAATTATAGCTGCAGTTAGCTGAAGGAACCTAGTTATCAGTTGGAAATCTAGCAGGCTAGAAAGGTGACTTCACATTGAAGGGTGGGTGCCTCTTGCAGAGGACCAGAGTTTGGTCCCAACTCACAACCACATGTAATCCCAGATCCAGGAGATTCAACACTCTCCTTTGACCTTGTGTGGCTAACACAGATATATAAGTAAATTTTAAACCTTTTTATTTTAAAAACTATGTACAGATACATTAAGTAAATATTAAACCCTTTTATTTAAAAAACTATACACAGATACATAAATAAACATTAAACCTTTTTATTTTTAAAGCCAGGTAATTGAAGGCAAAATTAGATGAAATGAATGTTATTATAGTATATGTTTATAGTGACTAATTTTAGAAATTATGTGTTTTATATAAAAATTTCACAAACATAACTTAAACAATCCTACAACTATTTATCTAAAAAATGGCTTAGTCATTTTTTTTTTTGCTTTCGAACATCTTTTCAAAGAAATTTTCTTTTTAAAATTAAGTTACTCCGAGTCTTTAAAATGAACCGAGTGCTTTTAAAACCCGAATGAAACATGATTTAACATTTCATTTATACTCTTTGTGTGCATTCATATTATCACAATAAAACAAACATATTTCACAGCAAGAAAGGGATTCAGTAGCTAGGAAATATGTGAAACAAGGCTTAGTCATTTTAAAAGTAAAATCATTTTACGCAGTGGTAAAGCTGGTTGCTTCTTACCAGGAATTCCACCAAAAACAGCAAGTAACTTCGAGCTGGCGCCCTCTTTTGGACAGTCCAGTATGAAGGGCGGCAGTTCCCCACTCCCTCAGGCCACCATAACCTTGATGTCAACACTCAACAAGAACTGTACAAGAAAGAAAAGTTGTAACTGATTTTATTAATGATCCAAATGCATAAGCATCCAAGAGGATGTTGCTAATTAAATCTAGCAGTGTATAAAATACATTTCAAAGTATAAGAGCTAAGAAATCCTATTGTTCTGGTAACTCAAAATCAGATTCTTTTCAAATAGTGATAGAATTTACCGTAGTAATTATGAAAAGAAAAAATATATTTAATCCAAGACATTGAAAAAATATTTGATAAAATTCTATATATGTTATTTAGAAAAAAATGTCTTAGCAAGTTGGGCATAGAAGACTAACTCATTTCCACAGTTGCCCGTGTTTTTAAGGGAGAAGTTCCTAGGAATTCTTCTCTTTTGTCTTTAACTGCACCCTCGACAGCTTAGGCTAAGGCACCATTTCAAGACCGATACCTCAGGATAGAATCCTTGGCCATAGCCGTAAACTAAGAAAAAAGAAGATGTGGTGTTCATTAGGATGGAAACATCAGAACTCATCTCCCCAAATGATGTAATCATCAATATATTGATAGAACACTGAAAAACCCTACAGATGAATTATTAGAATTAATAAGATTTAACAATGCTCTATTCACAATCAATTGCATTCTCCTGATTTAAAAATAAAAGAAAAATCACAGCTAAAAATATCTGACATTGGCACAGAAATAATTCCTAAGCAATGAATCTGATAAACTACATAAGAAAGTGATGAAAAATTGAAAAAACTATTGAGAAATATTACAGACGACCTCAATGAATAAAGTGACTAGTATCTGGTACAGACATTAGAAGGTGTGATGTAAAAAATTATCCTTCTCTGTACATTGTAGATTCAATGCAATGCCATCCAAGTTCAAATATTTGTATAGATAGAAGTAGGCAGTCTGGGCCTGTAATTTATATGATAGAGCAAAAGATGAGAATGGCAAAGACATGAACAAGAATGAAGCTTGCACCTTGTCTTTACCAGCTACATCAAAACAACCAAAGCCACACGATAAAGGTAGCTAGACTAGTGGTGTGACAGATCGTGAATGCATGGGAATTGTCACGCTGAACCTAGTACAGTGGCCAGTGTCGATAAGCAAGTGTCTTGTGCTGGAATACTTGGGATGGGAAACAATGAAATTACGTCTTACCTCGCATCATGTACAGAAGTTAACCTCGGGTATTTTTCAAAGACCAGTGAAACCGTGCTTTTCGAGAGTGGTAATGGAGCACCTTATTTGTCTCTTCGGTAAATGCAAAGATGGCAAAGGAAACTATTGGCAAATATCATTTCGTTGAAGTTAAAAACATAGTTCAGTCAGAAATACCAGTGGAAAAAGCAAAAGGCTAAACTTTGGGATGCTTTCTCTTATTATTTAGGCTTATAGTTTGTGTTTCTGGTGCTTAAAAGGTCACCGTGTGTGTTGGGACAATAGGTCACTGCATTGAATCAAAACTGGGTTTTATAAAATGGTGCAAAAGAACCAGTACAAAATCTGAGTCTCATTGGTTCTCAGAGGCATGCAGGCATCACAGTGAAATTCCATTCCACACTGCTCTATTCCCTGAAGAATTGTAAATTTCGACTTTCTACTTTGGGACATAGCAAAGCCCTGCAGTCCAGAGCTTCTAGTATCTGCAGGGAAAGGTGTTCATGAGTGTTGCAAATGCACCGTTCATATGGGTCACAGTATACTTCTGTAGCTAGCTGATGCTGCTAGCCGCAAGGCTGAACCAACCCAGAGCTGTGTCCACCCTAAATGCTGTTCTTGAGTGTCCAAAGTGAGTCTCCGAAGACTAGCTGGCAGCATGACACCTTTCATGTAAAATGTAGAAACAGCAGTGGCTGAGAATGTATTCCTGGGTGGTGAAACCTATCCGGAAAAAAAAGGGAAGGCTTAACTGGAATCCTCTTTCTAGGTAGCTGGCAGGAAAGAGGATGCAGTCCACTGGGCCCACTCAGGAGGCACAGGATTACTTGCCAATGTTTATTTCCAGCCTGGAAGGTTTTCTCATAGTCCATTTTAATTTTTAAAAACTACCTATACGCATCCATTACATATGCATTTTATGTGCACTAAAGGTGCATACTGTTTAGAAATCTTAGGAAAGGCCTGGCCTTGACTTGAGAAAAACTAACCCATGGAATGATGGACTATCAGAGCGAGAACCACTGGCCGCAGGTGCCAGGAGCATTTACATTATACAGATGAGGAGGGGAAGGGTTCCTTCTGCATGAGTCATCTCTTACTCCCTTGTTGGTTATTATTTAATACTTGTATTATACTGAAAGTGCT
The DNA here is from genome assembly GCF_000317375.1 of Microtus ochrogaster. Taxonomy (NCBI): domain Eukaryota; kingdom Metazoa; phylum Chordata; class Mammalia; order Rodentia; family Cricetidae; genus Microtus; species Microtus ochrogaster. The sequence continues at coordinate 23,447,646 of NC_022028.1, read as the reverse complement.
CGTTATTGGTTTATAATTTCTCTAATGGACCTATGAGCAAATGGAATGATTAATTCATTAAGTTAATATTTATGATGGCTTATTAATGATTATGATTAAACAGACTATTTTAAAATTTGACTGTGTTGAACAAGAAAGGATGAAGGAAAAGACATGTGGGCGAGCCTCCTCACTTTACACTATATAAAAAACAGAAGCTGAGGGCCTACAGAGATGGCTTAGCTGTTAAGAGAAGTTGCTCTGTTCCCAGCACCCCCATGGCAGTTTGAAACTGTCTTTACTCAGTTCCGACAGATCTAATGCCCTCTTCTGGTCTCTACAGGCATTGCACTTCTGTGGTGCACGGATATGCAAGCAGGCAAAACATCCATACACGTTAAATAAAAATACATAATTATTTTTCAAAAGAAGCTGATTAGTCAAGAAATAGGAGATTATTCTCTATTCTTTCTTTAGAACATATAAATCTTTCTCTTTCTTAATGTGAGAAATAAAAGATTAAAAGCAAACTTAAAAGTTAAAAGTACATATTAGAAACAGCTGAATCAGTGAAAATTATAGAGGGAAAATTTATTACATTAATGAGAACAGATAAAATCTAAAGTAGATACATCTAAAGTTATAAAATATTTGTATTTATTGGAGTAATAATTGGAGGATAACAGAATTAAAAACACAAGTGAAGTTGCTGGGTTTTTTCATGGTCGAATTCTCATGCTGTGAGCGTGAATTCCCATGATGGACAGTGAAGAAAAGTCCAGCACAGACAGATGGTCTTTTGTGAAAACTTCAGCAGAATACAATTCTATCTGGCGGACCTTTTCTGGTATTTCATTAATTTCAATAACATTTCAGTTAAAATTTTAAAAGCAAGGTGTAGTTCCTCATAATCTTCTTAGAAACAACATATCTAGCAGTTTTTCTTTTATTATCCTTTTTTACTTTTTAAATTCTCTTACAGTGTGTTTTGATCATTTTCATTCTTCTTCTTCGAAGCCATCCCAGATCTTCCCCTCCTCCCTTCGTACCAACTTCATGTTCTTCCTCTTCCAAAAATTAAAAAGCAAGATATCAGATCCTGAGCCTAGGCAGTTTGGATGTTCACCTTACTAGACCTGAATGGAGGTGGGCGGTCCTTGGACTTCCCACAGGTCAGGGAACCCTGATTGCTCTTCAAGCTGATGAGGGAGAGGGACTTGATCGGGGGAGGGGGAGGGAAATGGGAGGCGGTGGCGGGGAGGAGGCAGAAATCCTTAATAAAGAAAGAAAGAAAGGAAGGAAGGAAGGAAGGAAGGAAGGAAGGAAGGAAGAAAGAAAGAAAGAAAGAAAGAAAGAAAGAAAGAAAGAAAGAAAGAAAGAAAGAAAGAAAAAGATATCAGATCCTAACAACAGAACACAAAGAACACTGGACTCCACGTGTCCAAACTCTTTTTCTGTCAGGAAGATGGCCACTGTGACACTAGCAGTGTATTTGGTATCTCTACAACAATCTGAATTAGATTTGGGTTTTTATCTTTACCTCTGCCAGGCAGAATACCAGGCACACAAGAACCCTCAGTGTGCGTAATCAGTTAGAGAGGAAGCTGCTGTCATTGAGTGGTCTACTGAGTGAGCTGTTTCATGCCTGTACCGTAAAATGGCGACTGTAACATAAAAATTCGAAGCTACCCTCAGCCCAACGTTCTACTTTCCATTTTAGTGGTGGACATCAGAAGACTCTGTAAAACTGAAAACATGCATCATACGTGTGTGAAAACATGTATCATACACACACACAAATGGTGAATAGCTGGAATGACGGCTAGAGGGAAGGAAGGGAGAATGAGTGGATAGGAAGGAAGGGAAGGAGGAGTACGGATGGATGGATGGATGGATGGATGGATGGATGGATGGATGGATGGATGGATGGATGGAGGCTTTGTGAACAAAGATGCTTGGTACCAAGCCTGATGACCTGTACTCAACCTATGGGATCCACCATAGAAACCAAAAAGGTAGAAGGAAAGAACCAACTCCCACAGATTGTCCTGGAACATACCTGCCATGGCAGGGATGCCACACACGCATGCACACACACACACACACACACGCATGCACACACACGCACACTCGCACACACACACACACACACGCACGCACCTGCACATTGGATAAAATGTAAAAAAAGGCTAATATTTTATACATATATATTATGCATATGTACATAATACATGTTCACATATGTCTGTATGTTCCTTTCTGTGCTTCATTTTCCCCTTCTCTCTGGATTCTATTTCTTTATGCAAAATGACCACCCTGTACTTCTTCTGCCTTGTTTTTTAATGAACAATGCAGATTCTCTCCCAAAGAGACCAAAGTGGTGGCATCCAAGAGCTAACTTGAAGGTGACTCCCAGATATCTTCTTTGCGGGGTGCAGGTACCCACTTGCCAATTCTTGGTCTTGAGACTTGGTTACCTCACCCCTGTCACTTTCCCTAGGGGCCTGATGAAGTAGTGACGATTCTCCATAGCTCAAGCCCTTGAACGTTTCAAATGAACTTCAGAAATTGCATCACCTAAATTTTCAAAGAATTTGGGGGTTTAATTTGCTTGTATTTTCTTCCTGAAAGACAACAAACAATTGTAATCCCCATCTCAATCTTGGCCTTGCTTTTCCCCAGAAAGGGTCCCTCTCTTTGAGCACTACGGTTGCCGAGAGCAGCCGCTATCAGACTGCTCCTGTAATGTCCCTTTTGGCCCTCCTTATTCTGTTTTCCCTGTTGCCACAACATAAGTAAGTGCTGCTAAGAGCAGAGACAATCAGCTGCAGCTTTGTCCCCGTGCTGAAGACAGCCCACGATGCCTCCAGCCCTCAGGGCCCATGTGCAATCCAACCTGGGCCCTCTCAGCCTGCGGGCTACTCGGCAGCATTCTTGGTCAAGGTAAAACATTGACTCAGACATCCAGTCAAGGTCTTCCTTCGTCTCGTAATGATCCCTTGTTCTCTGACGTGAAATTTGGGAAGCGTATCTTGTCTAGTCCTCCATCACAATGGTGCCTTGGTGTGGCTGCTGGCAGCTGTTCCCCGGGAAATGTAACCCACTTCTCCAGACTCAGGGGAGGGGGAGGAGGGTCAATGGATATGAGAAGAATTAGATCCTCTTTTAGTTTTGTCTTGGATAATACAGGTGCTGTGGCTGTATTTTGGAGTTGTGACAGGAATGGGGGTTCTTCTGGGAAAATGATTCTGGAAAGTACTAAATTAGGTTATTTTCCAGGCCACTTGACTAGACCTTACATGTCTCCTAAATGAATTTACCACTGCTCTGCCCAGAAGACCCAAACGAATAGAAAACTCAGAGTGTTAGAGCAAGCATCAGGCTGCTGTGTCTGCTTCTATCTCAACATGGTTTTACCTGGGTCAGGAACCAACTAGTCTGCTTGGTATCAACATAAGTGTTTGGGCTTTTTTTTTTCCCTTTCCTTTGGACGTGCTTGGGACTGAGGAACTGTCCTTTGTGAGAGTTCTGGCACAGCATAGACACGCAGCAGAGTTATATCTGAGGTAGCTGTGTGCAGCTATCTTCCCCTCCTCACAATTGCTTCATCTCCAGTAGGAAAATACGGGGTGGGCTTTTGAGCTCAGTTAGGACACTTTCTTTCGGAGGTTCGCTGTGTAATCCAGGAGGTCGTTCCCCAAATGATGCCACAAGCCAGTGTTTGGATAGGATAAGTGTTTGGGTAGAAGGGGCTGAGCAGAAGCAGAGGGTCCTGGAAGCTGTCAGGCCTGATTTGAAAGCAACAGCCAAGAAAGTTAGCTGCTGCCACTGGGCCTGTCTCCTGCCACTCAAAACTTTGTGCTGGGTTTGTCCAGTTATTGGCACTGCAGAGCCCTCCGTAGTAGCCATAGCATGAACAGCTTTTTTTCCCCCTTCTGCTGCCACAAAACCAGAGGAGCTCCTTATAAAATGAGGGTACACATTTCAAACCACAGTTGGCCCAGGATTAAGTATTACCTTATGCCTGTTGTGAAAAGAATTTGGACTCCTTCCAGACTCCTAAAACTAAATCCCCAATAGCCACGTCCCATGCAGATGCTCTTTTACTTACCTCTCAGATGGTCAGAAAGGATTTCTGGTTTATATCTTATTCGGCTTTTATTGGGAGCCCCAAAATCTGCTGCCAGAGTTCTCCATGGGGTGAAATTCTTGGACATTTCACGGCTATGGCTCCAGCACTCTGTGAAATTCTCTCCAAGTTCCAATTCAGCCTGACCCCATTTGGCTTGTGTTAGCAGAAGGGATCAAAGTTCAGAGTGCCTTGGATGTACAATGCTAATGAATTTATTTCCTTAAACTTTCTGTAAAGTGTAGTGGAGGGAAACTGATTCCATCTGTAAGATATTCATCTTCTGGCAAGGTCTGCATGCCTTGTCTCTGCTTGTTTGCAATAGCTCCTTGGTACCTCTGAAGGCTCTGGGCCTGGGCAGTTGTATTGCCAAAGCAAAATTATTTTTCACATTCGGTTCCCAAACAATAAAAGATGTTTTAAAAGCCTCCCGCTGCCCATTTTGAAAGCTTGTTAATAGGAACATAGAAATATGTTTAATCTTAAATCTTAAGGACTGGGAGACTGATGTTGGTGTTTTTTCTCCACTTCCTTTTTAAGAGAAAGCTGACGCGGAGCCGGAGAGTCCAGACAATGGCACATCGAATACATCGTAAGTGTCTTTCACGTTTCTCTCTGAGATGACTGTTCTTTAATATGCCGTATAAAATGAAACAGGGCAAGTATCTTGTAATGGTGGTAATCATAGTGGAAGGAGGCCCATGGTTCTCTTTTTTCATGATAATGTCTTTTTAAATGCTTTCGGGTACAGACATACTTTGAGGTTTTATGCCTTAGCATTGAAAAGGAGATCTTGCAAATGCAAATGTTCTTCTTTATAAAGTGTGAATATAATTAGACTGGAGAGTGTGTACTAAGGGAGGATGGAGATAAGCCCTTTAAAATTTGGCTGGAAACTTTTAACACTGACATAAGGTTTGCTGAACTTTCTACACATACTGGAAGACATTCTGTCCCACGTGGCCGTGAAGTACCCAAGTCATTTAAAAAGCCTGCCATCTGCAGTCCCACCTCCGAAATATGTGGCAAACACAACTACAGATACCTCTGAGATCGCAAGAGCTCATTGATGTTTTCAAGTAAAGTATTTCTTAAACATGAGAAAAGACATTTAGAAGGTGTCTCGTCTTTGCATTTCCATCTTTCCCTTCTCAGTACTGAAAGAATATACGTATGTTTTTAATGGTTAATATGATACCGCGTTGAGATCCCCGGAGCTCGGGAAGCAGCTCAGTTGGTAAAGTGCTGAGCCATGCGGTGTGCGCTTTGAATCTCAGCACTGGGGGAGCGGTCACGGACAGATGCGTGGAGCTCAACAGCTAGTCAGTCTTGCCTCCGTGAGCTCCAGACCAGTAGGTGGCCGATGTCATACAGTAGCACTATCATTCCTGTTATCTGATACACCAGTGTAGTACATAATGGCTGTGAAGCAGAAGCTAACAAACGGCTGTTTCAGCCTCATAAGCATCCATAAGGTCTTCCTCCTTGAACACATTTATTTTGATCACCTTTGGGGAGTGAAAGATGTTTATTATAAAAATGACTTTTTTTTTTTTTTTTGTTTTTCGAGACAGGGTTTCTCTGTGGCTTTGGAGCCTATCCTGGTAGCTCTGTAGACCAGGCTGGTCTCGAACTCACAGAGATCCGCCTGCCTCTGCCTCCCGAGTGCTGGGATTAAAGGCGTACGCCACCACCGCCTGGCTATAAAAATTACTTTGTGATTGTATCTGTTCCTGGATCATTGCTCTACCTATTAGCAGCCACAGTCTGTGGCGCAGATTTGTCTTATCTTTTGTCCAGATCTCTTTTCATCTGTAGAGCTCCTCTGGCTTGCACAGGGTGGCTGGATGTTCAGTAGTTGATATGACTATAGGTTGTGTCTCTCATGATACTACTCTGAAAGTTCTAATGAGTTTCATTGTATTTTCTCATGAAATACTAGATATGACAGTTCTAAGTGCTTAAAATGTTGCTATAAGTTTAAGTTATGCTGTAGAATATAATGGGAGAAGAGTTTTAATGCCATCTGGAGGCATTCTGGAGAACTGAAAAGGGCAGAGTCTCTGAAAATTGTAGTTATTTTGAGTACAATTTGGATGGGATAAAATGCACAAACTGGAGTATGCATTTACCAATAGAAGTAGTGGTGAAATAGTTGTGTTTTGTCATTTGATAAAACATTGATCATTTTAATTGTAGCAATCTTTCAAATTCTTAACAAAATCATTTCCTAGATAGACAAAATAGCATCAAAAATACGTTAGTAAACCGTCACATACTATACCTAACTTTACATAATCTTAAAATCCCGTTCACTAGACACCAATTTTACTCAAGTAGTTTTAATGGTCTTCTTTGTTCACTGTGCATTTCTGTAGCATCTGCTCCCTAAAATGTCAGTTTCCACTGCTTGGTGCTTCGTGTCTTCTAATGTGTAAAAAAAGTAGGCAGGGTAAGGAGTTAAGTTTAAGACCTCTGGTGATAGGAAGTTCTCAGCCCACCTCCCTGCCTCCTCACCCAAAGTGGCCCATTGTCACTTGCTTCATGGTTGTCACTCAAACCAGGTAACAGAAAAACAGAACTGAGGTTGCAAGGATCTCTTAGACGTGGGGCATTGTGGACTTGGGAGTCTTGAGAGTCTCTTCAGAGCTTTTCTGCAATCCTTCTGTTATACTCAAGCAAAAGGAACACTGACGAACAGCACAAGGATGCCTCAGACGTGGGTAGGATTGATATTCGTGTAGATGATATTATATGCACCTACTCACATGTATATGTACACACTTACATAAACAAGCATACTCAGACACGCAGATATATACCCCTCATTCGTGTTTTACCGTGATAGGCATAGCAATAACACTCTGCCCACATTACATATGAGGAGTCTGAGGCTCAGAAAGGTTTCCCAATTTAAAGGATAAATTAGGGCATAAATGTGCCTACCTACGATACTTAGGAATGTATAGTCTTGAGACAAAGTCAGGCCATGAATTGGAAACAAATTTTGAAAGTAGTGAACTGCTTTTGTGAGAGATGAGTACCAGTCAGGGGCTAGTTATAAAGCATCACATGGCTTAGGCAACAGAAATGTATTTTCCCACAGTTGCTTCAGGAGGTCCCTCCCTTCTGACTGTTGCTAGAGAGGGCTACCTGCATTCCTGGCCTTGTGTCCTCACCTCTCCACTTGTCTTCCCAACATCTCCTTCTGCCTTGCATGCAACCTTCTCTGTGCCCCTTTTTATCAGAACATCAGCCATATGGATTGAGGCCCACCTTGTTAATTTTAGGCCTCACCCTGATGGTTTCATTTTAATACGATTCCTTCCATAAAGATCCTATTTCAAGATGAGGTCACATTCCCAGACAATAGTTTTGGTCTGAAGAGGAAATGTCTCACATGGGTTCCAGTTTTAAATACTTGGTTACCTCGAGCTAGTAACACTAGCTGAAAAGGCTTTGGAGACATTCACATTGGGACTTAGCTGGAAGATGTTCACATGGTAGGAAATCCTTGAGAGCATCTTGTTCTTGTCCCTTCTTCCCCTTACTCTCTTGGTCACGTGTCCCCACTTCCATGATAATCTGCCAAAGCTCATGCGACCAAACAAGTGTGGGATGACCCTCTGAGACTGTGCACCAGAATAAGCAATTTCCTCCTTTAAACGATTCTTTCAGCTGTTTGTGACAGCTGTGTAAAATAACCAGCACGATGCTAAAGTTAGAACGTCAGCATATGCATTGCTGGGGAGAGGCAAGCCCACCCGTAACACTGAAGGCCACTTAGGGAAGGGAATGCTTAGGAGTTAGAATTTGACTGGAACAGAATGTACAGATTTCAGAGAATGGGGAAAAGGGAAATAGCTTGAATAAAACAGATGAAAAGTTACAGGCTCCACAGTGGCTGAAAAGACTCCAGCTATGGCTACAATTGGGCAAGGCATGGTGGGACACACCTGCAGTCCCAGCACTCGGGAGGCAGAAACAAGAGCATCATTGCGAGTTCAAGGCCAATCCTGGTCTGTATGGTGAGTGCCAGGACACCTAGAAGCCACAGGTACATAGCAAATCCTGTCTCAATAAATACGTAGCGTTGGGAGTCAGGGCACATTTTCTAAGCATCCTTCTTCCTTGCTAATTATAATGAGCTTCAGAAGTGCATTGCATGGTAGGACAAAGGAACTGGGGAAATACCTGAGATTTCCTTCAGGATTAATGAGCCAAGGATTCAAGAAGATGAAAAGAGCAATTTAGTATTTAGACACAAACAAAACCATAAATATCTGTGAAAGAGTTTTGGTTACATTAACGACAGGAAAATTCATGATAGTTGAATCCCCCTCCTCTGAGTATTTGAAAATGATCTGAAGTCTAAATTATTAAGGCAGAGTGTAGAAGATTTGGTCCAAAAAAGAAGCAAAGTGAATTGAATAAGAACTACATTTGGATTGCCCCTCCTCTGGGGACACTCAGCCATTCACAAGAAGCAGAAAGAACTCAAGGAGGGAAACCACACTTGCAATGGTGTGAGATGTCAGAGGATGAAGTCCCCAGTTGTGAAAGATCATGGCCATTAGGGGAAGAAGACATTTCATAAAGGAAAAGCCATGCGAAAGGGACAGTGGTGTATAAATCCCCCAAGTGCTTTCATGGCTCTTAGTTTGCATAGTTGTGGAGAAGATACCGATACACAGTGAGAACAATAACTAGAAAGCTGAAAGGGGCCAGCAGAGATGGCAGCTACTGCCTCAGTTGTGAATTCAACTCTCACCCAAGATACAGGTTTTGGGTAAAACTTCAGTTTCCCTAAACCCAGAAGGATCAAGCTTTGAGAGCAAATTGAGGCTAGAGAGACAGGTCAGTGGTAAAAAGCACATACTGTTCTTACAGTTTGGGTCCCAGCACTCAGGTCAGGCACTTCACAACACCTATAACTCCAGTTCCAGGGCATCCAATGGCTAGTTTCATGTCAGCCTGACACAAGCTAAAGTCATTGGAGAGAAGGAGCCCCAATTAAGGAAATGCCTTCTTAAGATCAGGCAAAACTATAGGGCTAGAAGCAAAACTGTAGGGCATTTTCTTAATTAGTGATTGATGGGAGAGGGTCCAGCCCATTATGAGTGATACCACCCCTGGGATGGTGGTCCTGGGTTCTGTGAGAAAGCAGACTGAGCAAGCCAGTGAGTAGCACTCCTCCTTGTTTTCTCTTCATCAGCTCCTGCCTCAAGGTTCCTACCGTATTTAAGTTCCTGTCCTGACTTCATTTAATGATGAAGAATAGTGATGTGGAATTATAAACCAAATAAATAGCTACAGAAAATATAGACATATGAATATGTAAAAAATTCTTATTGCAATGAAAAATGATATTTTGTCATTTGTATGTATACAAAAGTAAAATATATGGCAAAAGCAACATGAAGGTCCTACATTTCATGTGAAGTAGCACAATATTAAATCTAAGTACACTATAATTATACATAGTGCACTACATGGGGATATCACTAGAAACAAGTATTGATTGGACCTCATCTAAAAAGTAATTGCAGAAATTTTTAAAAATAGATCAACACAAATGATGATACCATGAAAAGTCCAGAAACAAAAGACAGAAGATAATAATAGAAAACTAGCCAGTCGAAGTCTGGTTACCATGACTGTATTAAATGTAAATACATCAAAAACTCCAGCTTAAAGGGAAAATGTCATGCTAGCTATAAAATTAAGACTACTTATTTTTCACATGTCCATACTTCAAATATAAAAATACAAATAAATCAAAGCCTTGAAACAAAAAAAGGAAAATAAGAAAGGATGAACTGTTTATGTAACAAATGCAAGAAAACTGGAGCAAATGTCTTCATGCTACTGCCAAATAGTCCTGAAGACAAAGGACATGATAACTGTAAGACACTGAAAAAGGACATTTCCTAGTGCTAATGAGGAAGATAGTATAGTCATCGATGTGTATGTACAGACAGACTCGGGATAGCCATCAATATGTATGTACAGACAGACTCAAAAATATGACAAAAACTAACTAGACCAGCATCAAAGTTATAAACTCCACCGGGGCTGAGAAGGCTTACACTGTGGCTGCAGTTGGGCATGGTGGGACACACCTGCAGTCCCAGCACTTGGAAGCAGAAACAAGAGCATCATTGCAAATTCAAGGCCATTCCTGGTCTGTATGGTGAGTGCCAGGACACTTAGAAGCCACTGGTACATAGCAATTGAGAGAAATACAAGTAAAACACTAGTTTGTGGACTGTATGAGCATCAGCAGCCACTCTGCCCTAAGTGTGCAGACAGTGCTACACCCACGAAGTGCAAACACAGACTCTTCCCAGAGGCACAGAAACGCCTGTTGCGGCTGGCCTGGCGGTGAGCAGTGGAAAAAGTCTCCACTTCTGAGTATGAAAATACCGTGGCTCGTGCTCCATCTTACACAGAGTGATTGTTTTATAAGTCCCTGGAAATAAGTATCGTTTAAACCTCAGCACTGAGACATTAAATAACACTTCTAAATATTCTTTGCATCAAGGTATATATCACAAATGAAGTTAGAATGTAATTTTAACTGAACAAGGATAAAAGTGCAGTTGATGAAAAAATATGTAAAGTTTATTAAGACAGTGAAGACAATAAGAAATTTAAGACTCTACTTATATGAGGAAAAGCCAAGGTCAATATCAGTGACTTAGGTTTCTATATTAATAAGTTAGAAAAACAGGGATGACTAAGCACACATACTGTTCTTTCAGAGGACACAGGTTCAGGTCCTAGGACCCACTTCAGGCAACTCACAACCACTTGTACCTCAAACTCCACAGGAAATCTAACACTTCTGGCCTCTGTGGGCACCTGTATTCATATGCATGCACTCACAAACAGACACACAGATGCATACACATGTCTCTAAAACTAAAATGGTTTTATTTATTTATTTATTAAAGATTTCTGTCTCTTCCCCACCACCACCTCCCATTTTCCTCCCCCTCCTCCAACAAAGTCCCCCTCCCTCATCAGCCCAAAGAGCAATCAGGGTTCCCTGACCTGTGGGAAGTCCAAGGACCACCCACCTCCATCCAGGTCTAGTAAGGTGAGCATCCAAACTGTCTAGGCTCCCACAAAGCCAGTACGTGCAGTAGGATCAAAAACCCATTGCCATTGTTCTTGAGTTTTTTAAAAAAAAGATAAAATATTATGAAATGCATTATGTTATATGCTAACCAAAAAAGTGATAAAAAAAATCAAAAAAGAAGAAACTAAACCTAAGATTAATAGTAAAACATATATTAAAAAAGTAGAGATCACCAAACGATACGAATAATTAATAAAAAAATTTTTAAGGGTTGGTGAAATTTACATATTGGCAAGATTGATCTAGCAAAAAAGAAAAAACACAAATTGCCTCCACATGCCATGAGAGAAGACAGCTTCACATCTCCTATGAATCTTTAATTAGTAATAAATAGATATGAACCACTACTTGGGAATTAATTTGACAACTTAGATCAAAAGTTGAAAAGGAAATAGAATTATCATAATGGTCTCAAAAATCTAAATGCCACAACAGACCTCTCCTAAACAGGAAAACACCTCCAGTGTCAGATAGTTTTGCTGATAATGGTCATATTTTTAAATAAAAAATGCTTATCAAATGAAACACCATCAATGAGTTAGCAGCACTCCACAGACTCCGGAAGTAACAGAAAGGAAATCAAGTTCATTGTATGAGACCTATGTAACCTGACACCAGAATCAGCTTAACCGTGTAAAGAAAGGTGTAATCCGGAGTGCCTCATAAAACATGATGCAAAATCTTTAAAGCATTAGCATATCCAATCTAGTGTTCAGGGAAAGGATATAACTTATTATGACTAGGTAATATTTACTATAAAAGTATATGGTTTAATGTTAAAAATGAGTTCATGTAATTTACAATATTGATAAAATAAAGAAGAGATATAAGTGGGTACAGCAAAAGTACATGACAAAAAAAAGTTAAGTCCCATAAATGAATTTTCTTAAAAATGAGTTAACTAGGACTAATGGGAAATACATTCACTCTGATGATTAGAATCTATAAAACATTAAGACCTGCTTCTATGTTGGTCCAGACATTTTCCTCCTAAGACAGAAATCCAGCAGTGCTGTCTGTGGCTGTTGTCTCTGTTCGCCATTCTACCGGAGATCGTCGTCAGTACCATAGGACAAGAAAAGGAAATCATGGGCATAAATATTAATGGAAAAATAACACAAAAGCAGAGAACCTAGATAGTTAACCGTAGGAGCCTTGATAAAGAGCAAGGGCATCAGTCAATAAATGCCCAACTTCAAAACTTAATCATGATAGAAACTTACCACGATGTAGCACTGACTTAAAGTAGACAGATCTGTGGAGCAAAGGAAGAGTCTGAAGGCAGGCCGCACACACAGTTGCCCTTCCACACAGAAAGCAAAGCAGGCCAGCCAGAAAGCCAAGCCTTTCACCAAATGATACCAAGAGAACCAGTGAGGGAGCAAATCTCCTGCCACACGCAGCCGAGATGGATTATAGACCTCTGTATAAAACTGAAATGGCAAAACGTCTAGGGGAAGTCATAGAACAGTGCCTCCACAGCCTGAACTAGGCAAAAGTCTTCTACAGAAGTCATAAAACTGGACAAGAGAAGGAAAAGTCCTGGTAAATTGACCTACAACACAGGGAAACTATTCCATCAAAAGAACAGGACAAGCCTAAGCAATCTCATAACCTGGCAAATGACAAATTCAGAATATATAAGGAACTCTGAATACCCCCATAATAATATAGCAAACATTTTAAGTGGGAAAAATCCTCAAAGATACCAGAGAAGATATGCAAATGGCCACTAAGTAGGTGAAAGGGTGCATGTTACTAATTGTATTCCTAGGGAAACACGAATTAAAGCCACAATGAGACACTACTACCTCCTCGATTTTGTGAATTGAATTAAAATAACTGACAGCGACCAACAAGCAGTGGTGAAGTGATGGAGTGATGGGAACTATCCAATATTGCCGGTGTAAAATGTTTAATGATTTTAAAGCTCTTATAGACAAACACTCAACTGTATCACCTAACAGTTATTTGGGGGAATTAGCATAGGAGAAAATAAAAACATAGGACCTTAAAGAGATATGTACAAACCATTTATGGCATTGTCATTCATAATAGGTAAAAATGGAACACCTCCAATATTCACCATTGGTGGAAGGATAAACGATTGTGATATGTCTATACAGTGGAATAATATTTCCAATTAGAAGCAACAGGAACACATAACGCAACAGGGTTGCACTGCAGTGCTGTGTGAAATAAAGGCACCAGACACAAGCGTGTGTAAGCAGGGGAAAACTACTGTATGGACATGGAATTCCTAGCATCAGTTGCTATGAGAAGCTGAGGGCTGACTGAGGGACCACAACTGCTCGTGTCGAGTTGAGCTGCCTAACAAGGGTGTGCGCGTTTACCAAGACTCCCTGTACTGTGTGTACAGTTAAGATCTCTCTGTCAGTTTGGATGAGGATGTCGTTTATTTGGTAACGTGATTTCATCCCGAGCACAAGGCCCTGTGTTTGACCCCTATCACCACATGCACCAGGGCTGGTTGTACATGTCTAATCTCAGCGCTTTGACTGATGGAAGCAGGAGGATTAGAAGTTCAAGGAAAGCCATCCTCAGCAATGTAGCCAGTTCAGGGTCAGCCTGGGATAAGAAGGGGAGGGAGGGAAGAAAAGAAAAGAAAACTGTGTGTTTCACTGTGTGTAAATTTTATATTGAAAAGGAAAGGTATAAGTAATAAAAATACTTACAGTACAGGTTTTCTACTGATAATCCCCTATTTTGAGCACTTTCATAGCTAAGCTACAGTTCTTAATGCTTGACACCCATCAAATAATAAGCCTTTTTATTCCCAAAAAGAGTCTGATTAATATCCTGGTCTTTAGATAGGCAACTTAGAAACCAAAGAAGATACACAAATGGCCACTAATATGAAAGGGTACATTTTACACCTTAGTCTCATCCTAGAGGAATATACATTAAGTCCACGATGAAACACTACTACATCTCCATTTTTATGACTTGAATATAATCGGCAACAGCAAACACACAGTGGTGAATATATGTAGCGAAGGAACCTATCTACTTTGGTAAAGACAGAACTCGAACCCAAGACTCCAATCCTAGCAGCAAAGTTCTCAGCCAGTGTCACACTGTCTCAAAGCTGCATGTCCTCCTTCAGACATGGTAACCATTCCTGGGAAAAACAATTCGTAGTGTAATCCCTGAAGAGGATGAGGCCAGAGTACCGCTAGACAGTCATTGCAGCTAGAGAACCCCAGGACCCTGCAGAGCCCACAGGTTAGGCGGATTGCTGAGCTGGCTTTTGCAAAGGGCTGCCAGTCAAGGAGAATGAACGCTCAGGTCAGAGGCCGTGGCTCAGGCATGCAGACAAAACCCCAAGAGAGTGTTCTTTTACATTTGTGGATGTCCCTCAATTGGCTCACATAAGTATGCCTTGAAAGAATGAAGATTAAAAATGACCTTCCTAAATCAGGGTGATAGGAGCAAACAAAAGGGTTAAACTCCTAAGAGGAGAAAAAAAAAAAAAAAGCCAAAATGAAGCAGCAGGAAATGGCCCATCCAGGTGCCTACATTGTACAGAAAAGTGTTGGAAGTTATTATAAGCTAGACTAAATTGCAGCGACCCATGAAATGTTCCTTCTTCAAAAGGTAATATATGGAAAGTGCCCATTACCAAGCCGGCACCCAATAACTCATTGTTACTGCCATTATAATGGTATTTATGGCGTATAAAAGCTTGGAAACAGCCCTGTCTCTGTGGCTGTTCAGAGCTTTATTAGAAGCTTAATTTATTCTTTAAAACAAGTAGAGAACTTCGAAAGAATGAAGGGTATTAAAGACAAAGTGGCAGAAAGTTTTTTAAAGGATTTCCAGTGAGGCCAGGGCTACCAGTGGTCTCCAAAATGGTGAACAGAACAAACTCCTCCCCAAGCCATCACAGGACAGGACCCCATGACTTTGCCTCTCTCCAGAGAGAATGCATGCCCACCCGGGGAGACTGTAGACCAACTCTACCGCTGACTTCTCTTTAAAACATCTTGCCAGGCATGGGCATCGCTGACTAGGGATGTGGGCCTGCGTGAGTCTACCTGTGTATGTAGCATGCTATCGAGCTCCACTAGAGAGCTTGTTCATAGGGTGGAAAGGGCCTGTTTGGAATTTCCATGCTCATAGCAAAATGACCTTTAAATTGTTAAGACTGTAGAAAATGGCTGCTAACCATATAAAGAAATACGCCACATATACATGCACATTTAATAATGAGGTTACACAAACTGGTCAGCTAATCATAGAGAGATGAAAGTCTATTGGAGAATGTCCCCTCCTCAAAAGAGCAGGACATTTTTTCCACCCTGAGAAACTTGAAACCATGGTGATATTTATTTTGGCTGCAGCAACCTGTGTGTAAAATGATGAATTGTGGCTGATCTTTCAGCTTATTAGGTGTCTGTCCCCGGAGACCTCCTTTCTGTATCTGCTGAAATGATTTGCCAGTATCCTGTTAACTGGAGAGCTGAGAAAGCCAGGAAAACACCGCTTGCTGGAAAGGACTGACCAGATCCTGTTTCACCCACTCTCAGACACCAACGATGAAAAATGAGCAAAGGGCTCCTCAGCACCCCAGACACACTCAGTGTATAGATGCCCAAGCTAGATGCAGGTCTATGAAGGAGCGTGGATCACTCAAAGGCCACCATAAGCAGCCTGTATGCACCGAAGAGTAAGCTGGGCCCAGTACGCACTGGAGGAGAAAACATGCCAAAGTTGTCCATTTTGCCTAAGAGGGAGACCGGGCGTTAGGTCGTCTTGGATCAGCTCTCATATGATGATACAAAAATGCTAGTTACAAATTGTGTCCTCCTAGAGTAAGACTAGAAACCTTGGCTTCTGTGATCTTATACCTGGCTGGAGGCTTGAACACAGGGTCAGTAGAGAGAAGCCACTAACAAAATTAAGGAATCCATTCTCCTGTTTGATTCCCTGGGGACTCATACTTCTCTTCCTGGGTTCTATCAAACATACTTATTTTTAGAGGCTATCTAGGTTACTCAAGGTTTTTTGATTGACTGTCTTTTGGACTTTGTAATGTAAGAGTTATTATCCTAGCCGGTTTTAAGTGTGTGGTTTAGTAGTATGAGGTGCATTCTCGGGGGCTTGCTGCTGTGTTCATCATCTGACCCAGAGCTGAACTCCCATACTAGATAAACTGCAGCTTCCCATCTCACGGCTCTCAGCCCCATCTCACGGCTCTTAGCCCCATCTCACGGCTCTCAGCCCCAGGTCCATTCCACCTGCATGGGGGTACTTTTAGATGAGTAGAAAAATATAGTGGTTTTTGTTTGCTTGTAGTTATAGCTGATATACTCAGGTTTAATTCATATTGCCACATGTGGTATAATCTCTTCCTTCTCAAGCCTAAATAATATTTCATCATGTGTTGTAGACTATTCCTGACTTGTGAAGTCTCAAATTGCAATTTTTATTTTTTTCTACTCTTAGCGGGAGTTAGAAGACAATGTCACATGCCATGGTGCGTATACCAAAGGACAGCTTCTGGTGCTCAGCCTCACCGTCCACCTTGTTTGACACAGTCTCTCATTGCCTCTGCATATGCGAGGCTGGTCAGTCTGTAGACTCTCATTCTTTGAAAGCCCTCCAGGGCTTCTCCTGTGTCTGCCCTCCCATCTCACGCTCGGTGTACCGCGATTACAGATATGTGCTTCTCCATGCAGCTTTGCCTGAGTTCCAGGGATCAGAACTTAGCCTTTCACTCTTGCACAAGTACTTTATCCACTAGGTCATCTCCAGAGTCCTTGCTCTGTGCAACACAACCAAGGCAGAACTGGCCTGTGCACACCCAGATAGTACTCCCCAAAAGGTCCAAGAACATCTTCATGGGCCTCCGAAAGTTTTAGATAAAAGAACTGACACCTAGAAAATCTTAGAGCCTAGTCATGCTTGTAAAGGAGCCGTGTGGGCTCTTCGTGATGGGAGAAGGTTTCTAGTGACTCCTAAGGAGACCACACACACAGCTGGTGATGGGCAGATACTACAGTTGACAGTCCCCTACACAAGAAGAAGGTGTGGCACCTTTGCAATGAGCCCTTTCAGTCCACAGAGACTGTCTTGGCAAGCTTCATTTGCTCTGAGTCACGGTGACCTTAGCAGATGGTAACTTTTTTCTACTTGGCTGTAGAAGAGTATGCTTCTTGTTACCACTTTTATTGGCTGTTGTAGACAATAAATAATGCCTGACATTAATGGGTTGGTTGTGTTTTCTCCTGGCACAGCATTGTCTCTCCTACAGCTTCTTCACGCTCTTTTGTAGGCCCCGGCCCCAGCATTCAGAACATAGCCCTTACACGGTGCCACAGTACTGAGATGAGTAAATTAATTGATACCGAGAACACGGAATGATTGGCACACATTCCCTCTCCATTTTGTGCACTCTCTCTCTCTCTCTCAGAAACACTTTAAGCTCTATTTGTTCTCCCTCTCCAACACAGTCTCAGATAGAAACCTCTGGAACACACAGCTCACTAAATTCACCCTTGCCCCATATCACAGTTCCTCTCTGTACACCTGGTACGTAGGATATCCCCGTAGATAAACACCTATCTGGTGCCAGGCACTCGGCTAGACACATTGTTCTGTTTAATCCGCAGGCCAATCCGATGCGGTATCTTATTACACTGCTACATCTCTTATTACACAAGAAGAAAACAGGATCTCTAGGCAGTGAGCTGGCTCCCTGAGGCTGCACAGTTGGCAGCAGCAGAGCCAGGAGTCTGGCTGCTTGCCTGGCTCCAGGGCCGCTGACAGGCACTGCTTTAGGTCCTGTGGCTTGGCACGGGGGACCTCTGAGGTAGAAGAGCAGTTGTGAAGGAAGAAATCCCATTTCTAAACAAAGGGCTGATAGTTCCCTAAAAAGCTCTTAGAGCCCGCCTCTCCCACCTACCGACAAGAGAGTGGCCTCCAGGAGGGCCTGCAAGGATACAGAGGGAGCCAGGCTCCAGGCATTCGTGCCTGCAGTACGGTGGTAGAGGTAGCCAAAGAACAGTCTGGAATTCTAGCAGAAAGTGGTTTCCCAGCCTCAGCCCACCTGCTCACCTCAGAAGCCCTCTGCTTCTGGCAGAGGGTGTCTCAGTGAAGGTGTGCCCACGGCATCTCCCCAGACAATGTAATTGTCTCAGCCTCTGCCGCTAAGGCGCTACCGCAGGGAATGACCCCCTTCTGCCTTATCTCTGACATGACTGAAGTACCCACAGAACAAAACATGCAGGGTTAGGACAGATGGCCAAAATTGCACACGCATGCCTACCCTTGCCTTTTTATTCAAATTTTAAAAAATTCTTGCTTTAAATTTTTAAAAATAAGGACTTTGGAATTCTAAGCATTCACACCATAAAAGGTGACATGCTATATACTAAGTGGACATTATACTGTACCCTGAATGTGTTGTTTACAGTGGTTTGTTTGTATAATAGGGACAGTGATGTGAAGTGAAGCATCGAGTCACCCTTTAGGTGAGGCAGCTCAGAATCTTCATAGCAACTCTGACTACACAACAGCCCTTCTGTTTCATAGATGAAGAAATAGAGGCTCAGAGAGCCGTGCACACAGGTGCAATACACAGGCCCTTGTTGTGGAGGTTTGTTTTGTTTTATTGTTTTATTATCTGCCTGGGTGTTTGGCCTGCAATGTGTTTCTGTGCATGCAGTACCCAAGGAGGCCAGAAGAGGACATCAGATCTCCTGAATTGGTGTTACGTGCAGTTGTGAGCCACAGTGTGTGTGCTGGGAATCAAACCTCTGGAAGGGCAGCCAGTGTTCTTATCCACTGAGCCATCTGTAGCACTCAGGCCGGGGGTTTTAACCCTAGAAAGTACTTTGTCTACAGACACTGAATTACATGTAAAATACAAACCTAAAGTGACCACGGGCATGTGCAATGGTTTAGATGTGGTTTGTGCCCAAGGGCTCATGTACTAGATGCTGGATCTCTGTGGTGGTATGCTAGACGCTTATGGAAGTGAATGAAGGAGAATTTAACATAAGAGGTGGAACCTGATAGAGTCTTCAGTTCTTCGCGGTTGTGTTCATTTAGAAGAGAATGCTACTTTCTTATGCATCGCAAACCCTGAGCCTGATGCCTAAATCTCTGGGTTTTAGTTATGTGATGTGATCTTACCCATCCAGTTCCTGCTACTACTGCCATCCACCTCAAGGTTCTCACCAAAACCAAGCTGATTCCAGAACCCTTTAGAACCTGTAGCCAAACAAGCCTCTTAGCTTTGAAAAGTTACCCAGCCTAGGGCATTTCACTGTAGTAACAGAAAGTGAACTAATATAGGAGGAAGTCCAGCCATTGGGTAAGTTTACTTGAAAGTTAGTTTGACACAAAAATTAAAAGATTGATTAGATCTATTAGATTAATTATATTTAAGGGATATGAGATAGGGGTATTTGTTTCGGTTTTATTTTTTTATGTGTTTGTTTTGAGTTCCCAAGATAAATATATAATAAAATAATAAAATAAAAGAAAAATAACCAATAATTAGGTAGAATGAACAACCATATGCCTTTGCTTCTTAGACCAACGTAATGAAAATTTCAGAAGCTATACTCCGAAAAATAATTTTTTTAAATGAGTATATACATAAAATATTCATAGATTTGGAGAAAAAAATCATGCATTTGACCACAAGACATAATTGCTTTTCGTGGGCCATTTGTGAAAATGGAGACTTCAAACGATTTTGTGCGTTTTTACCTTCATTTTCAGTGTGATTGGGTCACATGATCCTCACACCCCAGCATTACTGACCACTATTCTGAGCACCATGCCAGTGTTGCTCCTAGGCTTTGGGGTGGAGGACCCTTCTCAGAAAAGGCGTCCAGGCGTGAGAGGTTTCTAATCAAGCTAGGATTTGATTCCTGGCCCATGATTTTTAGGACACCATTGTGGATCGTCTGTTCTGGCCACTAGACTTCAACATATTGCCAAGGCAATGAATATTGATATGTCTCTAAATAACCAAACAGAATTTAATAATGTTGTGTCATTCTGGATTTTCTCAAATGTTCAATCATATCTGTCAATTAATAATAAATGAAAGGTGTCTAATTTCTTATATTTCCCCTTTGTTTTAGATGTCTGAAACAAAGCAATATTTCATCTTTTCTTTCAAATATCTGCTAAGTGATCATTTTATAACATTCTGAAGAGCATTTTAATACCGTTGTTCTGTTTTCTGATTTTCACTGTTACTGATCATGCTTAGTACCTGTGAACAGAGAAAACAGATTCCTTGTCCTTAGAAATATCCCGTGGATACTCAGTGTCAAGCTTGCACTTAGGAGCTGCACTGAGGTTCACTGTTGCCTGGGGACACTGGTACACGTGCAGACCTGAGTGGCCCTGAGACCCCAACACCAAGCTGGACTTTGTTCATATCATGATGAGCTCTGCTCTGAGGAGCTGTCATTTTAGCGTGGTAGGTTACAGTTAAGATAAAGGGATGCTGTGGATAGCATCTGAGGCCGAGAGCACTCAGAGCACGGATGCCAAGTTCTCCTCCTCCAGGAGCTATAAATGGATGCTTTTCTTTGTTTGTTTGCTTGTTTGTTTTTTTAATTTCTCTCTTCAATCTCTACATAGAGATGCCAGGTAAAATATACGACACCCAGTTAATTGGAATTTCAGATAAACAAGGAATAATTTCAGTGTGTGTCCTGTGCAATATTTAGGGCATGCATATACAAAAATATTACTTACTTGTTTTTTTACATAAAATTCCAGTTTTAAGTGGGGAGTCCCTTGAGTTTCGTTCACTAATTCTAACACTCTGCAGACACCACATACTCTAGACCCAAATGTCTTAAAGTATTAATGAATAAAGAATAAGAGATAAGTGGAGACAGAAGGAGAGAGACAGAGGCAGTAGGAAAGAATGAATGTTGGATACCTGCCAAGTAAAATAACTAAATTCTGAAAACTGAGGTCATAGGATGGAAAATGTCTGTTTCACGGACTTTTGAGCCTGAATATTTGCTCAGAGAGAGAGAGAGAGAGAGGAGAGGGACCTTGTTCTTCACAACTGAGCACCACTGCTCATCCAGGAAGGGAAGATTTGGAACCTGAAGACCCTTAACCTTGGGACTTGGTTGGAAGACTGCAGCCCTTTATTAATTGCAGGTTTTGTTTTTCCCCCCGCAAGATGCTTTGGCAGTGGGATAGCAAGGAAAGGTACCTAACTTCAGCTCTTGTTTCTAGGACGCCCTTGAAACTTCGCGGTAACCTTCTGTTTGTCTCGTGCTAAAAAGCAGAAAATGATCCAGTACCCGGTAGGGAGAGGAATTTGCCCTGTTTGAAAAAAACCAGACTGGGTGTGAAGCATGAAGATTTTTTTCTTTCTTTCAAGTTAAAAATATTAACTCACAGCTCAAGACTCTTTATTTTTTCCTTTATCTCTAAGCAGATGAATATTCTAACCAAGAAACCTCTTTCCTTCACCCTGGACACGTCACGTTGTGACATTGCTCCTAGGAGGTGGATTCTAACTGTGCGTGGGGGGAACTAGTGTTTGGAATGTTGAGCGTGTTATTTCAGTCACGTGTGCTAGGCTTTGGCCAACTGAAGCACAGCTGGATCAAGCCTCAAACAGGGTAAGAGTCATTTCGTGTTACTGGTTTGTCTCCTGTATTGGACTGTGGTGGCTGTGGGGGAAGCATAGACTGCAGGTTTGTACTGGCTGTTGGGTATGCTAGCGTGAGTGTCCTATAAAGAGGAAGGTGGGTGGTCTCTGTGCCATGAGCTGCAGTCTAACACATGACAGTGTTGTGTTGGTGGCATCGGCCTTGGGTCACTTTTTCATTTGGTATGAAAGAATCTGTACTGTTGAGATGTTTAACATCTCCCTAAAGCCAAACAACTATATGGGAGCCTCTTGTTTCTAATAAGTGTTTTTTTGCATCTTTGCTGATTTATTAAAAAAAAAAAACATATGATGCAAGAGACTTCTTGACCAAATTCATTATAGATCTTCCAGATAACCTTTTCCAAATTTTTAAAATAAAAAGCATCATCTTTTTTGCCTTTCAGCTTTTTAGTTTAGATTTTAGTTAGACTAACTCTCGTAAGGTCATTGTGGGATTGGTTCAAAGAACAACAGCATCCTGCATGCTTTCCGTTTAAGAGACTTCAACAAGCTCCCAAAGCCAGTCTTTTTCCTAAGGGCCAGAGATAGCAGCATGCAGAAATCACAGGGAGAAGCCACAGGGAGCCACATGGCCAACCTGTGACAATTAACTTATAAACCAGTGCCATTTTGATGGGAGAGATAACCAAAGAAAATTTCCAGGTGATCTAGTGGCCAGTTGCAGGGGTAAATGGGTGTGTCCCAACCAAACAGTTTCTCCTCCAGTCCAGCCTCCCAGCTATCATCATAGACAGGATGTAGATCAGACCGCTGGAGAAGCTTTTTAAAATATTAGGGGATAGAAAAATGGCTCAGTGGATAAAGTACTTGCCGTGCAAGCTTGAAGGCCTGAGATCAAATTCTCAACACCCACATAAAAGCCGAGTGTGATGGTCTATGCCTGTAACTCTGGTGGTGGAGCAATAAGAAGAGGAGAATCACTGGAGCTCACTGGCTACGCAGGCTAGTCAAAACAGAGATCCCCAAGTTCAGCAGGAGTGATCCTGTCCCCTAAATAAGATGGAATGTGGAAGCTCTCCACCATTAGCCTCTCACCTGCTCGCTCCCACACATACAACACATACACACACAAGCTGGTTGAAAGAATAGATGAATAAATAAAACTAACTTGAACTCACCATGCAGCCCTGGCTGACTGTGAACGTGGCAATCCTCCTGCCTCAGTACCCTGAGTAGTTGGGACAGCAGGCCTGGAATCATTTATGATTTTAATAACGACTGCAAATCCCAACTATAGGAGCAGGACATGATGTGCTTGAGATGGGATCTTGCTATGCGCAGGCTGGTGTCTAATTCCTGGACTCAAGTCATCCTCCTGCGTCAGTGTCCTAAATAGTTTGCGCCAAAAGCATTCGCCAGCACTATCAGCTTTTTAAATTTTGATTTATTCATAATTCAGTGACACTCTGCCTCAAATGAACAAGAAAAAGCAGAAAATGAGAATACCTTAGAAATACATCAGCTGATGAATGGATAATTAAAATGTGGTAAAATATACATAATAAAATTTTATTCAACCATAAAGAAAAATAAAATTAGGAAATCTGCAGGAAAATGGATTTATATGGAAATAAGAGTATTATATTGAGGTGTCCCAGACTCAGAAAGAACAATAACCACATGTTCCTCTCTCATGTGCAGATTCTGTCTTCTAGTTGTGTGTGTGTTGTCGGTGTGTATGTCTGTGTCTCTGTGTGTGTGTGTGTGTGTGTGTCTGTGTGTGTGTGGTAAAAGGAATGTAGATAGAGGTCAGGAAACTGAAGAAGGAGTAAGAGCCTTTAAAGAAAGCATGGAGAGCAGAAGGTGTAAAACACACGTGATCTAAAAATGGAAAAGGCCTGGGGCAGAAGGGGAGGGGGACCAACAGAAACAGAGTGTACATGGAAATGTCACAGTGAAACCTGTTGAGAGAGGCAGATGCGGGGAGGGCCAGAGAGAAGAAAGGAAAAGTAGCCGTGATAATACGTGTAGCTCGGTGGTCAAGTGCTTGCCTTGGGTGTAGTCTTCAGTACTACAAAAGATGGAGTAATAAGAGGAGACGGGAAGAAAAGGAAAGGAAAGGAGAGGAGAGGGAAAGGAAATGTTCAAACTCAGGCAGCTCTAAATGTGATGTAATTATCTTAATTACTGAAGATACTTCAAGGTGCAAGGTCCTGTTCCTCATCCATTAGTCTCATTCTGTGTGACTGAGCTTGGGACAAGGAATCTGTGGTTTGTAACTCTCCCAGTTGGCTTTGATAATTAGATTAGAAATCCACCACCATCCTAACTCGATCGAATTCTTTGCATGGAGTTTGCTTTTCATCCACACCGTGTATTTGGGACTTGCCTGCTTCCTTGCCATCTCAAAAGAAGGCCTGTCTGGTTCCCGCTAGTCCCTTCCCTTCCTCTCAGACCTCCATCATGTTCTCCTGGAAGCTCCGCTTCTATAGATTTAGATTTTCCCCAAACAAAATAAAATCAGTCACTCCCATTAACCACAGTGTATTAGTTAGCTTTCCCCTCTTATGAGATAACTGAAGTAAGCTAACTTCGTAAGAGGCGCTGTGTGTTTAGCTGTAGGTCTAGAGATTGAGAAACTTGTTCCTGACCACCACCCATCTCTGGGGAGTGCTTCAGGGCAAATCCCTGTGGCAAGAGCACAAGATAGAGGAAATGAGGCAGGAAACACAGGGAGATTCGAGGGTTCAGCTCAGACTTTTACGACTCACTCTCTGTAGAACTCAATCCCAGAGACAGCATCACCCCCATTGGACTAAGTTCTTCCCAACCGGACCTCACTTCTTAAATGTTCCACCATTTCTCAACAGTGCCATCCTGAGGACAAGACCTTAGGGGGCAGGAATAAACAGGAGTCCACCCACACCGTAACTATAATTAATAGTCATCCTTCTCTTGATCTGTTTATAACATTCAGTAACTAAACTAAGATTTCTGCTCAGATTTTTAGCCTTCATTTAGTATCTTCCCTCGGTTATTTATCTCATTAATTTTCTTTTCACGATGCTGGGAGTTTTGAATCTTGGGATTTGCTTGTGCTAGACCACACAGCTGCGACCCCTAGGTTTATATTTTTCTGACCTCATTCCCACTTCACATAAAGCATCCAAACAAATTAATAATCTTGCTGTTTTTCTTAATATGTCCCCAGATAAAACCTCCCCTGCTCCTTTGTGAATGCCATTCTCTGTATGCAGAGTGGCTTCTCTTGATTTTCTTTTGACATTTTCTCTTGTCTCTCGTGAGACCCTATGCCATTTCTCCGTGGCAGTGCTTCTCTAGCTCAGTGTCTCCCGCCACCATCATGTGTAGTATAGCAGGCACCTGGCCTTGCCTTGGTGTTTTTACTCACCATCAAATGAAGATACAGTCAACCCTTGGTTTTCAGGGTGTGGATTGGTTTCAGGAGGATAGCAGAATTCCTTAAAATGGCATAGTATTAGTGTGTAACCTGTGCAGGTACTCCCATATACCTAATCTGATTATACTCAGTAAATTTATGGGTACCTAGTATACACAAGAAGTCATAAACAATTTAGCATTAAAGAAACAAACCTTCTAGTTCCACAAATGGATGAAAGGCACATAAATACTTCACTGAGACAGACGGTACAGGTGATGGAGAGATGGAGGGAAAGACAGGGAGCATTCTTGATCCTTGAGAAAAGTCTAACTTAAAGCCTCAATAAGATGTTCCTACACCTATCACAGTAACTAAAATAAAGAACACGCCAACTACAAATGCTGGCAAGGATGTGGAGAACAGCTCTGCTACAAACGTACAATGCTACAACCACTCAAAAAAAAATAATAGTTTGGCAGTTCTTTTCATGGCAAAAAAAAAATGTACCAGAAGTCATACACTCAGGCTTCCATCCCAGAGAAATGAAACCTCATTTTCACACAACTTGTACATGAAGGTTCGTAGCAGTTTTATTTGTAAAAGTCCCAAGCTGGAAACTAACTCGATGTTCACAGCTTCATATATTACTCAGCAGTAAGAAGTCTGGACTGTTGAAACACATAAGTTGGACGTGTCTCAAGGAACTTGGGCTGAGTGGAGAAGAGGATAGTTCCTAAAGAATTACTCCATTCTCCATGTATGGAGTATCTGTGCGATATCTAAGTATAAAGATGGGAAGAGGATCTTGGTCATCATTGGATGGGAATGAGAAGTGACTGCCAATGTGGCCGAAAGGACCTTGTAGAGATGGTGAGGCCAAATGTCTTAAAAAGGGTAGATGGTTGCACACTGTCTCGTGTGCTCATCCACACACATGTATAACTGCTAGAACCTGAACAAGCACTATATTGAATTCCAATGGTAGTCACTTAGTTTCAACAGCATGCTACGATCACGACAAATGCTGATATTGGGTGCCGTAAAGATAGAACACATTTATAACATGTCTAAGGACCAGGCCCAATACTTAGTGCCGAAAACAAAGACATTTACATTGACAGAGTCTAGTAAAAGGGTGCTCAGGACATGTGCGTCCTGTGGCAACTTCACATGAATCTGTGTCTTAAAACAAACACACCAGTGTATCGCCAGGCATGAGGGCACACACCTTTTAATCCCAGCACTCGGGAGGCAGACGCAGGCGGAACTCTGTGAGTTCCAGGACAGCCAGGACTACAAAGAGAAACCTAAAGAAATAGTGATTCTATTTGTGCATGCTTTCTTCTAGTCTCAGTCTGTATAATAATCAAAATAACAAGTGAAAACAGAGCAGAATCCTCCGGTCTCCCCCGCGTATCAAGCTTCAGGGAGGCATTAAGTTTTGGGATATTTCCTTTTTATTTCCTGGGCCCAGGCCTGCCCTTGGCTCTCTCTGTTCATATCGTCAAACATCCCTTTTGTGTGCTGCCTGTCTTCTGTGCCCTAAACTGAAAGTGCACCAGAGTGTCATGTGAATATTTAGCTACCATTGTCCACCATTGCCTTGGGTACAAACACACATCTGACACACTCAAACACATAGTCTGCCTTTGCCTTCTAGCTCAGCTCTCCTTTGCCTATCGTCAATCCCCTGGAATCCTGGATGGGCTGTTAGTCAGCATCTGCTGTCCCTTTGTTCTGGGTGAAGACATAACATGGTCCTGGGAGCTTATGAAATGCACTGGGCTCCGCAAGATCTAAAAGCACATGGCTGACTTGTTTAAAGCCAGGCAATCTACTCTTGCTGAAATGAAGGCTAGCCCCGGCTCAGAAGACACGCTATCTTTGATCTTTCTCTCCTTCAGACTCTCATCCTTATCCACTAATACTCAACAAGCTGGCTTTTGGCAACACAATTCTGAGCATCCTTCAGAACATTATCATTAAGTCCTGGAATTTTCCAAATCCTGATACTTTATTCCCTCTTGCCTCTTCCTTGTGTTCCATTCAATCCGGATACTTCTTAAACCAAGCTGACAAACCAATTTGAACTGAGACTTTAATAACTATTAAAAACCAAAGTGTAAATATGTTTTAAAGTTATAATTTCTAGGGGCTAGAAAGACGGCCCAGTTTAGAATGCTTACTGCTCTTCAGGAGGACCCGAGTCTGGTTCCCAAGCACCTGTGTCAGTTATCTCATAACCACCTGTAATTTCAGCATCAAGAGAACTGATGCCGTCCTCTGGCCACTGATGACTGACACGTGCACTTATTTACACATAGATACACAAAGATCTATATCATATGTATTATATAAAATCTCTGACTCTCACTTTTTCTCCCTTCCTTCATCTTGCCATCTGTGCCACCTTCACTGAAGGTTTTGAATGGGTGTCTTAACCCAGACACACCAAGGAGGAGGCGGTGAGAGTAATAGTAAAATATTTTGAAGCAAGTCATCCTGCTTGGTGGTGCCCATGGACATACTCTCTCTGTCTGGGTAGTCAGGGTGGGTGCTTATTCAGAAACCACGAAGGTTATTTGTAAAAGCAGCTGCTTCCATACCAAATTCAGGCAGGAATTCCGTACAGGGAGGTCCTGTGTCTTGGGAACGCCAAGAGGAGCTAGATAGAGCTGGTTAGAATCGTGCATGTCCAGTTGACCGCTTCTCAGCTGTTGCCTGGGAATAGTTCTGAACAGAAAGCACTGTGATGACTCCAAAGAGCGATTCCATAAGGTCAGCAGTGTTGCAGATGACAATCCCCACCACCGATGGCCATGGTCCTGGCTAATACCTGTGCTTGAGGGGTAGAGAGCTGAATTCTCTATTAACGCAGGACTCAAACTAGTGGAAGACTGTCATGGTCACCCATAACTTTAAATCTTGTGGCTTCAGACACAAGCTTAATCTTAGTTTAAAATCTCTCAGGTATTTTTTTCCCTAAAATCTGACTCATTGATTGATGCAGATCTAGAAAAAAAAGATCATTAGCATTCATTAGAAGGTGACATATTTTTTCTATCACTCTTAATAACCCAGGTAATAGGATGGATTTTTGATGCCATTACTAAATATGCCTCATTTTACTTACAGGGGCCATGTGCCCCCTTCCTTATGTGTCCATGTTTTGTCTATGACTTGGTAGCCTAACAAAGAAGCATGTATAGTTTATAGTCCAAATTCAAATGCTATAGTTAGATTCTTTCAATTAACTAATACAATATCGAGTTATCACCTAGTTGAAAGCATATTACCAGGTTTCTCCAGGTTCCAAAGCAAAATTAAGTTAGGCCTACTTGAAGACTGCTAATAAGAGTCTGTCAGCACCATGGAGCAATCTCTCCTTGGAAATAATGTTAAATGAGCTATGGAAACCTTATAAATTGCTGGGTGAATATGTAAATGATCAGGTGCTTAAATAGATCTTAAAAGAATTGTTGGCAGCTGCTACACCAATACAAAAGTTTTCTGTTTTCTCATTATCAAATACCCAAGCATGCCAGATCTTCCAAATGAGTCAACAGCATTGGATCATATTTTGCTAGAGTAGTTAGCCAGGATCAACACCCTTGGCGTCAAACTTGAGGAAGAATTTCCAAATTCTGCCAGTGTTATGGCAACAACATCCCAGCACCCTGACACCCAGTTTTCCAAAGCATGAGTCAGTCAGACTCCTGGTCAGCATTCTGCAGGCAGCCTGCTTGGTCCCAAGACTCCCTTAGAGAGAGGATTCAGAGAAGTGTTACGATCCTGCAGGTTGAGGAATGAACATTTAAAAAAGCACAAATTAAAAAAAAAAAGTAATGCAAAGGAAAGTTGCAAGATGGTTGGCTAGATCCTGATGTTGCATGGATGCGACTGGAATTTCATGCTAAGAAGAAGTGTAACAGTGGTCCAGTTCTTACCAATCAAGGCCAGGAGAAGCATAACACTTCGTCAGTGTCCAAGCCCTCAAAAGACACACACACTTGAAATTGGGTTTTGGTGATATTTTAGGATACAGGCAGTTCATTTATTGACAGCATGTACATTCACAGAGTGACATGTCTGGGGGGAAGCTTACTCTTATCACAAAATAATGCTCTTAAAAACCCCTCCAGTTCTATTATGTTGTCCATAGAAATACCCTAGGAGGTGGAGCTGGTTTTATTGTTCACATTGTAAGGAACCACAGGCGGCGTGTGATTCTCTGGTTGACAGAAATCAGAAAACACAGATTCACTGACTACACTCATAACACCTATCAGGGCTGAGAGACCCTAAAAGATGTTCCTAGCACCTGTCACCCATTTTCCTCTTGTTCTGATTCCCCAGAGCCTTTCTAAAAATACAGTGTGTGGCCTGTTTGGAAAAAGCAATTACGGCTGGGAGAAATGCTTGCCTTGCAAACATGAGCTCCTGGGTTAAACCCTAGAACATTGGTTTAAAAAAAAAAAAAAGCCAGATATGGTAACTCAGTGCTTGAGGGATGGAGACAAGGGGATCCCTGGGACTCAGTGCTCAGGTAGACAACCTACTGGATGAGTTCTACACCAGCGAGAGACCTTGACTCAAAGAAGAGGAGGGAGAGAGAGAGGAGGAAGAGAGGGAGGAAGGGAGAAGAAAAGAAAAAGTTGACAGCATCTAAAGAACAAGACCAGAGGTTGTCCTTACACACATGCACACCAAAACAAACCAAAAAAGGGGGGCAGGGGGAAGAGAGTGTAGCACAAATAATGAAAATCTAGAAACAGAAATTGGGGTTCAAGCTGAAGATCAGAAAAGCAAAGCAGCCAAGCCGCTGGAGAGCTCTTACCTCTACCAAGGCTCACATAAACAAAGGGGTGATCCTGCAATGCTCTCCACCAACCTCAGACTCCACACTTCACTGATTTCCTGTCTCTTCCCCTTTATTATTCCTCTCTCCACCCAGCCATATCATTCATGTCTCCACCTCCTTAGCACTGGGATTAAAGGTGTGTGATCCCAAGTACTAAGATCACCTTTGTGTGAGCTCCGTTTCTCTTTTAGATAGATTCTATCTTGTGTAACCCATGGTAGCCTTGAACTCACAGAGATCTGTCTGCCTCTACCTCCCAAGTGCCGGGATTAAAGCTGTGTACCACCACTCCCTGGCCTGTATAGCAGACAAGTATGGCTGCTTTGCTCTCTGATCTTCAGGCAAGCTTTATTTATTAAAACAAATAATATACTACTATAAGAGAGGATGGATGTAGCATCAATTAGCATTAACCTTCAAGGTATATGCAGAAACCCAAGTCTGTATTTTATTTTCTAGACCTGAAACTTGCATTAATTTTCTTTCTCTGTAAAAACTCTGGGCATTTAACAGTGGACTTTGGGTTAGAAGGTCTTCTTCCTAGCAGGGGGTCTTCAGTTTCAACCATATACTTATACTCTCACGCACAACCCCCAAGACAGAAGGTAACAATGGGCCATCTCATCTACCTGCATACCACCCAACTGAGTAGGTAGCAGGGTTCCCTTAGGCATTTAAAATGCTCAAATCTGGGGCTGGAAAGATGGCTCAGCAATTGAGAGCAAATGCTGCTATTGCAAAGGCAAGAGTTGAGTTCCCAGTACCCACATCACATGGCTCACTATGTAAAGCTAGTTCCAAGGGACCCCATACATTCTCTGACACACATATGCTTATATCCACACATACATGCTTGCATACGATTAAAAATTAAAATGAGTCTTTATAAAATTCTCGAATGTGTCTTCTCTAGCTTTTCCTACTTCCTCTAGGCTGTTCACTAAGGGACAGATGGACGTTTTCCCTGAAACCAAATCTGTATGATGGGAAGTCTTGGCCGAGACACCTGGTACCTTCAGAACTTCTGAGTCTCTAAAGAAATGCTTGGTGGAGCCAGGAGCAAGGGGAGCTAGCCATGTGCTGGCTCATACCCCAAGACTGGTGGAATTGTTTCATGATGGAGCTAGAAGTCGCATTTCATGCTTTCCTGAGTCTCAGCCCTGCCAGCACGTGTCTAGTGCACAAAGAAGCAAGTGCGGTCAAGACAATAAAAAATATGACATGACACCTTCTTTTTGTAAGAATACGTTGCTGAGACATACCCTGGATTAGACTTTTTCATGTATCAAATGCAGCGTAGGGCTGGGAAGCTGACTCAGTTACTCAGGTGCCTTCTGTGTAAGCATGAGGGCCTAAATTCAGATCCCCAGTGTCCACATAAAAGCTAGGGACAGTGGCTCATAGCTATAACCCCAGTGCTAGGGAGTCAGGGACAGAGACAGTAGATCCCTGCAGCTCATTGGCCAGCCATCCTAGCTGAACTGATTAACTCCTGGTGCAATGAGAGACCACGCCTTCAAAAATAAATTAAGTGAGTTCAAGGAAGACATCTGATAACAGACACATGACCTCCCCCTGCATGTCCACACATAAGCACACACGTCTGCACACATTAATACACATAAATGTAATGCAATGTAAAGATATGTAACAGACACGAAGGATAGATTCCCACCCCCTATTGTATCCTATTATCTGAGAAACAGTGATTGCCGCTTTCTGTATTGTGACCTCTGCAACAGTCAGTGTGTTGGAGGAGCTAGCCAGGAATCAAACGTCATGTTAATGAAACTTTCTACAGTTCTTCCAGGCGGCAAAGATTTTATGAGCTGTCCTGTCAGACTAACTTTACAGGCTATTCATTTAGGATTTTATCTGTACCCCTTCACCAGAAAAATAATCGATTCTGCCTGCAAGGGTTTGGACAACTGACTGGAGTCTGAGTCAGTCAGACTGAGGGATGCCTATCATCCCTGGCAAAGAGGCTACTTGTATTTACTAGAGCCTTGCCGGGAGCTATCTTTTTTCTCAGATTCTGAGAGCTCTCTGGCCTAGGAAAGACAATGTGATAGCTGGACATCTTTATCCTCACATTCACTTTGTTCCACTGTCTGTTTCTTCCCTCCTTGCGTGGCCTTAAAATGTCCATGAGTGCCTGCAAATCCTTGCATATACATATTGCAAATGAAGAAAAAATTATAAATGTTGTGCTGGGCTCTGCATTTAATAAGTCTATGGATTGGCGTGGTTGGGCATCGCCACATTCATTTACAATGGAGAAAAGTGGGTGCAGAGTCATCCCTGCTCCTCCATCCTGGATGGCAGGCTCAGGATGGCTGGCAGCCGCTCACACACACACTCACCCATCAGAAAGACATTCCCCAGCTTATTTTTCCTTGCAGTTTAAGAGCACATGGCCAGGCTCCCTCAAGAGACCTGATTAAGAAGAATGTGTTCCTGCACATAGTGGAGGTCCCTGGCAGGACTCGCCTGGTCGTTGGAAAGCTAATGAAGGAAATAAATCAAACTGTCAGTGACTGAAGGCATTAGTGTTATACTCTGCCAGTGAAGAGTGGGGTTTGGGACCTAAGCCCCCAGATAGGAAGGCCTGTCCTAGCTGGGCACATAAGAGCTGTGCTGTCCAACAAAGAGCCACCAAGTGCAGGTGGCTATTGAGCACCCCTAATATGCAGCCTACAGATGGAGCTCAGCTGGTAGAAAGCCAGCCCAGCATGTGGTAAGCCCTGGAAGTCTCCAGTACTTCATCACCTGAGGTATTGGCACAGGCCTGGAATCCCAGAAATCCAGATGGAAGCAGGGTGAACAGAAGTTCAACGTTACCCTAAGAGTCCAGTTCTTGGCCAACCTGGGCTACCTAAGATCGTGTTTTAAAATAGGCAGTCTGACCTGAGATGCGCTGTGAGATAATGCCACATGAAAAAAAAAATAGAAACAGTAACATTGAAAGCTTTTATTATGTGTTGAAATGATCACATATGCTATATGAGGTTAAATAAAATATATAGGCATCCTTATTATCAATGGTGATTGGTTCCAGGATACCAAAACCCAAACATGCTCGAGTCTTCTAACAGAAAATGGAATTCTGTTTGTATATAGTATATATATATATATATATATATATATATGTATATATATATATATATCCTCCTGTATACTTCAAATCATAATCAAACCTAATACAGTGTAAATAGCTACATAGTACTGTCTAGGGAATATGGATGGTGGGGGGAAAGCCCATCCATGTTCAGTACAGATGCTTTTTTTTCTTCTATTTATGTTCGGTTGAATCCTCAGATCTAAAACTCATAGACTCTGCCAGCTTTCTTCAAATTAAGATTGCTTGTTTTTCTTAATATGCCTGATAGAAATTTAAAATTTTATAGGAATAACACATATTTCTATTAGATATCATTATTCTCAGGTCAATCAGTGTGTGAATGGACAGAGGTTATGGGAAGTAACACGTATCAGTTACTTCAACGTGATTACCAAGCATCCCTGGGACCTTTTGTTTGTTTGTTTTGTCTTGAAACAGTACCTCATACTCTGAGCTGACCCTCGAATTCCCTATGTAGCCAAGGATGGCCCTAGTCATTCTGCCTCAACCTCCCAAGTGCTGCCTTGTCCACTTGTGTGGTGCCAGGGATAAGAACCATGGGCTTCGTGTATTCGGGACGAGCAGATGTACCGACCGCAGTACATCACAGCCAGACTCCCTGTTCTGAGGAGCCTCGTGGCCCTTCCACCAAGGCTTCTCCTGGCTGCTCCAGGCTCAGCATACACTCACATACACCTCCCTTTCTCCCCTCCCTTAAGCCCAGCATGCTAAACTCCTCTGGCTACTGCGGTGGTTGACTGCTCACGACATACCAAATGTGTCCCCTGCTCTACATCTGCTGTCCAGTTAGTGAAGTAAGCATGGCTTTTAGTCAGAATTTTATTTTGAGTCCATAAAAACCCTTTGAAAGTCCAAAATATCCCTCTATAATTTCTTGGCTAGAATGTTATAACAAACTGTTCAGGAATGAAAATGTAAATTTAACATGAAAAAGACTGGAGTTTTATATAGGATGATTTAGCCAAAACTGTAATGTGTGGGAAATAAAATGAACTGTCTAGGTACTTTTCTTCTTTGCCAAATAATTGTCTGGTCCTTTTTATTCCCTAAAATATTTTTAATAACTTTATTTTCTTGGTAATAAAGAAAGCTGAAGGACCTTGAATCACAGGACAGGGCCAAACTGGAAACATGAGCTAACCACTTGACTGGATTCCACAGTTATTGATGGGATGGGAGCTCGAGAAGATGGAAATGTGCTTTGCACATGCATTTCCACTGAGCCATGTGTCAGGCCTCCATTCCCTGTTACTGCAGAGCCACCGAGGGTGATGAAGTGTGTGGTGTAATCAGTAATGCTATTTCTCTCTCACCTATCACCCGTCCAATTTTCCTTAGTTAAAATCCCCCTGACTTGTAAAATGTTAACGTTTTAACTCTCTCTCTCTATGTGTGTGTGTGTGTGTGTGTATAATATATATATAGTTGCTATAAGTAGTACATTGATTAAAATTTAATGTGTGAACAGTTTCCATATGACAATTAGATTTGGCCACATCCTGTTTTTTTTTTTTTAACACCTTACTGCCATCATTTTTCAGTGCATAGATATAGAAAGTTGTATCCAACTGAAGCATATACAGAGAAAAAGACTTGTCTTGCAAACACATTTAAGGCTACATGCTTGGGGTGATGACACTAGAGCCACACTCAATGCTAGCTTTGCCACAGTTAATTATAGAATTCTCATCTCTTCTGTCTCTTATTTCACCCAGTTCCTTTCTGTGTGTGGATTCACAGCGGTCTGTGAATTTCCATTGATTTGGTTGGGAATTTGCCCAGCTATTGAGTTCCTGCTCTGTCTGGGGTCTGTGCTAAATCATGGAAAAACAAAACAAATAATAAGCTGACATTGTCTCTAATTAAAAGAGAGTGTCCTGCCGAGGATGAGGTGAGGCATGACTGGGTTCAGTGTAAGGTGACAAGAGCTGTGATAGAGGGCTCAGGGCATACCAGAGCCACCTTCCAGAGCCTGGTGTGGCTCAAAGATTTTACAGAGTCTGGTCCTCATTGACCTGATACTCCACCTAAAGAATTTGGGCATTTAATACATGATCTCAATCCTGAAGGAGTTTGGAGAAGAAGGGAAACACTAGGGACTGGCCTAATAGGATTTGGAGCAGATCCCTCCTAACTAGAGATGGAGATGTCTGGTCTATGTACAGCATAGGGGAGAGTGTGTGGGGTGGGCCCTTGGAGTGTATTTTTGAACTGGGGTCTGCAGAGAAGACACTGCACACAGGATATGGGATCAGGCTTCCCTTCTCGCCTTGCCTAGAGAACCCCCCAAACCTTCTTGAGCTCATCCTGTGTACATCACTCATTGACCCCAGACACAGCCCCCATTTCCTACCCCCAGTAACCTTTTCTCACTCCGCCAATAAGGGTGTCTTAATATAAGAATGAAGAACATGTAGCCGGGTAAAGGAACAAGGCCAAGAGGCAAGCAGAATGCACTGTTCTGTGTCTCAGCACAGAGCGGGGTATCAAGCTCATGGTAGAGCTCAGTAAGGGTCAGAGCCAAGCTTAGCCGCTAGAGGTGGGCCCTAGGAATGGAAGTAGTTGGTAGTCCTCTTTGAATGTGAACAGGAGGAAGCCTTGCTCCAGGAAAAGGATGCGGGCCAGGGCAGCACAGGTAGTCACACATGGCTGTGGGAGAGCCAAGCTGTTCTAACTTCACCCCACCTGTAGGCACCACTGGCAGCTCTTGAGGCTGAGTACCAGCCACTGCGTCCAGAGCTTTCTTTTAGGAACCCTGAGAAAACCATTGAGAAATGTCCTTAAAGCTTTCCATGCTGTAGATCCTAGTAGTCCGCGGCAGGACCAGAGTCTTTCCTGAGTAATAGACATGAGTTACACACCTTCTGAAACAGCCGTTCCCCTGCAGTGAGTCTCCTGTCTCTCCCAACACTCTGGAGAAAGTGGGAAGAAGGAAACCCCACCATATATAAAGTCTTCAAAAAAACACACTTCTTTCTATAAAATCTTAGGTTGTGCTATGAAAATTTTAACTAAAAAAAGTAGCATTTCTCTGCATGCCCACTTGTTTCTGTGATACATCCTAGCAGCAGTGCACAGCCATTTGATCTTCAGTGCACAGCCCTGCACTCTAGAGCAGCAGTGCATAGCCATTCAGTCTTCAGTGCACAGCCCTGCATTCTAAAGCAGCAGTGCACAGCCATTCAGTCTTCAGTGCACAGCCCTGCACTCTAAAGCAGCAGTGCACAGCCATTC
>NC_022028.1:23363769-23411024 GCF_000317375.1 Microtus ochrogaster | reverse complement strand
GTCTTCAGTGCACAGCCCTGCACTCTAAAGCAGCAGTGCACAGCCATTCAGTCTTCAGTGCACAGCCCACGGAAGCCTGGGGTTCTCAGCAGTTTCTGAAAAAGCCCTTACTGTTATTGGCATGACTCCACCATTGACAGATTGGTCCATCCACTGGTTGTTTCTTAAGTTGACAGAGTTGATAAGTTTCTACTTAGTAACAATCAGTAAGATTATCCTTGTGAAACAGTCCAACAACCTTTTAGATAGATTTTCATACTTTACCATCACTATTTTTAACTTACTAAGATTTTAATTGTATTCTATTCCATTTGGACCTATTAGAGATCTAGACTGCTGTTGTATTTTTTAAGATACACAAGGCAATGGAGAAGGGTACAAAAATACATAGTATAGATATATGAATCTTAAAAGAATAAATATTTTATTTTTAAATGCTAATACCCTGTTAGAATCAAACACCAATAAGAATCAAATTTATAATGAAAGTATTTGTATTCAGAAAAAAGACTGGGATTGCAATCTGGGATATACAAGCAAAGGCCAAGATATGTTTAGGGAATTTTAGTAGTACAGAGAAATCCACACAAATTATGTTGGAAATTCATTGGCCCTTTGGGTGCTTCAGGGAGGTAGTCCTCTCTGATTGGTGAGTGATGGAAGTTACTACATAAATACTACATAAATCTAATCTTCAGGTCTAGTTGGCAATTTTATTGATAGTTACTAAGTGGTAATAGCTTCAAAGCAGAGCAGGCTGTTCCGTGGGGTTAGTTCTGGGCATTGGTTCCCGAAGTCGCGGTCTGTGGCCTGAGCATTTTCCTTCTTTTCACATGGCTCCTCAGCTCCATTTTCTCAGAGTGTGACAAGATAACTCTCCAGAGCTCCCAAACACCAGAGACACAGAAAGGAGGAAGATGCAGGCAGCTGTGGCTCAGGAGACGGGAAGGCAAATAATTACAACATAGGGTAGAAAGTGCACTAACAGACATGTGTACAGCAGAGGGAAATTAATCCAGGTCGCCGAGCAGGGAGGTATGCCCCTTGGGCATCCTCTGAATAATACATAAGGAAAGGGAGGACAGAAAACGCCAGACAGGAGGAACACTGATAAGATGCAGAGGAGAGAGCCAAGAAAGGCTTGCCATGGTTCCAGTGTGGGTCAGGTGAGGCAGGGCTGAAAGAGCTGTGGTCCTTCAGGAGCCAGGCAGTGGGAACTAAGTTTCACATGGAGCATGGGAAGATGAGAACTAGACCCCAGGGGGACGACTGGAAGCAAGGAGAAAGGGAGCTGTCACCGTGAGAAATGACATGTGAGCTACTGTGTATCCCAAAGAAAAGGAGAAGGGGGTTTCCAGAGAGGGGCAGAGAAATGGAACAGACACCACTAGGAGTTGTGTTGTCTGCAGGAAGGAGATGTAGACGGTCAGGTGGATAGCAGTGACACTGAATACAACACTCAGGAGTGACAGTTGAATTTTAAGTAAGCAGGCAATGAATTTCAGTTTCAGGAAAACGAAGAGACACGACCAAATACAGATTAATTGTTTGGTCAACAGACGTAGATTATGTGGTTATTCTATGCCAAGCATTTTTCTGAGACTACCTCATAAGATAGAATAGGGGCTATAGCCTCCAGAAACCAAAGTCTAGAGGTGCCCGTGTTGCTGGCTCGGCAGAGCTGGCACTGGGTGAAAACGGTCACAAGTGTCATACAAAGAGATGAGAACCGGCAACAAGATCCTCAGGTGATAGAAACTCCCAGGGAGCGGCCCAGATGAGAAGTTGTGGATAAAGAAGGAAAACCAGGGGAGTCACAGAAACCACACGGAGCATGACAAGTAGAGAATGCCCAAGTGACCAAGCAGGACAAGTACACGTGTGTATTTGACGTGACAGCTGAATGTCCTCGGCAGCATACGCGTGTACGTGAGGACCTGTGGATAACTGTAATCTGAAAAGGAATCTATTTTTGTGGTCAACAATCTGAAGGATTTGCTAGCTCCATTTGGGCCTAATTTTCGGCACTTTGGTCTGCATAATGACAGTCCTTTGATCTGTACCTGGCAGCTGTGTGTAACACACACCAGCTCTGTTCCTCTCGGCCTTTCCCTGCTTCTACCAGAGGCAGCGAAGACTGATGGAAAATAACGTTTTTGCCAATCCTTTGAAAATATCACACAATGACTCTTTATCATATGATTCCTCTCATCTCTACTATCGCCTCTGTATCCACCCAGCTTTTCTCTTCTTTTCCCATTGAGTCCAGTTTGTGTTGCCACCAACTCTCGTGAGCAGGGCCTGCTCTGGCTTGTTATCCGTCTACCAGGGGCCACATCATTAAATAAAACTGACTCCTCTTCCAACAGCACCTGAGATACTGGTGGGCTTTTACATGAAGCTCCTCTCATTCCCCGTCACTGGAATTTTGTCTGACTTCAGCTTGCATAGGTCTTATGCATGCTGCCACAATCTCTGTGAGTTCAGATGTGCAGCTGACCTGTTCTGTGAGGAAAACATTGTTTTCCTTGACATTATCTGCTGCCTCTATCTCTTCTAGTCCATTGTCTGTGAAGGTCCCTGAGCCTTGGGCCTCCAGAGAGATGTGGTGCCTGCCATTTAGGCTGAGACCCCATAGCCTTTTATCCTCTGCATATTGACTTCTTCTGGGATCTGGAACTTCTTAATGGGGTTTTTGGAAACAATTGACTAGGGTTGTTTTACGACCTGTTGTAGAAATTAAATATGTAAGAGGCTGGGAGATGGGGTTAGTGCTAGAGCACTTGTTGAGCATGCATGATGCCCTCGGTCCCATCTTCACCAGTGGAAAAACAAACTAAAAGAAACATACAAAAGGCCATATTGATGTAGGAGTGAATGGGGGAAAAGAGAGGCGTAGAAATAGACCAACATCCTATATGAAAGAATTCCAAATAATTTATGTGGGTGGGGCCCTGTGAGGAGATGATACATCACTCTCTCCTTCTGTGTGAATCTTGCTCAGGTCTTCCATGTGTGGTCTGAGGAAGGAGTGAAAGCATAGTTTTAAGGTGGTGGAAAATCCTGGCAGACACCAATTCCACTCTTTGGTGAAGCTTAACATCAGTGCTAAGTCATACTGACAACATGCAGCCTTGATTGGATGTGGGAAGAATGGTGGTTTACCTATAGGGTCGTCGCAGCCTTGATCAGATGTAGGAAGAATGGCGGCTTACCTCTGGGGTCATCGTCTTAACCCTATCACCTAAATGTAACTAGGAAAAGAACAGCACGTAACCCAAATATGGGACATTCTATAAAATGCATGGCCATCTTTCCTCACAATGGTCAAAAACATTAAAAGCCAGACAAGTCTAAGAGGCTATCACAATTAAGAGGACCCTACCCAGACATGCTGGCTAAGTATTACATTCTGTCTTGGGGAGAGCCTGGGACAGAAAGCGATCATTAGAACCAAGAGTCATAGCTGATGTGTGGTCTCAGCGCTTAGGAGGCTAAGGCAGGAAAGTTTGAGGACAGCTTAAAGAGAAACATACTATTTACCTCCACCCCCAAAGTGGAGAAAGAACATAAAGGGACTATTAGGTAAGAAGCAATAAATCAGGATTAGGTGTGGACTTACGTTGGTGTGTCAGTCTTGGCTTATTTGTGCCAAAGGCATCATCAAAGCTGCTAGATCTTGACAGTAGTGGAAATAAAGTACTAAGTGTAAACAGTCCTTAACTTCAAATGAGCTGATCCCCAGGAAACCCATGCCAGGTCAATACCCTGTGAGAAATATAAGTAATATTCCTATGTTACCTATCATCATGACTTAGCTTAATCAATTCTAGCCATGCTCAGAGCACATTAGCCTGCAATCTGGGCAAATCACTTAACACAAAACTTATTAGTAAAGTGTTAATTAGCATGTCATTTTTTGAACACTGCTGACAGTGAAAAACCCTGAATGCTTTTATAAACTCTCATACTTTACTAAAGCCAGAACATCCTAATAAATATATCATTGTGGCGATTGGACAGTATATGTTTAATAAAACATCCCTAGAAATCTAAAACTTAGTTTCTTTTGAAATAACAACAGTTGACCCACTAATTTCTGTCTTCTCTTTAAGCGCCCATGTGTCCATGACGTGTGCTAGACCCTCAGTTCAGGAGATCCTGACACCTCTCCGTCTTGCAGGCAAACCCCCACAGCCTTTCCCATGCTCCACAGTGTTGAGAGCTCAGCCTGAAGGCTTGCAGTGTCACACTGAGGCCAGGCAGCATTCCCTCTGGGCTCCCTGACTTGAAGTATCACTCACTCCTTTTGCCCTAGGTCATCAGACAAACCCAGTGGCCCTGCTGTCCTAGAGTGCACTTTGGTTTAGGTAGCACTTGTGTGGTCTGTCGCTGGTCAAATGGAATCAATGAGCACGAGAGTAGAGGTTTATGTAGCTCAGGAGAGTGCTTGCCTAGCAAGGTCAGGCCCTGGGTTCAAGCTGCAGTGCCACAAAGAAAAGGGGAAAAAAAGCAGCCTTACAAAGTGCCTATTCCTACACATTTAGCTGTGTGTTTAAAATGTAAAAATGGGTAACAATGATGAAATTGCTACAATAGCAAGAAGTAAATTTATGTTAAGAACACTTGTCTTTGCTGTACAAGTTATTGTATTTCACGATCTTCTAGAGCCTTCTGTTTACTCTGGGTTTAATATTCCATACTTGGAACACTCAAGGAACTCTTGTAAAAGTTTTCAAGGGGGCTGGGTACATGGCTCATGAAGTGCTAGCCACACACACGCAGAGACAAGAATTTGAATTTCCATCTTCCATGGGCAGCTTCCTCTGCAGTTCCAGAACTCAGGAGGCAGAGTCCAGGGGTTCCCCAGAACAAGGCACATAGGTAGAGTAGCTGAATCTGTGGGCTCGGAGATTAAGTGAGAGACCCTGCTTCAAAATATAAAGGTGGAGAAAAGT
The DNA here is from genome assembly GCF_000317375.1 of Microtus ochrogaster. Taxonomy (NCBI): domain Eukaryota; kingdom Metazoa; phylum Chordata; class Mammalia; order Rodentia; family Cricetidae; genus Microtus; species Microtus ochrogaster. The sequence continues at coordinate 23,406,066 of NC_022028.1, read as the reverse complement.
CAGGGATGACACATGTCAGGTAGAAGCTGCTGAGGCTCTGTTCTCAGTGGGCCAAGCTCCTGTGCTAAGGACCCATAGGAGCCAGTGCTGTGTGGTGTCAATTGGACATGCCCATCTCTGCATTTCCAGCAGGCCCTCAGGGTCATGGTTGAGAGCATCTGCTGCAGTGATGTAAGATGAAGGTACAGTTGTCCACCTGAGTTCACACTGTAACTGGAATCTCCCAGGAGCATCATTCCTTTGGGATCATTGTTGCTGTTGTTAGAGTTTTTTAGTAGTTTGGTACAATTATAGGTTGTAAGTGCTTACAGACCTATTAGAACGGGGTAGGATTTGAGAAGCCTCTCAAGATGCAGTGTGAATTCTCACGGGCAGTGCCCACAGCATGGGGCATAGAGAAACAATGTCACAGCAGGCAGGAAGGAAACCCATGCCACAACTCAGAAGGGACTCTGCATGCTCACTCAGAAAGGAGTGAGCTGGAGCCCTGAGTCCCAGGGGTGAGAAGTGTGCCTCAAATTGAAAGGGGTTTTCAAAGATAAGCTTTACAAATAGATATTACTTAGTGTTGACCTTAAAGCAATTGATTTTCTGCCGTTTTAATCAAAACATATTCCCCAAGATTCTTGACTCGCCAAAAACAGGAAAATGGCCATTTTGAACTGCAGTGCTGTCTGTTTTCACTCCTTGTCTCCATCAGTGAACAGACCCATTTAGGCAGGGTTCATGCCCAACACTCCAGAATAATCTGTGTTCAAGACTGCCTGCTTGTTTTCCTAAGCAGCAGGCAGAAGCACTGCTATCCCAAAGTCCGTATCGGTCCCAAAGATCCTCAAGCCCACTTCAAATTTTCTGCATGTTTTATTTTCTTGGCACTTGAGATTCTCTTCTACACTCTGGAAGTCCAGCGATGAATATAGGAAAATGTGGGATGGGCTACAGATGCCTGGTGCTGCAACTGTGCCCTGCCTAACCCTCAGATATGGCCGTTCCAAAGAACCCTGCTTCCAACCCTGTAATAAGAACCTTGTCTGTAATCAGTGTGACAGGGCTTAATTTATATAGGTTGTTTGATGTGTTCTCTTTTACTAACCTCCCCCTCCCAAAATTCTGGAAAGTGATTCATGTTGACTGAGCAATCATGCTTTCCTTGGCGAAAACGAGTTGTATATATCTGATAATAGATTTAGGATATTTAATATACCTGACCTAATTTTCAAGTCTATTCACTTTTTTTTTTTAAGTGCTGAATTAGTCCCTCCATAGATGAGGTTTTTCAAATTGTAGTTTTATATATTCAAGCCACCTGGATTACTTTTATAATGAAAAATTCTGGAAGTAGCAGACATAATATGCTACATATTACAAAAGTGTTAACATTAAAGCCAAATTCATGAGAATGTCTTAGTTAGAGGATCATATACCAATCTCCAAGTCCAATGAATGGCTAATAGGATGCATTTTCTTTAATATGGTTCATAAAAGTCTTTTTCTCCTCTTTACATTTAAATGACAAGTTTATTACTTTTGCAGCAGAGAGAGTTAGTGGATCAGTGCAAAAGCTTTCAAGTTACAAGAAGCAGAACATGTTGAGGGTGTGGATTCTAGAACCTAGACCACTTGGTGACTGTGTCTTGGGAGAATCCAATTCCAGAAATGTCACCATCGCAGCTTAGGACAAAGTGGTTAGACAGCTTCCGTGGATATTTGGTTGGCTGGTTGGTTGATTGGTTGGTTAGTTGGTGGTGGTTGGTTGGTTATGGTTGGTTAGTTGTTGTTGATTGGTTATGGTTGGTTAGTTGGTTGGTTTTTTTGACACGGTTATCTCTTGTAACCCAAGCTAGCCTAAAACTAGCTATGTAGTTATCACAGCTTCAAATGAGCTCCAATCCCCCTTGTCTGCCTCTGCCCTCTGCCCTCTGCTCTCTGCCTCTGCCAAGTGCTAGAATTATAAGCCTGTGTCACCACATTGGGCTCTTTGATAAATGTTAAATGGCATCGTGAATATCTAAAACAAGGAGGTAGATGACTTTTTGTCCTCAAGATATATTTGGGAAAGATACAAATTAAGTGAGTTCAGGTATTAGAAAGGTATTCGATAATCTTAGGCCTTGGATATCAGAACTTTCCTCATAAAACAGGTATATTAGTTACCTCCTGTTGCTGTGACAAAAACGACTGACAGAAGCAACTTAATGTATTTTTTTCAAGGCTTCAGAGAATGTTATCTATTATAGTAGGTACAGTATGATAAATGGCTTGGTCTAGGGCTGTGGGAACTTGATGCTGCTGCTCCTTCACTTTTAAAGATCAAGAAGTAGAAAGGGAGCCATGCTAACAATCCCTAAGGCCTGCTCTAAAAACCTTCTGCTGGCCTTGTCCGGAGAGTTCCACAACCTTCCATAGCATACCACCTAGGGACCAAGTATTTCCATACACCACCTGCAGGGAACAGTTCTGACCCAAACCATTATAACTGGCAACTCGCGCTGGAGCTAATATTGGTATAGTCTGTATACTGAGTGGGCCGTGTCCTTCTGTGACTCTGCAGAGGCATGAGGATCAGGAATTTAAGGATATCCTTTGCTGTGTAGCTAGTTTAAGGGCAGCTTGGGAAGGATACCAAAGAGTTTATAGCAGATACAGAAGAGAATTATAGAATACTGGAGACTTACAAACCAGAGAATATGCCTACTAGGAAAGAAAACAGGGCCGCAATTGCCTGACAAGGAAAAAAGATACGGCCCCATGCCATCATTTATCACCTCACAAGGTTTCTTTTCTGCCTATCCCCAATCAGCAGTGAGCCAGAGACTTTTGCAACTTCATATATTTGCCTCCTTAAAAAAAAAAATGTGTTCTTTGTAAATAGTGAATAAATTAGCAATCTATGATCTATGCTGGAAACAATAAAATGGACCTAAACTGTAGCACAGTTAGTAATAATATGGAATGGGTAATAAAATGCCAGTCATAATACCGAGCTGTTATGAGTGGTTACTGTGTGCTAAGCACGGTATAATGTGCTTTGTTTCCCAGTGTAATTCTCACAGCATTCCTAGAAGGCAAACAGGAAACCGAGGCAGAACGATTTTAAGTTCTTTGGACAAGGATACATAGCTAATGTATGATAGAATGGGGATATGAAGTAGTGCATCAGGCTTTCTGGTTCCAAACCTCTTGCTGTTTATTATACATGTGGGTCAGAGTTGATCTGGACAAGAGATGCCGCTGGAGGTATTTCAAGTAGGAAGACATTAACATAAAGAATTGGTGGCTTCCAAGCTCATCAGGCAGGCGAGGGACTCTTAGGTCAGGGAGCCAATTGGGAGAAATTGGTAATCAGAAAGTCATTGCAGAGAAGCAATAAATGCAAGAATTGCAGAAAACTGCTAACAGTAATCTCAGATGCCTACCATGCCTGCAAGTATTTTACACAGAGTGATGCTGGGATCCTCTACGGGAGTCATGGCAGCCATATGCTGAAACTGGTACAGCTGCCTCTCTGCCCTGGGAACAACAGTGATTGTTATTCTCTGACTTTCCAAGCACCCCTCAAGTGCCTCTCAATGGTGACACCTAAATTAAAACGGTGTTGATAGGGCTTTTGGGAAATGTAGTCCCAAGGCCTCTGGCCCTATTGACACAGAAAGAATGGTGTTGCGTCTCCACATGCCTGAAATGCCGTATGTTGCGTTGTTTGGTCTTGAAGAAACTTTGAGAACTTCTCCAGTTGGGAGAAGGCGTGATAGTCCAAATAATCTCTGTGTCCTCCTATAAACTAAACAACAGGCCAGGAAATGACGTCAGATTCTCCTGTGCTGCCAATGGTTTCTGAAGAACTCTAAATTGCATCACAATTCCTAAATTAGTTCCTGGGTAATAATGGGGTTGTGCCATTTACTAGCCCCTGAACACACCGCTTCACTGAGAGCATTGGCTTTTTCTCTCCACTGTAAAGTGCAGGAGGGATAGAACTGAAGGGCTTCGTATGCCAAGCAAGTTCCCTGCCACTAATGCTACATCCCTAGCCCTGACACACTCTTACTCACATAGAAGGTGAGGGAAAGGCAAACCAAGTAACTCAGTACACAGTTCTAGTTAGACACAAAATTAGGTGCAGAGTGAGTCACTCGGTCCTACCTACAGCTTAGTGACGGCCTCAGCGCAGAAGTGAGAAGTCATGCAGTGAGAATTACAGCAGTGAGGCTCCGTTACAGCTAAGGTATTTGGGGTGCGTGTGCCTCAATCCACTTAGACTTTCATAACAAAATATTCTAGAAAGTACCTTAGACAATATAGCTTATAAACAACAGAGGCTAGGGAGCCAAAAGTCAAGGAACATCTGGAGAGGGCCCGCGTTCCAGTTCATAGGTAGCACCTGTTTGCTGAGTCCTCATATGATAGGGCTCTTTGGGCACTTTGCTTGTTGATCTTGTGTTGCTGAGAACTGGAGATTGAACCTAGAATCTTGTATATAACACAAGCCATCTGCAACTGTGTCGCATGGCCAGCCCTGGGATCCTTCATAAGGGCGATAATCTCATTCACGATAGCCCTATAACCTAATGACCTCCCACATCATCATACCACAGTGCTGGTGACTAGATTTCAACAAATGGGTTGACCATGTGAGTTTATCAAAAATATTGACGTCTGTGGTTAGTTCTATGAAACCAGAACCTCTAGGGATGTGGCCCTCAAGTCAGTATGTTTAGAAGCACCATTGGCTGCCCTACACCTTCAGGGAGCACCTCGGCAAGCCTGTGGAGTTGACATACATTTTTACCCAAGTTTTCTCTCTTGAGACTTGAGTCTCATCCATCCCAATTTATGATGAACCAACTAAACCTTTGAGGTGGACTTTCCCCAAGGTCAAGGGGCTATTCTTTAGCTCATCTGGTGCAGTGTCTGGCTCATCCTGTCAATAGTGTTCTTAACCCTCATTACAGTTTAGAGTCACCCAGGGAACTTTAAAAAGTCTGGACACTCAGATTGCACTCCAGATGTATTAAGTCAGAATATGCAGGAAGAGGGGAAGCCAGTAGCACTATGCTTTAAAGATTCCCAGGGGATTCCAGCGTGCAGTAAAACTCAGCAATGACCGTGTGATGGCATTCTCGGGCGCTGTGATGAGCTTAAAGTGCTGAATCTGTTAATTGAGAGATTATGCTTTGTCCTCTTTCCTAATTCTAACAGCCTACCTGTTCAAACAAATCCCTTAATTAGGGACTCTCTTCACAATTAACATGCCAATAACAACAGCCACAAAAAAAAATACAGAAGCTGGTAATTTCGAAACCAAAGAACAAATCTTAACCTAAGCATTTATGACCCTCCTAACGCCAATGCACATTTGCCATCAAGAGTTACCAGTTAAACAGATCATTAGTTAGCAAGCAGAACAGGTACCAAGCTTATTGATTAACTGATAGGAGTTAATATTCAGCGTCCCAGACTTGAGTTAGATGGATTTGCATGAATACCCCTCTGGTTTAAGTACAGGTTCCTCCTCTTCAGTGAGGATTCAGTAGAGAAATGTCCGTCATTGGATCTGTACAGCCAAATGCATTTTATGCCTCTAGCCTGGGCCCTCTGAACTCTCCACTATTCTCCCTCCAGGAAGGGATCATATTCTTATACATACGGTGTTTACATTCGCTTATCCTAGAAACTCAGTCCTTTAACACAGGAAAACCAAGTTCGGAAGCTCGTTTTTTAGAAGTCGGTGTAACAAAGGTAGGAATTTTAAAACCATCACACAGAGAAAGCATTTCCTGTGAAAGTGAGGTTTCTAAGCCTCTGTTGTCTTTTGATGGAAATGATAGCGTGCGTACAGCCCTCTTTTCCTGTAATTCCTTCAGGAAGAAGCAATCTTAAAGTCTAATGTGTTCGGGAGATGCGACCTCATCACCGTGGTCTGCGCTGCTCTAAATGGAAAAGACGGAATGTCTTCACATTTTCAGAAGCACACAAGCAGCATGTGGCACTTGTGGGGTGCTATTTCAGGGGGTGGGGTTAGGTGGAAGGACTATGGAGTGCACAAGAAAAGGGGGGCCGTGTTCCTATCCTCTTTTCAAACTGATTCTTTTCAGGCTGCCAGCTCCTGCAGCTAGAATTCTATTTCCAAGTGAAAAGAACAAGTTATGCACTTGAAAACACAGTTAAAAAAAAAAAACTAAGAATTTCAAATAGTCTCAGTGTGCCTTTATTACATCCGAGAGAAACGGGAAGTCCATGAAGACTCAATTGCCAGGTGGTCAGGATTTTGCAGGTTGTGTTTGCAAGCTCCCCTACAGTTCTGTTCTCCCAGGACAGGACCCCTCAATCCATTGCCCAAAGCTCCTTCCCCCTATGGTCCCCTTGTAGTTGTCATAATTTCCGTGTCCGGGCTCTTCGGTGAGGTCATGGTTTGCAGGTGCATTGTGGTGTGTCACGCATACACCCATTTGAACTAACAGCGAGATGAGTCCGTGACACAACTGGCTCAGACACCATGAGACACAAGGATGCTGATGGGCAAAGGGAGCAGCCGTTGGAAATGTGCCTTCTGTTCCTCTTAGCTACTACACACTTTCTGGAAAGTCGTCACTTCCACAGGCTTGTCCCAAACACCCTATCAGGCAGTCTAAGAGAGCTGAGACAAAAAGAACTGAGGACATTCTGGGAATTTGAACACCTCACCTTCTGACAAAAAATATATAAATAAATGAACCTGTGTTACCCAATAGCCACATATACCTGATGGGCACTATATATATATATATGTTATGATACAGAAGTACCGTATTGACAATAACCAAATATATCAGTCTCACCCACTTATTTTTAATATCACTATTAGGAAATGTCTCACATTATTTCTAATGTTGGATGTCTTGAATGGGAGCTACAAAGGTTCACCTCAAGTCACTGGGGGCAATCTTGAAGAAGAGACACACTAAATCCCTACTATCTGCTAACATACCAGTTACTTATCCATGCCTAACAATTTACCCCTCAACCTAGTACCTCAAGACAACATCCATTATTTTATTGTTTTGTGGGTGAAGAATCTGGGTCTGGCTTAGCTGGGTGCTCTGGCTCAGGACCTATCAGGGACTGCAAACATAATGCTATCCAGGACTGAAGTCATCCCAAGGTTTACCTGGAGGAAGATCTACCTCCAGACTCGCTGCTGTGGATACCAGCAGGATGCAGTTCCTTATAGACTGTTGGGTTGAATGCCTTGGTTGCCTGTTGGCATCCTGTTGACTAGATGCTCTCTTTCTCCAGCAGTCTGCCTGGACTTGAATAAAGGGAAGGAACCAGCGGATTCAGAGTGTCTCCATCTTACATTTTGTGATGAGGCAACTGTGTCCCAAGAGGGTAAATGACTTCCTAGCTCTCAGAGAACTAGTCAGTGATAGACGTCAAACTAAAATGCAGGCCAGCCTGACAGCTGCCATAAGACCCAGTCCTTCACCCTCAAATCTCACACCGTGCCTCTGACTGCTTCCTCTACTGTTGAGTCTTTGATTTCTCTTCATTAGTGACATGTAGATAAAGATGCTATCAGAAAAGGCAGTTGATTGAATTATGGATACATCCCATCATCCCATATCTTACCTGGGATTGGCAGATTTTCTAAGTAAGATTGACTGTTTTGAGGATCATATATGGTTGAAAATTAGATGCAGTTCTGAAAAGAAGATGGGCCTTTGTAGCAAGGTCACTTGATAAGTAAGAAAAGAGACTGATACCATTGTCTCAAGTTAAAAACAAGCAGGTGAATAGAAGAAGCAGTTACTTTTCTCTCTCAGGAATGGACATGGCAGGAGCAAATCATGGAAATTCCACTATAGCAGCCAGAGCAGGTCCTGGGAATGAGTACATATGAGCAAACACCATCTCACTTTAAACCAAATTTCTTCAGAGTATGTAGAGATCCTGGAAACAGAATACATTCCAGGGGGACATTGCTAGGTTATCTGGACCACCTCATCTTGATCTTGGGTTCTCCACTTGCCTCCAGGCTAAGTCACCTTGTTCATCTTCATCTAGGATGTGCTTAGTTAGTCACAACTCCCACATCCCACACAAGAGCTTCTCTAGCCTTCACAGTTCCCCAGAATGCTATCGGCAAAAGCTGTTCCAAATAACCACAGATGGGAAGGCAATCATTTGTTAATGAAAATTACCCAGCCAGGTGGTAGAGAACAACCAACAGAGCACAGGACTTCAGAAGGAATAAAATGAGATGCCTGTTACTTCCTCCAATGTTCTAAGGCATGAGTGCACTGTTTAGGAATGCCTGTAATGGATAGGCCTGTCTGATAGATAGGCTGTGCTGGCTAGGTGTTTTTTTTTTTTTTTTTTTTTTTTTTGTTTTTCGAGACAGGGTTTCTCTGTGGTTTTGGAGCCTGTCCTGGAACTAGCTCTTGTAGACCAGGCTGGTCTCGAACTCACAGAGATCCGCCTGCCTCTGCCTCCCGAGTGCTGGGATTAAAGGCATGTGCCACCACCGCCTGGCTAGGTGGTTTTTTTAAAGTTTTATATATGTTTATATTTTGATTATTTTCCCCTTCCCTACATTACATTCCCCCCCTCTTCCTTCCCCATCCCCTTCACTTCCCACCCCTCCAAACCAAAAGGGGAAACCAAAACCTATAAGATAAAACCATGCCAAAACAAAGAACAGGCCCAAATGGCATTCTTTTTGTATTGGTTGACTACTCTTGGGCCTGCTCTGGACTGTGTTGATATACCAGTTGACACTCCATTAGAAAAAACTGATTTTCCCTTTCCCAGAGGGTATCAGTTGCAAACTGTGCTAGCTAGTTTTATGTCACCTTGACACAGTCATTTGGGAAGAAGGAATTTCCATGGAGAAAATGCCTTCAACAGATTGGTCTTTTAGGCATTTTCTTTCTTTTTTTTATTTATTATTTTGTTTTTCGAGACAGGGTTTCTCTGTGGTTTTGGAGCCTGTCCTGGAACTAGCTCTTGTAGACCAGGCTGGTCTCAAACTCACAGAGATCCACCTGCCTCTGCCTCCCACGTGCTGGGATTAAAGGCGTGCGCCACCACCCCCGGCTTTTGGCATTTTCTTAATTTATGGATTGATGTGGAAGGGTGTGGCTCACTGTAGGAGATTCCATCCCTGGATTGGTAATCCTGGATGGTATTTGAAAGTACACTGAGTAAGCCTTGGGAAGCAAGCCAGTAAGGAACACTCCCCATATGGCCTCTGCATCAGCTCCTGCCCTGGGTTCCTACCTTGAGTGCCTGCCTTGACTTCCCTGGATGCTGGACTACAAGCTTTAAGATAAAGTGAATCCTTTCCTCCCCAGGTTGGTTTTGGTCATGTGTTTTATAACCACCATAGAAACTCTAAGAGACAGGCCACTATGAAACACTAATTGCAAGAATGTATATTTGCATATGTGATATGTTTAATGAAGACAATATTCATGTTTAATAGACATAGTCTCCAGCTTTAAATATGAGATAGGTAGAGACAGTGGCAGCACATGCTATAGAAATAATACTGAAAATCAAACAGCTCAATTAAACTCAGATTTGTTTTAAAGCCATTAAGGTGGAGCAACATGAAATGACCTTTAAATAAAGGATTGAAGGGTCTTCAGAGAGCCTCAAATGACAAATATCTCAAGAATTTCCCATCAACCGTGCTCCATGGAGTAGCTTCAGTCCACCCTCAGGTGGAGGTGTTCCACACAGTTCAGCAGTACCTGAGTAGGGTGAGGCTGAGCAGTGGAGCAGTGGGCACCTGTCTTGGTCTGCCTCAGCAGGCAGGGTGCTTGTCACCAAGTCTGACAATCTGAATTTGAACCCTAGATAGAAGCCACATGGTAGAAAAGAGAATCATCTCCTGCAAGTTGCCCTCTGCAGTATACACACCAGGGCACACTTACACATTCAAACACACACACATACTTGCACACACATACATACAATATTTTTTAAAAGAGAAGCTGTTGTCTTAGCAGATTTTAAGTTAAAAAAAAATGTATAAAGTCTCAGTCACTTCATTGCACGTTAAAATGTCCTGCCTGCATCCTGGAGGTGTCAAGAATCTCAGTCACTTGCCTCTCACTCTACTGTGAAGCCACCATGCTGCTGTATCTAGCAGCTACAGCTCTGTAGGTATCAAGATTGTAAAATCCCACTTCTCAGTATCTCTGGTTAGGCTTCTGGTCTCTGGTATCAATTTTTCAAAATTTAATTTTATTATGTGTTTTTTATCAACATCTTTGCTGTTGTTAAACAGCATTAAAGTCTACCTTAGTGGCTTCCGCCTGTGTGACCAACCAAGGGCAGGCCTCCCTAGATACTGGGCTAGCAGGCTTGTTTACTAACCTCTGTAGACCTCAATCAACTTTTAGAAGCTAAAATACATAACCCTACTGTAGTCACTAGGTGACATCAACAAAGACCTTCAAAGAGAGCACATGGCCTAGTTTGTAGTCTTTGTTGTAACATCCTTATTTCTCAGCCTCTTTACCTCTGTGAGTTTCTTAAATGTTCAGAGACCCTGTTGCCTAATTGTCAGAAGCAAATACAGTTGTCTCTTGATGTACATGGGGGATTGTTTGGTTCCAGTACCTTCCTCTGATATCAAAATCTACGAACACTGTACTCCCTTCTACAGAATGGCATTGGATTTGCATGTAACGAACTCACATTTCCCCATAGCTTTAAATCTTCCCTTTAGACTTAGAACAACTAATACAATATAAATGCTGTGTTCTACCCTGTGGATAGGAGATAATGGCCAAAAAACACACATGTTCAATTGCAGTTGTTTTTTCTAGATGATTCTGATCAAATAGAAAGGATTTTTTTCCCCACATTGTGTGATGGGAGAAACCGTTTTCTTAGACTCATGGAATCTAAAGCAGGATCACCAGGTATACCCTTCACCTTCCACGGGGTGAACAGTGGTGCCATATGCCACCTACCCCCAGAGCTTAAACATTTCATAACTGGGTCCATGCCCTGACAGCCCCTGGTCCCCACTTTACCCCCAAAGTCACTGAAATAGCATTTAAAATAGAACTACCTGCCTATGATGGGCACGTTTGGTAGCAGTCTTCAGAAGCTGACTTAAAGGAAGACATTGAGGTCTTTAGATACAAGAGCTCAACAGCTTCCAGACCAGTGTCTGGAGTCCTGGGCTCACGCCAGTGGACTCTCCCTTCTCTTAGGCTAACAGCTCTGAGTGCACTGCGCACATTTTAGAGAGTGCATCTCTGAGCAAGATCCCCTTGGCAAGGGACGAATCTGAAACAGCTGCACTCTGAAGAGCTAATCGCAACAACACTGATAGGAGCTGTGTTTCGTCACTAAGAACAGTAGGGTACACAGTTGCACTTCTCTGTCTGTTGTTGGCCCTCATGGACTTGCCGCAGGTCAGGGCGCATGGTGGATGGTGACCTGTGGAAAGGGCCTCGTGGGCTCTTCAGAAGTGCCCTGCCTTCTACTCAGCAGATCCTGGAGTAGGCATTCTCTCCAGCACTTAGGCTGTGAGGGGCCTGAATAAATGTCTCTCGTGACTCAACACTATGGCTGCATGGCCCTCAGCAGAATTCTGCTTGCTCTCCCACTTCCTTTACCATGATCATCCCCAGACAGGCCTCAGGACACAGCCTAGCTCTTAAGCCTGGAAAACACTGAACAAACAGTTATGAAATTTAAACTTCCCAGGGAACAGTCCCTGTTTGGTTCTGTTTTTCTACAACAGCCAACTCTGAGGGAGCCCCATCTCTTCCTGTGATTGCTGTGAGGGTTAATTTTCATGCTGTGACTATCTGTTCTTCCCCAAGTACATCAGAGGACTTGCAATACAAGGGGGGGGGGAATAGAAATCAGTATTGAAGGATTTTGAATCTAAGTGTCTGCATCTCTCTGTTCCTCCTTTCAGAATGCTAGAAGATGACCTTAAACTAAGTAGTGACGACGAAGAAAGTGAACAGGTAAGGTTTTCTTGTGTGTTGCTGTCTTGTCCATGAGGCACAGATGACGGTAAACTGAGACCCTAAACCAAGCTGTGCTGTGATACCGGGCATTGTCCTGCCATTCCTGAGTTTCTGTGTGGTTGGGCCAGTCTATTAAAACGTCCTGAGCTCCGTTCCCATTAAAAGCTTTCATTTTGTGATTTCTCCTTTAATGGCATAGAGACCAACAATAGTGTTTCTAACAAAACTGATAGAATCAGGCTTCCCTAGGAAATGCAGATCCCCCCCCCTTTTTTTTTTACATCTTTTGCAAAGATAACCGGCCTTCTTGAGATCAAACATGTGACCTTACACTCATCAGCATGCAGTGGGGAGGCTGTACCATTAAATATTGAGGAGCCTTATACAGATATTATTAACAGTGAGAAGGAGTGAGCACAGAGGTGAGCGAAGATGATGAATAAAAAATAATCACGCGCGGTCTCGGCTGTTTGTCTTAAATGATAAATGTGCTTGAAATAGTCTCCCTTGCTGTTGATTTACCAGCTTGAGACATCAGTCAGGGGGGCTATAAATAGTCTCCTGATCAGTCAGTTAAGGTGAAAAAATATCCACTTAGCATTCATCACATTCACTTCTGCATCTCAGGAAGCATTTCTATCTTAAAGCAGGTTTCAAAACACTGAAGACAGATTTTCCTGCATTCCTTTCATTTGCCCCCGTCACCTACATTGCCTTTTGTTGAATTTGGACGAACAGGGTAGGTTAGAGAGACAGTTTGGAGGGTTCTCTTTTTTCCTGTCATCTTTATGTGGCTGGGCTGAATGCATGTGCCACTAAATTGATTTTGAAATCGTGAACTTGATTCGAAGGTGTCATGAAATGTTGTGTGTGTGTGATTTGCTGTCTAGGCATGCAAATACAAATAGTGTTTCTAGAGAGCAAGCCAAGGGGAGAGAAGATCCAGAGGAACGTTGCTAAGACATGTGCCTGAGCAGAACGTAGGCGCGCACATGGGGTCACAGAAGGCTTCTCCTATCTCTGAGACAAGCTAAGGCACCGGGTACAAGAAGACTCCCTGAATCTAGGAACCCGGCTGGCAAACAGAGATCATCCTAGAGAGGAAGAGGAGCTGAGCATAGAGGACTCCTAGACTTCGAGAATTTTGGAGATGCAATAATTTGTGTCTAGATGTCTATGCCAGGCAGTCAGATCCCCACAGCTCAGCAGTCATCGAAGAAATGTAAAACAGATGCACTTCTAATTTCGTTTTCTCATCTATGTGACTAAAAGAAATTATTTCACCTCTATTTTATACCACTGAGAGGCTCAGCTAGGTACAAATGGGTTTAAGCATGCAATTTGTGGGTAGTTTATATTAGAGAAAGGATTCGCAGGCTAAACAGTTCCTAGAATTGTTTGAAGGAAATACTTCCAGTGAAAATGCAATTTAAGAAACTCATTATTAATGTTGTACTATTCACATTCTCTAAAGTCAACCGAATCGTTCATTTTATTGTCTACTTCCCAGTCTACAGTCCTTGGTAACACTGTACTGTACTGGTCAGACCCTTTAGTCTTGTGTTTTTGTAAAAGGAACACTCAGAATGAATGATTTTTACACAGTAATCAACAAGACTCCAAACAATGATTTTGCATATGATAATTTAAGTTAAATTATCGACATTAATTATATGAAGCTGTTCTATTTGGATCTAAAGTATACTCTTATGTAATCACAAAATCATAACTCCCCCACTGTTTTTACTGATTAAGTTTATTTAATAATTCCATATGTGTATGTAGTGTATTATGCTTTTTCTGCCTTAGAGACTGGTGGCCTCACTTTTTAGTATCCAACTAAAAACAATGACTGTCTCCCCTGACCCCCAGATTTCATCAGTTGCCAGTAGTTCAGCAGGGAAAAGATGGGCGTCCCATGAGTCCTTTCTGACCCATGATTGGCTGTTGGCAGGCCCATTCTTGGGCCTTCCCAGTTTAGGCTGCTGTAGCTGCTGTGAGATCAGGTTTTTTGTGATGGCTATAGCATGACCTGAAGACAGCATTTCACATCCTGTAGCATGACTAATAAAAACCCAGAGACAAATATTGGGATTCAAGCTGAAGGATCAGAAGCAAAGCAGCCAATCACTAGAGGGCTCTTACCTCTACAAAATCTTCAGACTCTAAAGAGCACAAGTTCCTGTCTCATCCTGCCTTATATTCCTCTCTAGTGCTGGGATTAAAGGCGTACTCCACCACCGCCTGGCCTCTCTGGCTAACTAGTGTGGCTGCTGGGATTTAAGGTGTGTGCCGCCACTGCCTGGCCTGTTTGACTAACTAGTGTGGCTAGCTTTGCACTCTGATCTTTAGACAAGCTTTGTTAGAACACAAATAAAATATGACTATAACATCCTTCTCCCTCACTCAAATCTGCCTTTCTTCTCTAACTCCTGTAAATGTAACTTCCAAAATTAAATATTAGTCTGCCTGCCTCTTTCCATCCTAACTAATTTAAACCAGCCTTGTGTGAACTGTCATCTTGATGTTCTCCAACCTCTGTAATAGCTGGTACTCAGTGATCTTTTTACAATGTATATCAGATCAAATTATTTAGTTTTTAAAACTATTATTTTTAATTTATATGTGTATCTTGCTGTCTGTATGGTTACCAGATGCATGCAGTAACCATGGAGACCAGAGAAAGCATCAGATCCCCTAGAACTGGAGTTAACAGGCATTAGTGTGCAGCCTAGTGTGTGTGCTGGGAACCAAGCATGGGTCCCACACAAGAGCAGCAAGTACTCTTAATTCAGCAAGCTCTGATCTAAAATAGAGATTTTTATTCCTCCTGGAGAGAAATGAAATGCTCATACCATGGCCTCTACCAGCCTGCACAGTCCAGTCTTATCCACACCCCCCCCCCTTCTCATTGAGCTTATGCCAGCACTCAGTCTCATGGGCCTCCTTCAGTTCTTCCAACAAGCCATGCTCATCTTCCTCAGGGCTTCCGCAGGCCTCTGCTCTGTGTGTTGCCTGGTTGATACCTGTGCTCCTGAAGGTACAGTACATAAAGTACGTTACTTTCTCAGAGAGACCATGGCATGTCCTTTTCTCAGTAATATTAATTACCCTTTCTCGGGGACCTCATCCTAATTTTGGTTACAGTGCATGTGTTTACTTTCGACAGTAGCTATTCCTATCAACAAAACTGAAAAATCGCCGAGAACAGAGTCTGTCTGGCTCAGTAGAAGTTCTCTCTGTTGAATGGATGCATAAATAAACATAGAGCACTGGCTTAAATTGGGATTTAAGGGCCTACGGACTAACATCCAAAAGCAAAGATGACCTTTGTTCTGCCTTTATTTCTCTTACTAAACACGGATATTTTTTCTAATCCCAAACATTAAATAAACATGTTGAGTGACAGGAGAAAAATATAAGACCTAAGATTATAAGGCAGCTATACATGAATTTACAGATATCATGCCTGCTTGAGGGGGGAAAAAGGTGTCTATACTATCTGCATGGAAATTCTATACACATTTTCTACACACATTCATTTTATGCTGGACATTTATGTCAAGCAATATTAAGGTTACAAGGTTTTCTCAGCCATTTCCAGCTGACACCCCCAAAGCCAAGAGAATGGGATCTCCTCACTGTATCTCTCGGAGATAACAGAATTTTGTGTCCTCAACTATGGCAAGGTTTACTTTATAAGGTGGCTGTGACACCCTTGAAATGAAAGCATTCTGTCATAAAGACTCTTGGAATCCTTCACTTGATGAGGTCTGAGCAGATCTGAGAAGCAGATTCCTGGTTTGGATGTGTATGTAGTAGATTCCACCAGTTAACTGTCCCCTGGAAAACTGTGAAGGAATCAGAAGACTTCCACTGAGTGGTTCTGTGCCTTAAAGGAATTCCATGGTGGACTTGGAAGAGAGAGGAATCCTAGTGCGTGTCTCACCCTCTGGTCAAAATGATAATCTCTGCCTCTTGAGTCCGGGGAGAGCTTAGGGAGTGAGACCGAGCAAATCTCTAGACAGGATTATTGCAGCTGAGGCATGAGGGAAGGGACACATGGTTGAGACTCTGGCAAGCAGTAACTGAGAGAGCGTCAGCTGCTCGCAGGGTTCCCGAGATGACAAATCCGGAGCTCAGGGAGAGCAAGGGAACAGCCATCCACTCTGAATGGCGACGTCTGTGCCTGCAGCTCCAAGTAACCTCGTTATCCACAGAGATTGGGCAGCCTTTTCATTTTAATTATATAAGTGCATTTTTCTCTTCAAATGAGTGTAGTTTATCCACTTAAACTGACTGTTGTAATTTTACAGACGGCGATCATCGGATTTAATCTGTAGAGGGGAATTTCTCTACTGGCCTAATTGATTTCTCAACACAATGAAGGAAAGTTACCTTTTAATCCCCAATCAATATTTCGAGAGCATACAATTAATTTAATAGATATCTATGTCATTAACATAAATCTGCAAGCTAAAGAGGTAATTATTTTCTTATTTATAATGCAGAGAGTAATAATCTTGTCTGTCAGGAAGAATCCAAAGCCTCTGTGCCCCTGGCGTGTCCAGACTGCAGGTGAGGGCCGCTGAGCCCCACAGGGCAGCCATCATGTTTCATTTGGCCTCTTACAGAGTGGCAGAGAAATAACCCTATCTCAGTTCTCCGCTCAGGCCTGGAGAAGTCACTGATGACTCACTCCAGCTCAGGGTCAGCTATTAAAAGCAGGTTTCTGCTCTTCTTCCCCACCCCCTTGTTTCATTTTCATATGGCAACTGCATAACAGAAAACGGAGCTTTGAAAACATTGAAAAGGAAAACTTTAAAGGCATTGACAGTGCGTGTCAGTCAGGGAGCGCATGATGCGGTCACGGAATGAAATGCAGCCGGGAAGGAGAGGTCTCTGCAGCCCAATTCCTCTCAGTGAGTTTTTTTTTTTTTTTTTTTTTTTTTTTTTTTTTTAGTTCTCGGCCTCCGCTTGGTTGATGTGGAGGTTCTTGGCCTGTGAAAATTTATTACACACAGAGTCAATCTGCATTCAGGCAGCCAAGTCTGAATAAATAGAGTCATTGTGCTTGTCTGGGATTTGTGGCCAGAGTTCATCCAGTCAGCGTGACATTCGCATCCCAGGAGATTCATAAAAGCCAACACCCTGGTATGTGAGCTTGGATCCTGCCAAAACTGTGTAGAATTATATAAACAGGAATGGAAGCAATAATCAGGACCAGGTTTGGGGGGCATGGCTCCAAAATCAAGTTTCTCTTCCATGAGAAATGAAGTGTATTAGAGATGTTATTTGTATCCAAACAAGAGCTAGACATATTTTGCATAAATCATTCCAAGAATAGTCTTAAATGCCTACTAAGCTCCACATGTCCATGCAAGCTGCTGGCTTGTTGCTCAAGATGAATTACACATTAGTAATGTTTATTGTGCTAATTTAACCACAAAAACTTTAAGTAAATTTTCATTGCCAGAAAATGCCTTGTTTCTGAAGGACGATGCAAAAGGCTATATGGTATATATTTTAAACCTAACAGGAACACCAGGGGGGAGGGGGGAAGTAGCTTATATTTGGTTCTGTTTCTATTCTTGTACTCATGTTCCTGAGTAAACACTCAATTTGATAGTATTGCCGAGATAGTTTCCCTTCTGTATGGAAGTACAATTGAAGACACCTGCCTGTCAGCTCTTTGTCATACCTGTCTAGGAACGAGTACCCATCTGAACTCAAGGAAATTGAACTTGAACACAGTCAAGGAAGCAAATGTTAGGTGCTCAGCAGGAGGGTGGGTTTGTGTATCAGCCCTACCGTGCAGTTAGGTAACTCATTTTATAAGCAAAACCTTTCTGTCATCCAAAGTAAATGAAAATTTCTCTATCAAATAATGGAAGCCCCTGAAAGCCACACTTCAAGTCAGCTGTAATTTCCAAAATTGAAATAGTTAACTTAAATTTCACTGTCCACAAATGTGCAAAGCCTCGTACGCTGTTCCCTAAAATGATTTAGAGACCTTCTCTTTGGGGCTCAGTGAGATTTATATAAGCCCAGGCTGAAGATTGTGCCTTGACTTCAACCTCAACACCATGAATGGAAATCTGAAAAATGAAAAAAAATTATATAAAAATTAAAAGATGATCCACCAAATGTAGGCAAACAAATGATTAACACAAAGACAGGAAACCATGGAGTTTGCTAAAACTGTAGAATTCACACAAGGAGCTATATTTTTTTTTAACTAAAGCAATATTTTGTTATTAACAGATATCAGTACCACCACCCAAACCCTTCATTCTAGAAGCTCAGGGAAACCAGCCTCTGTAGCTCATGGGCCATTCTTCAGCCTAGCAATCAGTGGCACTGTTAGCTGGCAAGGAAAGCGCGATTCTCCCTCCAGAACAGGTTCCTTCAACTGGGAAGAATGACCCTTTGTGCTGTGACTTCCATGATGCCGAGTTTGGGGGATTTGTGTTTGTTTTCTTCCTTAGCTTGTGGGGGAATGCCAGCGTCTAGACTGTCTGCTGTCTTCGTATGCTGTAGCATCTCTCCAGGTGGGGGAGAGGTCCTGCAGCAAAGGAATTATCTGCAGTCAGGTATTCGAGTGTTTGGTCCAGATAGCATTTGGAAATTTTTGTTTTCATTTTTGTTGTCCTAATTTTCCTTCATGTGTGGGGCTGGTTATCTCCGAAGCACAGCTCTTCTCAGGAGACTCTTAGCCTGGAGAAGCACAGAGACAAGCCATTTTTGTCATCCAAGGGCTCTTGGCACGTCCCAGTTCTATCAACCCATTGGTTGTGTTGAATGGAATAAAATCATCTCTAAGAAACAGATCAGACAGTTGTTAAAAGTGGGTCCACAGCACACCATAGGTGAGCTAGGCTCCCAGGCAGAGCCCCTGAATCATTAGAAATGTGTTTTGGGGTGGCAAAGGAGGAGACCACCATTCTCTTAAAAATACTTTACCTTTAATCAGTAGGGTGTACTTGGAAGAATGAACACATCCTGAAAGAGAAAAGTGTACTTGATTTTTATTCTAAAACAGTTAGTAGCTGTGTCTTTTCCCCATTGGCTGGGGTTAGACCTCACATTCTTATTTAATTAGAACTGGTCAGTAAGACATGAAGGAGGCTGTGGAAAGGTTACAGGGAGAAAGGGTTACTGCTCCAGGCCACCAAGATCAATAATAGAGCATTGGGTCTTTGTGCAAACAATGTCTTACTGGGTAGGAATGATTTAAATATTTGCATAAAAGTCTTACCAAGTGAGGAAGACAAAAAGATTTTAATTCCTTATCCTAAAACTAAGTTTTATAGTATTTGATAGGAAAGGCTCATATTTGGTACTACTCACAATCATTACCACACCTGAAGCGTGGAAGGTACAGGTTAGCCAGGATTTCTCTCTGCGGAAGGTGCATCAGCCTTGTCTCTGGGTTTGTCATCCCCTTAAGGTGTTGTTCTTAAAAGTCCAAGGCAGTGCTAGAAAGAGTGTGTGCACTTCCATAAGTGGCTGCAGAGTTATGTTCACATGGGAAGTGAAAATTCAAACACCAGTAGTGCACTTAGAAGTGTTTCCTCTTTCTCCTGCATGATTGGTTTGGAAGGTACAACTGGCATAATCTTGATCATTACAAACCTACTTTTACTCTCAAATATTGGGTATATTTTAGAAGAGTTTGAATATAACGTAAATTCAGGCTTAGATATGGGGTTTTTTTTTTTTTCAGTCATAGATGGCAGTTATAACAAAGCTACCAAGGTATTTATTTCACTTTCCTGTGTGGTCTTCATATAGAAAGAAAGTAACATGTAGACTGCGCTTGCATTCACAGTTAATGAATATCCACAAAGTCCAGTGGGACGTTAAGGGAATTCCACCAAAGCATCATACTAAGGTAGCATATGTGACATTTGTAAAAGCTCCAAAGGCATTTGGAAGCTCACAGAGTGAGAAATGACTCATCCTAGTATCCAGCTGCTAGAGCAAAGAGAACCCCAGTGAAGTTGTAGTAGAACCGGAGCCCAGTAGGAAGAATGAGGGAAGGATGGAGGGATGATGATTTAATGGGACTAGAGTACATTCGGACAAGTGGAATAATTTCAAATGTTCTAGAACAGAATAAAGGTAACTATGGTTGACAACGATTGCTCTCATATTTCAAAATAGCTGGTAGAGAAGATTTTGAATATTCCTGACACAAAGAAAGTATAAATGTTTGAGATCATAAAGATGCTGTTATCCGGATGTGATCATTGAACATCATAAACACATATCTTATATCATAAACACATATCACAGTGGACTCCATTAATATAATATATTTCATATCAATTAAAATTTGGGGTATATTTTTAAATGACTATTATCAATAATTCATCACCATTTGGGTCTTGTGCAAGTTGTGGCTGCATTCAGGTTGCCAATGATTCAGACCTGTGTTCTAGTGTCACCATCCACATTCCAAATTTAATCTCCCATTGTCGAGAACTAGAACTGTAAAGGCATAGCATCCTGTAGACTCTCTCCGAGAAGCTCAGCTGGCTTCGTAAACATGCGGGCAGCCATGCACTGACATGTATGTGCTGCCTTCCTCTGAGAAGGCACTGTTGCCTTCCCAGAGCTTTCTCAGAATCCAGACGTTGGTGCTACCCTCACACAAGAGCCCCTCTCAATTCAGAGGGTCAGTAGGTTTAGCTCTCTGTTATCCAGCAGCATGTATCAATTAGGTTTATCCTAGTTACCCTCCAGTGGCCTTTGGTCCTACCCACACCTAACACAGCCAGGATTGTCCTTCTTTAGGCAGTCCTGTCGTGATCTTCTAGAGTTGTTGGCGAGGTTGTGGTGAGATCAAATTCTCTCTTAAATGAACAGCAAACTCTAAGTCTGTAAAGGAAATAGCCTGCAGAACCCGACAGAGCCATAGGTAATTCAGAATATGTCTCCTCCAGGGAGTAGAACATCCTAGAAATGCTTAACAAAAGTACATATGCCTTCCCTAACCCCTCAGAAGCCTTAGTCACACCCAGAAGTTCACACCCTCACGTGTGAGGAAGAATGCACTAAGTTCTCTGTCTTGTATCATCTTAAAGGTAGTAAAGGAAGCCAAAATTAAAATACCATCTTGCGCAAGTGGCAAGCTCCCCAGAGATGAGTAGTACTTCATCCTGTTACAGACCCAGAATCCCAGGAGTAGGGCACCAAGTGGAGAGCTAAAGAAACAATTACAAAAAAAAAAAAAAAGAAAGAAAGAAAAAGAAAAAAAGAACTAGACCTCAGAGTGAGTTAGGTGGAGTCTAAATCAGGGGAGAAGCACCGGGAAAGAGCCAGAAAACCTTACACATGTTGGCTTGCCTGTAATTTCAAGGGCCACAGTTGTTTGTCCTCTGCTGCCCTGATTCAGCCGTTGGCTTTCTTTACTGATGAGTTCTGTCACCTCTGAAATTCTGCCTTGTCCATTCAATGTGGGTTTCATAAAGAGCAAGCAGTGTTCACACAGACCAGTCTTTATTAGAACAACCAGACAACCCAGGGTACCCGGCCAAGGCAGTTTTCTCCTCCTTCCCCCGACTGCCATCTGGTTAGCATCCCCTGTCATTCTCAGAGTGTTCTTACACAGAGGTTAAGTTATTGTCCTCCCTGGCTCTGCCTAACCGTGGTACAGAACAGGATGAGGAGGAAGCCTGCTGAGCAGAAGGCTTCTCAGACTGCCTGTCTAGAAACGAACAGTACTGAAGCTTAGAGGAGTAACACTAGCAAAGTGAGGATCCAGAACTTTGAGCCGTCTGTGTCAGTGTACGAGAAAGGGGTACGTGTGCATGCGTATTCATGTGTCTGTGAGTGGGAATATGTGTGAGGACACCGGAGATCTACCTCAGGTTTCGTTCACCTTTATTTCTACTTATTTCATTTCTTTTTAACGGTTTCTCATTTTATCTGAAACTTGTAAATTAGGACAGGCCGGTTGAATAGTAAGCCCCAGGATTCGTGCCCCGCCACAAACCACCAGGCTGGGATTATCAGTACCTGCCACTGTACCTCCTCCTCAGGCTCTGGGGTGCAAACATAGGTCCTTACACTGACGGAGCTGCCACTCCCACCCTATTATTGGCGTCTCTGTTTGCTTGGTGTTTAACAACTTTAGTCTACTACTTCCTGCTATCCCCCACCATCTGTGTAAACATGCAACATGGACTGAACTTAACAGCGCAAGACCTAGTCTATGTTTACCCATACTCCTACACCCCATCCCACATCTCCACCAGTGGTCTCTGTTCACGTCAAGTGCGCAGGCGTGAAATCTGGTGCCAGTGCCATCTCTGACCTGCCTGGCCATATCCTACCAGAGACAGTCCCCTCTATTAGAAGTGCAGAGTATAGCCATGTTCTCCCCTTCATTGCTGTCAGATAGTTCCCTTTTCTGATCATTGTTAGCTTCGTAATAACTTCACATCTAGTCCTTTCTTATCTAAACTAAATTGCCACACAAAACAGAATCCAGTGTGACATCGGAAAATATACGCTGTATCAACCGTCCCCCTGCTGTGTTTTATTATAGATCCACAGGAAGTTACACAGGATATACAAGCATGCTTTATCCAGCTTCTGTCCATGTAAACCCTTTAATGATCTCCTATTGTCTTATACAACCACAAGCCTACACTTGACCTCTGTTGCCCCTGAAATTGGCTTCTTCTTGCTCCGCCATGGTCCTGCTGCCCTGCTGCCCTGCTGAGCTGTACCACAGTGACCTTGTACAGTTTCTCCCCTGAGCCAGGATCTAAGCCTGATGCATCTTTTACTATCACGCTGTTTTCTCTGTATCTAGCCCTTCCTCCTCACCTCCCCCATGTCTCTGGTCTAATGGCTCTCCTTTTCCCTCCCCCATGTTCTGTTCTAATGGCTCTCCTTTTCCCTCCCCCATGTTCTGGTCTAATGGCTCTCCTTTTCCCTCCCCCATGTTCTGAACTCATCCTCTCTTTTTTCCTCCAGGTCTTGTTATGTGTTATGTGTTGTGTGCCTGTGGACCTTTCATGTGCGGCCCCACCTCCAGACTCAAAGAGATACCATGAAGACCTTAATCTATTTTTCCCATCACCTATGCCACATCCAGTGCCTACACATCATTAAATTAATTATGAATCCAGGCATAAATTCTATTTACATCACAAAACTGGATGGCTCTGAGCCACCTCTGAATGTCAGCCTCTTCCTTCCTTTTATTTTATCCCCGCCCCCTACCCCAGTGTCTATGGACTTGCCCTGTGCTAGACCCAGTTACAAAGGGGCATTTAATTTCCTCTTCGATTTCCTTTCGATAACAGATTGTGACTTGTAATTCCTTTAGCATACCCTGGAACCAGAATATCTGCTGGTTATGTTTCCGAGTGCCAGCCTTGTTAAGATAAAGACAGAGAGAGGATGTCATCTCCTGAGGGGAGCTTGGAGAGTGACTATTTCTGGCAGAAAACTTGTTTTGTCTTAGAGACTTGAGCTTCAGAGTCATTCATGAATGACTAATGCACTCAGGGAAGATCAGTGGAGCATTCTCTGAACCCTCTCTAGCGACTCCGCGGAGACTGAATCAGAGGAAAGCTAGCGGAAAAGCTGATGAGAGATTAAGGAAGGAGAGTGTGGTCACGGCGATGCGACTCTTGAAGGAGTGGAACTGGGCCGTCCATCTAGTTTACGACCAGTTTCTCAGGCTTCAGTCATGAGTCACCTGAGTAATTTTTTTTTCTTGGCTATATATTTTTATATATGTTTATTTCTTCTACTATTTTCCAACTATAAATTAAGGCAGGGTGCAAAAACGGAAGGATTTGGTTTTGTTTAGGAGAGTAGGCTCAAAAATTTCTCAGTAATCACTCCTTGCTTAGGTAAAGTCATATACCTGTTTTCTAAGAGTGATTTTAAATGTTGAATGCATTCTCGTTGCCTTTCTTAATGGATGGTGATTGTCCTCTGTAGCGTAGTTCATAATGAAAAATACTTCCAATGAGAAGTACAGTCAAATATCAAGCATTTTAAAAATAAGTAAAGAGTACTTTGAGCAGTTGTGCCGAGTCCCGCAGTGTTGACTGTACGGTGACATTCAGCTCACTGACAGACTGGAAGAATGATAAAAGACATTAATGGATGGTGAGTGCCCAGTCTCTAAGCCGGCATCCTGTGGGTTTGCTAAAAAGAAAGCCACCCTTGTCCCAGACTTCCCACACACCTTAGGATAGAACCCGCCAACATAATCCTGCAAGGTCATTAGCAGGGGCCACTCTATGGCATGCACCTCAGGCGTGCACAGCCATTTCTTGGTTCTGTTTGTCTCCCTTTGCTCTCTAAATCCTTTTCCAACCAGCTACTCATCAACATTTGCTGCACCCTGTCCTGGAAGTCAGCAGGAAGACTCTTTGGAGGCAGGCAAGGAAGAAAAGAGTCAATTAGCTTTAAGTTAAGACTGGATCTTTAGTCCCATCCCTCATGGTTGATAGGGTACACACATGTGTGCAGGTGCTCCTACATGTGAAGGTCAAAGGTCACTCACTGTCAGGTGTCTTCTTCAGTCACTATCCATGTTTTTTGTTGTTGTTCCTTAATGTTGGAATTTACTGGGTAACCAGAAATTTACAAAGTACAGCAGTCTCGTTGGCCGCAATTTGCTCCTAATTTTGCTTGATAGGTGCCCATTGGCAATCTCAAGTTTCTCCATTCCGGTCTCGGTGACTAACATCAACTCTCAGACCACACATTATACCTCACACTAATGTAAAAATACACCACCACAAAGTGGCTCAGAAAAGGCTTAAAGAGGCTGCAGAGTTGAGAGAAGCTGTCCTCAAGTCAGAACCAAGGGTGAGTCTGTAGGGAGCCCAGGATAAGCCTCATTAACCACAGGCAGCCACAGAGCCTGCTTAAGCACAGAGGTGTCAAATGCAGGTCTTGATGGCAGCCCATCAGCTTGAGGGTCAGTTTGAAGTGGGCTGAGTGACACCAGCAGGAAGACTGTGTTTGAGACCAGACTGGTTACAGGACAACAGTGGCTAGTCAGCCTACTCGCTCCATTTCAGTCTTGGAGGGCTTCTTTCTTTACTTTTGCAGGGTCTCTCACTGACCCTGGAGCTCGTTGGTTGGGCTAAACTAGTGATTGAGATGCGCATGTGTGCGTGTTTTCACAAGGATGCTAGGGATCCAAACGCTAATGCTTTTGCTTGTACAGCAGGCACTCTACCAAACAAGCCAGCTCCCCGGGTCACTAAAAGCTCTTTAGAAAACAAACAAACAAAACTGTTGTCACAACATCATGACGGTGCCTAAAAGTAACAATGATCTCATAATACTGTGTTCTTGCCCAGACAGCCATCCACTTTCCAAATATGGAGACCTTTAGTAAATGTAAAAGAACACAACACAACAAAATACAAAACCAGTCAAAAATGAAAAGAAGCTAAGCATGCCCACAATATGCTTACAACATCAGCAGAAATGAGTGGATCCAGGGAACTTGACGACCAACCAGCCTTTCTGAACTGGAGAAAATGGAGAGCTTCAGGTTCCCTGAGAGACAGTGAGTCAGGGGAACAAGACAAAGAGCATTAGAGGAAAATACCAGTGTCCTCCTCTGGACTCTGCCCACACATCCGTAGGTGTGCTCACATATGCACATCAGCGGACACACAACACAGAGGCACACATGCCAACACTGATTTACACCTCCGCTGGTAAAAAGTTATTTTCTTTTCTTACAGGAAATGAGGATAAAGCAATGGAAAACTAATTTCAGGGGGTAGGGAAAAAAATCACTTCAGGTCTTCGCCGTGTTTCCCGAGACTGCCCCCACATAGCCAGGGAAGAGTACTTAGCACCTCCCCCACTTCCGCCTCTTATGGGCAAGTGTGCCTTGGTGCAGGATAACCCAGAACCTTCCTTTCGTGACACAGCAGGGCTTTCTACTACTGTGTTGCTAACAGTTACTTGACAAAAATGTGTGTGGGACACAGGCTTTTTCTGAGATTGTTGATTGAGCGCATAATTTAAAAGTCAGAATATTAAATAAACATCTCCGTCCTTTCTTCCAGCAGGCAGCCCAGAGAACAGCTCTCCGCGCTCTATCTGACAGGTACATTTTGTCATTTTTATGAACTATAAATTGCTTTATGAAACATTGAGCCCTATTTATTGTGGCATATAATTCATAATCGGATTTTGTCCCTAAAGAATCTGTGGACTGGGATGTTAAACATTCTGCGTGCCTGGATTTGCCATGCGTGCATGGGGTTTATTACTGCAGAAATCGTCTTGTTGTATTTCACATAAAGTACGAAGAATCCCTTGTTGTGCCGTGAAACAAGAGACCAGAAACTTAGGGGGAAAGGCCTGAGTGGTGCAGTAAATTCTGAACTTTGGAGTTGGTTGAGAGCCAAGCTCATTTTTCAGCAGTAAGTACTTCATTTATTTTGAGGTGTTTTCTTCACTCTTTCCATATCTTTTCACCCAGAGGACTCTGCCTTTTGATAAGATTTCCTCTTGAGTTGTATGCCTATAAGCCAGCCACTCGTGGTCTCCCACCTGACTTCTTGGTCTCGACTTGTTTCTCCTGCCTTGTGTTACTCAACTGGAATTTGCACCCTGCTTTTTCTGAAAGGAGAGTGCCAAATGGAGAAATACAGATTCGCTGTCTAGAACAGACGAAGGTGTGTGTGGGTGTGGGGGGGGAGGTGGTGATGCGTCTCAGTTGACTGACACACACCTCAGTAGTATTGGCCAGGCAGCCTTTGCCCCACCCTTCCTTCGACTTCTTTCTCTCAGAATGCGTGGTTACTGGCTAAACCAGATCAGCCCGGCACTCCTCCCAGGTACAGCTCCTCGCTTAGGTGAATTATCTGGAGCACATGGGTGAAAAGCATTTCCTCTGAGGAGGCCCGAACCTAAGTTTGTTTCTTTTGGCTAAAGAACCTTTACCCAGTGACAGCCACCTGAGTGTGCCTGCTCTAAGAGCAGCTGCCGCGTGATACAGAGCCGCTGTTGGGAAGCCCACAAACGCACGACTTCTGGGCCTTTTGATCAGAGAGATCAAACTCAGAGAGAAAAACCCCGGATCCAAACTCACTGTGTGGCATAATCAGACTCTCCCTACACACATTTCTCTTTTCGTTTTTATCTTCTCTTTGGAAATGAGAATCTTTGACTCAAATGCTTTGAACAGCAAGGGACGCTTAGATTCATACAATGACCTTTACTAATACCTGTAATATTTCCTTTTGGGAGGTACCATAAAAAGCTTGTGATATTATATCATATCAGTGTTTCTAGAACACTGTTGATACACTACAAACCACTGATTTACCCCCTTTGGATGGATGAAGTTTCTAATATAAAAATATATACTTGATAAAACTATGTATATATACAATGAGAAGCGTCATGACAACCTTTGTTAGAATGAACCAAACCGTCTTTTAAGAAAATAGGCATTCCCTTTAAAGTCGTACAGGGTGCATCAGAAACTAGTTGAGACATTCAAAGGTTTCTCCTCAAATGCCTTAGCCCTGGGAAGCCAGTGTGGCTAGATCTTAATGAGGAACCCTTTGACCTCTTTCTTATTTTCTCACCAAATCCCCTGTCAAGCTAGTGACCTCCCAGAAGGAGGGGTCCCCATTGTCACTGTTCCCCTGTTCCCCAGTATAGTAGGGATATTCCCCTATTCAATCCAGAAGCTTTTTACTCAGAATTAGAGTAACTAGCCTCACCTCCAGGTGATGGCTTGGGTTAGCACACTGCTCTGGTGATGCAATTGTGAAAAGCTCCTGTCTCCATATTTCTTGACATTCAGAGCCACTTGAGAGTCTTGTTACAAGCCTGTAGGCCTGTCTAGCCTTTTGATGTTGTGACACAACATTATGACAAAACTTGTGTTCAGAAACCAAATAACTGAGTTACAATTTTAAAATGTTTTAAGTGAGCTTAGAAGTTTATGCTGGGTTTCGTTGCTAGCCATCCTTAGGCACACACAGCTCATGAGCTTAGGAGTCTGTGCTGGTTGTGTTGGTAGCCGTCCCTAGGCACACACAGCTCATGGCTGCGGGTTGGTCACCCCTTTAAGGTATGTGTAAGTGAAGATAAGGGTGCTGTGGGCAAACTGAGATCTTGTGGTTGGTTTGTTTAGCTCATCAATAAGTTTGTCCCTTCCTCCTCTGAAACACATTGTGTCTTCTGGGGCTTACATGAGAGCATTTGAAATCATCTGGAGAATGTTCACTGTGTTGCCCTGGCTTGCCTCAATCTTGCTGTGTAGACTAGGCTGGCCTTGAAGTCATAGGGATCCATTTGCCTCTGCCTCCTGAGGTGTGTGCCACCATATGCAGCTTTTATAATTATGTTCCAGGCCAACCAGGACTACATAGCAAGGCCCTGGTTTGTTTGTTTGTTTGTTTTTAAGAAAAAAATAAATTATAAAACTCTTCTTCAAAATTGGGACTTAAAAATACCTACTGAATTCTTTGGATTCATTATTTTCTAGTTTTTTGAAAATTAGAGAATAGTAACTGGGCACATGGCAGCTGCCTTTTCCTATCATATTACTTAACATTTTGAATAAACCAAACCAATATTTTTAGAAAAAAAATCATTGTGCATTGGATCCACATTATTGTATGAAAAAAATGAATGAAATTTATGCCTTGGCAATGCTAAAGCATGCATGCATGGGCAGCCTGTACTTGTCCATATTGGGTTTCATGGTCTAAGTTGCTAAGTTGATGAGGACAACTGACCAGGTCTCTTCCTCAAGAGGGCACCAGATCTCATTACAGATGGTTGTGAGCCACCATGTGGTTGCTGAGAATTGAACTCGGGACCTTTGGAAAAGCAGGCAGTGCTCTTAACCACTGAGCCATCTTTCCAGACTTGCTTGATATTCTGTCAGATTTTGAATGGAATGCATCACCCCAGATCATGACCTACTCACAGTAGCTTCTTAGAGCATGGAATAGTCTATTAATTACTGGTTGCTGTGACAACCTATCTGAAAAAGCATCTTAAAGAAGGAAGGGTTTATTTGAGCTCATAGTTACTTAGCATCATGGGAAGAAAGCCATCATGGCAGGCTCTTGGGACAGCCAGTCAATAGTGTCCCCAGCAGTGATAACATTCACTTTCTCCTTTTTCTTTGGTTTGGGATTGCAGCCTGTGAAAGTGAGCTGCCCTCAGTTGAGGTGGGTCTTCACACCTCTGTTAACCTGCTTTTGGCCTTCCCTCAAGGCATGCCTAGAAACTTGTCTCCTAAGTAATTCTATTTCCTGTCGAGTTGACAGTGCAAATCATCACAGTCTGTCCTACACCGAATTATAGAGACCCTTCTGACGTTCTAAACTATATTTGGTTTTAGCCTGTTATCACTTCTTTCTATAAAATTCCATAACAGTTACACAGCATTTCCGTTTTTATCCAAATGACAAAGCCCTTTTCAGGCCTAGCCTGTTTTCTAAGTTCTTTGATTCTAGAATTGGGAAGAAATGCCCAGTTGGCTCCAACCATGCTTCCTTGAACTCCTTACTCTTCTTTAGAGACTCCACTCCCAAAACATTGTCTAACCATCTGCCCATGGTACAGTGATGTTTACCAAGGGTGACATTGTGGTCCTGATGAAAAAGCAAGGTTTTTCTGACCAGGTTGTTGGGAAGATCTTTATTTGCATTGTAAGGTCAGCTGGAAGAAAGCCCTCCAATGCTTTGACACCTGGTTCAACAAGGCCTACTATAGGGAAAGGAAAGGAACGAGTTTCCCATTCCCTTCCTAAGATAGAGTGGGGTTCTCATGCCTCTTGGGTACTAATGATTGTGATAGTATCCAAGGACTTACAAAGGTTCTCCTTTCCAATTTCAAAAATTACCTGGTTTGTCTTCTAAAGCCACATCCTACCCACTAAAGAGGCACAAGTCCAATATTTAATCATATAGACTAAACTTCTTAAATGAAGTTTATCTTTTTTAACTGTACATTTTAAATTATACATATTCATAGGCATGATATGTTGATACATATGTTGATATGAGCACTTTGTGTAATATTTTACTTAAATTAAAAACATCTTGGAGCTGGGTAGATATCTAAGTAGTTATGAGAAGTAGCAGCTTTGATTTCCAGCACCTCCATCATGGCTCACAACCCTCTATAACCCCAGATCTAGGGGACCCAAGAGGCATGCACCTGGTACACATATATGCATGCAGGCAAGACATTCATACACATAAAAGTAAAATAAAATTTTAAAAAATTTACAGCATCTATCTCCTCAGACATCATTTCTTTGTTGAAAATATTCATATGCCTTTACTATAGCTTTTCTCAAATGATTTTTTACATTTTGTGTTTGTGCACACATGTCCATGCCAGCATGCTTGTGTGTGGAATCGGCCCTCTCCTTCCACCTTGGTCTCAGAGATCAAACTCGGGCCATCAGGCTTAGTGACTTTACCCACGGAGCCATCTCTTTAGGCCTCTTCTAACTTTTCCAAATGCACGCAGTCCGTTATCATTATCTGCAGTCAATCTACTGTGCCCTGGTGTGCTGGAGCTTAAAACCCAGGCCAGCTGCTCGAAAGTTTGGGGCGTCTCATAATCAATAAACAGTCTTGGAACATTAAAGATATAATACATCCATTGCCTAACTTTAGAAAACCCACATCAGATATCGTCCCTAGCAATGGACTTTGTTTGTAGTTCAGTCCAGATAGTCACAGCAGAGTACACCAGGCAGTGTGAGAAACTGGACCGCAGCCCAGTTTACCCAGACCTCGCCCCGAGACAACAGCATGTGTTGTAGGAGAATGGACTGGTCTGGGTTTTGTTCTTCTCTATACCTGAGTGTAGGTTTTTGTTTTATGTTTTTGAGAAGAATGAGGCCCACTGGTGTCCTCAAATGATGAAAACAAGAGGTAAACCAGGGCAGGAAGAGGTGGCAAAATTCTTGAGGATATAAATAAGCCAATTAGTAGATATTAGTTTGCACGGGTGTTCTATCCTTATCATCTCAAGTGCCTTTTCTTCTTGTGGGTTGTTACCCTTGTTGGGTATGAGGACAGATGAAGGAAAGAGGGACAGATGGACACTTGGTTTGTGTATAAAGGTGCAGAGTCCACACTGCAAAAGCTACCACATTATCCGTAACCTGGAGAATATGCAAAGGGCTGTTAGAAAGGAAAGATGTGTATGCCGCGTATGAAGAGCCTTGGGTATGATTAACTTCTCTCTGGAAGTAGTAAATAGCAGACAACTCTGATCAGAAGAGAGATTCGTGTGATTTATCAATCCGAGCGACTGTTCATTTGCAGAGAAGCTGGAGGTCAATCTGGAAGTCTGTGGCCAGAGGAGCACGAGGAAATTGCCGGGACTAAGAAGTTAATCATACCCTGAGACTGTTTCCATCTGTCTTGGGGCGACAGAGCCTCTGCACGGAGAGCAGGCATGCTTTATAGCAGCAGATCAGGAATTAATATTTTCTGTGGAACCTCGGGCATCATTTGCAGCAACTTGGGTTTTATAAAAATGGGGCATAATTTTGTATGAATAAATCACGCTCTGTTAGAAATGTGAGGGGCTGAGGAAAAAAAATTTGCTTGTCTCCAAAAAAAAAAAAAAATAGAAGAGGAAGGATCAAGAAAGCCAACCTCCATGCAGCCGTTGAAGCAATGGCACTTGGAGGGCAGGGATGGCCATGTGCTTAAATTGCGCATATAATCATTTTCTAAAATGCCAGTGTGCAGCTCCAGCCATGGCTACATTTTTATAGCTTTGGAGACACATCACCAGGCTATAACCTGTCTGCCCATCTGGCAGATTCTCAGATCCAAGATCCATTTATATTGAAATCCAAACAACTGCCATGGATTTATTCATTTATTCCACCATCCGCACTGAGCGCATGCAGCATGCTCGGTGGGGTGCAGTGCCCGGCCTGAAGTGCATTAGTTGAGAAGGGCTTCTGCTCGGGGCTTTGGCAGCCAGAGGCCGGCCAGGTGTTGGGTTTATGAAAAGAGAGGCTCCTGTGCTCGCTGCTTTCCAGTTTTCCCTTTCTCAGATAAATTTCGTGCATGGAGCCCTATTTTCCGTGGGGAAGTCTAGAAAGAAATGGAGTAAATGATGAATAGCCTACAATTTCGGGAACTTCACCTCCACCTAGAGAGTGGAATGTGAAATGACCTGTGTCCAGAAACACGTCCCTGTTTGGAGGGACTGGCTGGCAGGCGCTTCTTCTCCAGACTCTTCTTGTGGGGGGAGGGGGGCTAGTCACAGGGGCAGCTTCAGCTGAAGTAAGGGAATTTAGTGCGTTGGAGAGGACCGCCAGCTCCCAAGGGTGCTCCGGGTTCTGTTCTGTCCAATGGGAGAGGAGAACAGCAGCGAGTGTGTACTACTAATCGGTCCCTTCTTTTAGAAGCATTTTACATGTATTTATTTATGTATCATGGGTGACACTCGTGCTATATGGGTTCTGTGTCTGTGAGAGGGCAATTTGAGGAAGTCCATGCTCTCCTTCCCCCTTGTAAATCCTGAGGAATAAACTCAGGCTCAGTGGCAAGGACCTTCACCTG
This sequence comes from Microtus ochrogaster, assembly GCF_000317375.1. Lineage (NCBI taxonomy): Eukaryota > Metazoa > Chordata > Mammalia > Rodentia > Cricetidae > Microtus > Microtus ochrogaster. The sequence goes on along the minus strand of NC_022028.1, from coordinate 23,373,506 downwards.
CTGAGCTATCTCACTGGCCCAATTGATAGCTAAGCATCACAAAGAGATGGGGCACTTTTAAGGAAGTTTTAAACTCACAGCTCCGACTATCAACTGTCTCTGTGGGACGCAAGGGATTCCTAGTCATGAAGATTTGGGATAGCGTGCACCTCACACGTTTTCAAAGAGCATTGCATGTAGAAGCTCTGTCCCATTTACTGTATCATTTTATAGTCTTCAGAACAGTCCTGAGAGGTGTGTGAAACCCTGAAAACAAAACCAAATTTTTAAAACAGTGAATGTAAACTCAACCACGCGCAGGTGGTATGACAGAAGCAAGTGGCCCTGCTGTGATTAGAACTCAGGTGCAACCAGTGCAGTTTTGCCATCCTCCACACAGCAACAAAACAACAAAGCAAGCTTTGAAATGTCAGGGACCTCTGCTATAGGCATAGCCACCTCTTGCATCCGTGTGTTATTTCTGCCTTAGTCATCTCTTTATCCCTAGAGTATTACCTGGCAACCAGGGGAGAAATTATTGGATGGATAAATGAATGCATAAATGAACAAATGATTGAGTGAATGAATGAATGTGGTTATATTCTGGTGTCTGAAGACACCAGATTCTGCTGTCTGTGGCTCCCACTCCCCAGGTGCTTAGAACGTGGCAAAGAAAGTAGAGTTGTGTGTATACGGTATGCATAGTGTTCTCTTGGAACAGTTGTGTGTCAGCATGCTAAGGGCATCATTGATACTATTCATTTAATCCTCACCATAGCCCGCTCAGCAAGGAAGAAAGGATTCAACATTAGGGCTATAAAGAGACGCTGTTGTCAATAGGATTCCATTTCGCTTCATATTCTAAACTGCTTTCCCTAAAATCCTCCTGCATCTGGGTTTCTATTAATAGACTCAGGCAACTTTCTTCCGCATCTCAGAGCACCAGAACAATCGGTCTGACCCCAGAGTCGATGCCTTTAGCCACTTCAGTAAGCAGACCGCCTGCCCCCGTCAAGCCTTGAGGAAATCGGTGACCTAGACAGGGCATGTGATGTAGCGGAGTCTTTTCAGAGCACAGAAAGGGGAACTGAGGGACATTTTAAGTGTGACACGAAGGAAAATTATATTAATGGCTATGGACGGGAGTGGAGTGGAGCAGAGCATGAGGAAGCATCAGCTTGGACAGTGTTGGGCTGCAGGGTGGCCAGAGAGCACAGTGTTGGGTGGGGGTGGAACCAGGTCCACACAGCAATCCCAGCAGCTCCTCAGAATGGGAGCCCCATCTTAAAGAGTGGGTATCGCTCTGTGTGAACCGTCATGTAATCCTGACCAACCGCATGCCTTTTTATTTACTTATTTTTGTTTGTTTGTGTTTGTGTGTGAGTACGGGCATGCACAAGCACACACAAGGTGTGTGAATGGCCGTCACAGTGAGCCGGTTCCGGGGTTGAACTCTAAAAGTGTGTTCACTTGCTGAGCCAACTCCGCAGCCCCCGCATGCCTCTTAAAACCAAACAGTCCAAGAGTGTGCATCCTGGCGCAGCCATCCCTGACCTCTCTCCTCTTTGGTAGACATCACAGAACAAAGCAAGTAGGACAGTGAGAATTGGATAAAGCAGTCAACATCTGGGTCTAAACTTTTCCAGTTACAATAAGCAGGGCAAGGACCATGGCCTCCCTCTAGGTTTGTGGACAGACGACACGCACTAATAGAGAACGGCTGCTTTGTCCCTCTTCCTGCAGGGAGATAACCCCACCGCCACAGCATTCGTGAACACCTGTCATCCCGGTACCAGGGGATGCTCTTTGGCTCAAGTCCTCCTAGAGGCTTAGCACCCAGAAGAGAAGACAGGTCTATTGGGAAGCCATAACCAGCCTTAACAGCTTGTCTGTCCATCTGAGGAAAGCTGGTATCAGCAAGTCTTCACAAACAGCCCTGGCTAGTTCTCACCCACTCTGTGTAACATGTTCTAGCCTGTTCTCCCCTAGGGCCCTAGATGAGGTCCACGCATATCTCTGATGGACTGGCCACAACTGTGTCTCTAACATCATCTTCATTCATGTAGAAGACTCCTCTGGATCAATTTCTGACACTCTTCCTGATAACTGCTCAAGAACTGGCCTGGTTTTCTCACTGTAAAACAAATAATCCTTATTATTTCAAAATCAAACCACTGTTCTCAGGTAGAGCACTGTGTGGGGCCAAGAACAGAGCGATATGTGCTAAGTCTCTCTGGTCCTTAACAGGGCCCTGCGATATCCATCGGCACTCACAAGCAGAGACCCTTCGCTTTGCTCCCCCCTCCCGCTCCTATAGGGCCACCACATAATTGTCCCTCACAGCCCTTGGGTGGCCGTTAGCCCAGTCAACTGCATTAACACGACATTAACAAGGGGGGCACCCACGGGCTAGAGGATCTAAAGCTCAGCTTTAACACACGCCCCCCAGTACTAATTTCCACAATAAAACTAAATGGCTCCAGAGAAGCCATTGAGTCCTATCAGGTAAATAATACACAGTTTAAAAGGTCCCAAACATGTATTTCACGCAACAGAAGAGGGTCCGGGAAGAAGTTACAGGCTTTTGAGTAAATAAATAACGAGTTGTATAAAGCCACTAATTGCCCTTTAAAATGGTTTAGTGGGTTTGAGAGTGCTTGAGGATTAATACAGACTTGTCACCTGATGTCTGGCCAGGGAGGAGTTAGCCCCAGGGTCCTCTGGGTGAAAGTGCTTTAACCATTAGTTAATGCCCAAAATTGCCATGAGCCCCAGCTCATGGGTGACATAAGTTGAAGCGTACATAGAGGAACTTCGACTCCTTTGTAAAGAATAATAGGGGTGATGTCTGTGGCAACATGCATTTGCTTAGTACCAGTGATGTGTATGAGGAAAATGGTTAAAATATGTGATAGGTATTTGCACAGTAATATATACATACATACATACATACATACATACATATATGAAAATGCTCTATTTTGCTCTATAAATTTTTCATATATATATATGAAAGTGAATAGGTCTGCAGATACAGGCTAAGATCCCTAATCCAAAATCTTAGATCCAAAATGCTCCAAAATCCAAGATTTTTGGAGCACCAACTTAACACCCCAAGTGGAAGATTCCCTGCTATGAAACCTTGCTTCATGTATAGTGTTACCTAAAACACCATCTCAAATTGCCTTCAGAATGTCTGTATAAGGGATATATGAAACAATTGACTTTACAAGTAGACTTGGGTCCCAGTGCTAAGATATCTCCCTCCCCACCCCAACTCTGTCTCTGTCTCCATCTCTCTCTCTTTCTCTCTCTCTCTCTTACACACACACACACACACACACACACACACACACACACACATCACACTGAATCATCTGAAGAAGAATTGAAGTCTGAAAGCATTCTAATGTTGGAAATTTGGGAAGTGCCAAGGCGGCCTCTCCTACACAGCAGGAAATCAGTGTCCTCACGTGGCTTTGAGGTCCTGGGTTCCCACTGAAGCACTCTTTACTCGGATAGCATTAGAGGTGACCCTGGCCTTCTTGAGTGGGACGAAGCAGAGGCTAATTCACTGCTTGTCCTGCTCCTCCAGTTACAGTGACTGCTGAGGAGCACAGCTGATTGGCACCTTGTTCACCCTGTGTTCTGTAAACCCTCAGAAGGGCCAGAAGGAGCCAGGTCCTCACGCTTCAGTGATGGGACAATTGAACAGGCTGCCCTTGGCTCATTTCACCCATTATCACCCCACACTGTGTTCCCTCGCTGCTGAATGCATCCTCTCAGGCTTTTGATAAAGTCCCCAGAGGCAAGACATTTCAACCACAGGCTTTTTTTTTCTTTTTTCTTTTTTTTTTTTGCTTAGTCTTTGTCGCTTGGTCCACAAGTCCTGTGCCTTTGAACACCTTTATAGCTGTCCTTTCTACACCAAGAGTAGTGGATGTTCTATGTGTCTCATGTTTATGGCTCATTTAATTTTACTTAAATTTACATAAAATGGTCGTCTTAGGGTTTGTATTGCTGCAAAGCGACAACACGTAAAGAAAACATTTGATTGAGGGTAGCTGGCTTACAGTTTCAGAGGTTTAGTCCATTATCATCGTGGCGGGGATCATGGGAGCGTGCAGGCAGACATAGCCGAGAGTTCTACAGCTTGCAGACAACAGGAAGTTGACTGACCGTCACACTGAGAGAAGCTTGAGGGAAAGACCTCAAAGCCTGCCTCACAATGACAAGGCCACATCTCTTAATTGTGCCACTCCCTTTGGGGGAGCATTTTATTTCAAACCACCACAATGGTCCATGTGGCATTTCAGCACAAGAGCCAAGGGAAAAAAAGCTATTGTATAACAAATATATTTTTCCTGTCATGGCTATGTATTAAAAAATAGAACTTTATAACTACATATTTATGAGAGAGACACTCCCCTATACCTTGTTGCCAACTGCTTTGATTATAGACCACTGCCCTGCAGGAACTGTGTTACTGTGTGGTAAATGTGGTAGTTGCTGGCCAGTTGTTTCAGAATGTTTAAACCGACCACCGGTGAAGATATGACATATAGTTGTCACCTGCTTTGAACTTCAGCATATGTAGCTGTCATTCTCAGTGCCCCCAGTGTGATCAGTTGAGCAGAACCCAAAGGGGATCCCAGGGTAAGAAACTGGGATTTTGGGGGGGGGGGGAACTGTGTGAGTATGGAGGCCGGGGAACAACCTCAGGAGCTGTCTACCTCACGTTTTGAGGCAAACGTCTCTTACTGGCCTAGCGTTCTCCTGTTTGTCCAGGCTGGCTGGCCAGAGACCCTAGATGATTTCTCCTTTCACCTGGGTTCACGAGGTCCTTATGTTTGCCAACTAAGCTGTCTTCCCCAGCTCACCAATAGTCTGTTTGACAAGAGCAGCTTTAAAAGCACTGTGTCTTTAGCGCACATGTGATTCTGAACACTGCTGTCCCTGTCAGTGCCCCAGGAAGCCAGTGAGAGGAACATTCAGAACCCGTGTGGTAAGCTATGTCATAGGCTGGGGTTATTGTTTCGTGTTTTGTTCAAAACTCAAACTACTTAGTTGTTTAAAATGGGAATTTGTTTAAATCATTGCAGCAGTTCCTTTTTGGTTTGAAATCTCCCAAGTCCATGGAATCCTCGTTCTCTGGCTTTCTGAGCCTAACAGGCAGGACCTCCATCTCCATAACCGCCCTTCCCTCTCAGAACTGTCCTTTAGCCAAGCGTCTCTCTGAACTTGGGATCACACAGCCAGTTAGACCTTACTGCCCAGCCAACTGGAAACTACAGTCTCGGGGCCTGCCCCTCTCGAGAAGTCCTCCCCTCCCAGTGACCTGCTCCTTTCATTCCTTCACAGAGGCAGCCTCGGGCTGGTGCTGGCTACTTGCACTGGCTAGCTGGCCTCCGATGACTGTGATCTGGAGCCACTAAACTTCCCTGCTGCCAGGAAAGGTTAATGTGCTCCCGCTGGCTGGAGCAGCCTGACCTTTCTCTCTCTGTTCAACTCCCTGCCCTGTGCTGGTTCCTAGGCCAGTGTCTGGCAGCCACACCACATCCTCCTCTGACAGGCAACATACAGTGTCCATCTCTGCTCACCCTGGGCAACACTAAAACCCTGCAAAGTACATCCTGGTGTTGAGGATCTACCAAATCCCAAGTGGATTTCTCAGCCTTGTCCCCTTCGCCATTGTGATTGTCTGGTTTCCTTTTGTATGGTTTTCTGATTATTATTCCTCTCATCCTGAGAGATGGGATCTAGTGTGACTGCTCGCTGTAGTCAGTTCAGCTAAAATGTTGAAACAAGCTCGTGGAGACCAAAGTCACGGCCCCTCTTGTATATTACAGGCCAGGTTGGCCTGCCTGCTGGCCGTGGTATAGCAAATCAAATAGGGCTTTCTGAAAACCTGCCCAGGCTGAGAGTCGGAGGCCCTGCCGCTTCCCATGCAGCTCTCCTTGGCTAGGTGCGCTTTCTTCACAGCCAGTGAGTCAGTGAGCCACTTGAGGTCACAGCTCTTCATCTTACAGTGGAGACACTCACCCTATTCAGCTTGCCTAATCCCAGAGCTCAAGAAAGCCAAGGCAAGTAACAGTAGACACTACATGAGCGTGGCAAATTGAAGTGTTAGTTACCCAAGAGGGTATCAGAAAGAGGGCCAGGCTTTCTGTGAGTCACTGTAACCGAGTTACCTACTGCAATTGTAAAAGGATGAACGTCCCTCAGTGTGGTAGGAAGACGAACACAAAGGAAGCTGTTAATGCATCCTCTCTTGGAAAGGTACATGGTCTTCTGGGTGTTGGGTTCTCTCTCCTCCTGGCATCGCATGCTGGCTTGCTGTCTCAAGCTCTGTGCTGATATCTCTGTCACTATCCCATATCATCCCCAGACAACCTTCTTCTCTGGGTGTTACTATCCTCATCTTGCATATGGGAAACTAAAGTTTCAAACTGTTGAATCACTTGCCACCCAAAGTTAATGAACACAGTAAGGTGTGGTACCCACTGGAGCCAAGGTTTGAAGGGGCCTGATGTTTTTCTCTTGGCTTAGTAGCTACGCACGAATATACTGATATTTTAATGATTGCCTATGGTCCCACAAGACCCACAGTCACTACCTGCTGGACTCTCAGGCCGCAACCTGGTGGGACTTCCAGTCCTGGGCCCCAGCTCTGCCACAGCCGCAATATGTAGGTTTAAATTAATTCTCTATTGCTGTTTTTATCAATAAGACTCGAGAGTCAAAGGCTGGGGTGAAAGCCTGCTAACTCAGAGAGGCTAAGTAGCAACTAGCTGACCTTGCTTTTTGATCAGAGACACTGGAAGAGACAGGTCTCTTCCTTCATCTCAGAACCAAAAAAAGAAATGCCAAACTCAGGTCCCCACCCTTTCCTTCCTGTGTGTCTTCTCTATCCAAACTGCTGGCTTCTCTATGACAAATTCCAGTCAGCCAGTTGCTGACTCCACCCCAGGATTCAAGGTTTAACTTTATTGTCAAATCTCCAGAATGTAAGAGTGTGTTCAAAATATCCCACAACAAGGGCAATGTGTCCTTGGACGGGGAAGACCTGCCACGGTTGCCTGGGGCCTCCTTCCCTCTCCACCCTACTCAGTTCCTGAAAACAGCACGCACTTCAGCTCTCCTTGAGTCTTACACAGCGTGCACAAGAGGGCTACACCCAGGGCCAGGACTGCTCAGCTCTCCTCCCCAGAAGATGGACTTAGATGGAGGCTTGTGTTGTACAACGTGCCTCACCTAGCTCGTTCCACCCAAGCAAGCAGGTCCAGGAATTTCAGCATCTTTCCATGCTCTGTTCTTAAAATAGGAGATGACAAAGCATTTGAAAAGTGCATTGGTTGGGCTTAGAGCGAGTGGTTCTCAGCCTTTCTAATGCTGCAACCCTTGAATGAAGTTCCTCGTGTTGTAGTGAACCCCAGCTGTAAAATTTTCGTTGCTACTTCATAACTATAATTTTGTCACTGTTGTGAATTGTAATGTAAACAAACGTCTTTGTAGGTAGCTCACAGGTTGAGAACCACTTGCTTAGACAGATTGAGGTGAGACGGAAAGAAGAGAAAGTCAATGTTGTCTCCTAAGATTTCTGTTCCTAGGGAGATTTTTCCCCTTCCAACTGGCTGGAGATCTTGTATCTATTCACTAGCACTTCAAAATGAAAGAAAGATTGTATTCAAATATACAGCAGGTTTTCAAAATGTACACCCACCCATATATCATTGCTTTGGAGACCAATCATCAGCTGTGCCGACTTTCTTGCCCTAGCAAAATGCTGGTGCTAAAAAGCAAAATCAAGCACCCTGTTCCTTCTCTCCTCTTAATCCCTTACCTCCAACCTGGGACCACTGTAACAGTGATTGATAAGGTTCAAAGGAGCAGCAGTAGTAAACATTGTCATGTAAAAGAAATTACTAATACGGCTATTCTCATCCAGAATTATTTTTATCACACACAGCTCCAATTTAAAGTCTAGTCTCCACTGTGAATTCTTTAATCTCCCAACTGTTGCCATCTTGGTTACCTGGAGGCTGTCCAGCACATTCTCCTTACCTTTACTTTTCTGCCAGCAGTAGTCAAGCAGATCAGTAGCTGGCAGGTTACAAACAACACCTGGGTCCCTCAGAAGACTTGTGTGTGACCCACAAAGCTCAGTACCCTTGCCTTCTGTGGCCCGGTCCCAGTGGATCAGAAACTGTAGTAGCACAAGTGAGCCCATATACCCAAATTTATGACTCTACCCTTCTATTAGTACAGACAAGGTTTTCTTTACTAGGTTGACAAAGTTGTAGAGAAATCAGAACCCTTGTGCAGTATTTGTGGCCTTCTCAGTGGCACAGCTGCTAAAGTATGATAGCACCTCAGATTTTAATAAATCTCTCTTCCAGTATTTTGGCTCACATCTTGAGGGAACAATGAAGACTGTCTACTAAACTCTTCATGACTATGACAGGCTCCTGCAGGTGGCCTTCCGTTTTCTGGCACCATTGTAGGGTTTCGCTGGCAATCCACCTTCCTGTGCTACCCTTCCCTGTCTGTGTGAGCTTCTCAGTGACTCCCCGTCATACTTCAGCAGGCTTTTAACTTCGCCTGGTGAGGACGATGCTCATAAAGATCTTCTCCTGGGGATAGAAGAGTAGCGTCCTAAAGGGAGTGGGTGGTGAAGCCTGGAACAGACAGTTCACTAGAGAATCGGGCATGCAAGGCTGTCTGAGTGCTTCTGTGCCTCCACACTCTACAAATTCTTCCACTACAGCTCTCATGCATCGGCTCTTAGAATTAGGGGGTGAGAGCTTTTGGGAGGTAATTCGATTTAAATAAGGTCATGTGCTCCCATGATGCAACTAGAAAATATGCACAGGGAAGAAGTTTATTTTTTTAATAAATCTTTTATTTATATATTTATTTGTTTATTATGTATACAGTGTTCTGTCTGTGTGTATGTCTGCAGGCCAGAAATGGGCACCAGACCTTATTACAGGTGGTTGTGAGCCACCATGTGGTTGCCAGGAATTGAACTCAGGACCTTTGGAAGAGCAGACAATGCTCTTAACCACTGAGCCATCTCTCCAGCTCAGGGAGGAAGTTTAGTAAGCACACAGTGAGATGGCTGTAGGCATGCCAGAAAGAGTTCTCACCAACAAACATGTGTATTAGCACCTTGATCTTGGACTCCCCAGCTTTCAGAATGTCAAGAAGTGAGTATCTTACTTAAGCACTCAGGCTTACAACAGTCTGAACAGACAAAGACACTACCCTAGACACTGTTTCATTTCTTAGCATGTGGAGCAACAACATCGTTGTGGTGTTTTCACACACAGCCAGCTCAGCAGTAGAGCCCTCAACTATACACTGCATTTCTAAAGGCCAGCTGTGTCTAGTGCAATAGGAGGTGTGGCCTAGGTGTGTAGTAAAGCACTCGTGCCTAGATGTGCAAGGCCTGCATTCAGTGCTCAGCATACAGATAAATATATATGGTCTACAGAAGAGGGCTTGCTTTCCAAAAGAATTTCCCACCATTTTGTGGACTATGAGTAAAAGATCACAGGAAGTATGAGTGTGGAAGGCAGAGGCTAGAAAGCGGGACAGTTTTCTTTCCAATAAAATACTACAATTTACATTCCAACATCATTGCTAATAGGATAGCATCCTCCATTGTCTTTCTGTCCACATGCCACAGAGCGTGCCAGTTGTAGCGCTCTGCAGACCCCTCAGTAACAGCATTCTGTACACCTGGGCTGGGCCAC
>NC_022028.1:23348746-23363646 GCF_000317375.1 Microtus ochrogaster | reverse complement strand
AAGTACGCTAGCCTGTTCCTGTGAATCAGAAGTAGCCAGACGGTGTTTCAGCCATCAAGCCATGAACCGGTTTTACTTCAGTAGGAAAGTGGTCACATAAGATTTGCTGCTCATCCGGAAACCCCAGGAAGCATATTAACTCTGAGTTTCGTGGCTTTGGAGTGGACTCATGATATTTCAGCACTGTGCTACTTTCATCTTCTGACTGTTCACACATGAACTGTTGTGTTAAGTTGTTTTTTAAAATACAACTCTGGCAACTTGAATGATGAATCCCCAGGTCCCCAAGCTTTCCTTGTCTGTCATTAATTGTAATTAATACTCTGACCCATCATCCCAACTAGGATCCTGCCACAGGACATTTTGCAAAAACTCAAGGGGACAGTCTCCTGCATGGCAGTTAGTGGTGATGCAGTTTCTGCATGTCACTCATCCTCCTGCGTCACACTCACCCTCATTTCCTGCTTTGCTGCATGTGTGCATGTGCGCTTTTACACAGGATGAGCAGGAAAGCCCATAAACTCAAGGTTGCCAGAGTTAGCCCATCAAGACCCATTAACAGTGGATAATTTCATGGTATAAATGTCTTCTTGATGTTGCCTTCTATCCGATGTGCATCTGTTAAATCTCAACAGGTGTCCTGCATTTCATCTGGAAATCCCATACAAACCATGTTTCAATTCAAATACCATCAAAAAGGAAATGTTCTGTAAAATGGTTTGATCTCTGCTGGAAATTGCATAGGGGAAAGTCAAGGGCTGGAGCGGTGACTCCGCCATTCAGAGTGTGCACCGCTCTGAATACTGTATACTGTATACTCTGTATACTGACCTGAGCTCAGTCCCCAGCACCCACAGAAGATGCCTTACGTCTCCCTTTGACTCTGACTGCGAGGGATCCCATAGCCTCTGTGGGCGCTTGTACTCATATGCATATACCCACACACATACACATAATTTCAAAAAATAAAATAATAAATGTTTGACTTAGAAAAGAAACAAGAAAGGGAAGGGCTGAGATCTCGAAGGGGTGTGTAGCAAGGCATGTGTACAACACCAGCACGCCCTGCTTTTCCATGCCTTCCTTGATAACTGATTTCCCTGATTTTCAGCTCCCTATAGGTGCTGGGCCTGTTTGGGAATCTGGCTGGAGGTTGCAGTTTGGGGCACCTGGCTGACCTCCTGCCCTCTCCCCTCCCACAACACATGCTCTCATAGGAAACATCAGACTCCCACTGTCTTTGAAGGGTAGGCTACTTCTGCACCAGTACCATGTTCGTTTGCAGTGCTATTCTAATTTGTATGTTTGCCAAGTTAGCCATGCGAAGTACTGTCTGCTTCCGATAAAGCAGAAGCGACTGAAGATTTTCAGATCTGTTTCCAGTTGTGTTCAGGCTAAAGAGATTTTCCCGCTGACCTCTAATCACAGCGGGCTATAAGCAGAGGGCCCTGCTCCCGGGTAATGGCCTTGGTACTGGGAGATCCTCATTAGTGGACTGTGTGGGTGATGCTTTCCTTCAGAGTCTGTTTCTTAAGCACTGTTTCTCCCTTGGATATCACATCATATTAATTATTCATTGACTAACTTTTTTTTTCCAGCGGTAATTAATGAGATAAGTTACACAATGGAAATGGTAGTAAATATAATATAAAGCAATTACTGAAGTAGTAATTTTCATTCATAATTATTTTAATTACATGAGAGCCAGCTTATTTCACGCCCTGTCTCCACTGAGCTTCTAAAGCTGTCTCCAAGTTGGAGATAGTCCGGGACATTTTCTCCCACCCCTGCTTTAGTGAGCAGGCAGGGGCATTCAGGCAGCTGGGTAGCTGGAAGGCACTAGACAGAGCCTGGGCCCTTCGGAAGGCTGGTATGTCAGGATCCTGGCTTCTAAAGGAAGACAAAGACAGAAGAAATCTATGGCTACCAGCAAGACTAGCTAGATACCTTTCTACTCTCACAGGGCTCTGCACTCAGCTGTCTATGCTCACGCGCGCACACACACACACCCACCTGACTAAGTGCTCCGTGGCTACCATCTTGAAATTCATAGTAATTTTGTCTTTGATTTGTAAGTGAGGTCAAGTGCAGCAATGGAGCATATTCCGGAGCATTAGCCTCTCCTCACATCCACCAGCTCCCCTGCCCAGCCCCCTGATCCCACCTAGCCTTCCTCTGTCCATCCTACACAGTAACTGCTGCCATCATGCACCGCTTTTCATGAGGGCATAAGTTCATCGCAGGGCCCACCAGCAACCTGTGCCCACGCACAGCAGCGGTGTTCTGCTGCTAGATGTCTACATGATTGCACTTCCGGTGCGAGGCTGGGTGGGACGGAACTTCTCCCCACTCAGATCTAAGAGCCTAGTACACCCCAGTGTGAAGGTCACAGTACCGCTGAGAGCCCAGAGAGCACAACAGAGATAGCAAATAGAAATGCCATGCCTAACTGGAAGACCAGGCAAGAAGTCTGTGTGATGCTGCCTTCATCCCTAACCTCCCCTGAGGTGTAGATTTCTTGGTAGAGTGGGCACACAAGGAAGCACAGGAATTGCAGGAGAGCCTCCACTCTACCAGTGACTATAGAAATACCATCCAGTGTGTTCTGACTAAATTGATGGCCCCTCTCCAAATCAGGTTCAGCATCCACGAATTCAGTCAACTTCAAGTGGAAATATGTAGAAGAAAAAAACCTGCATCTGAATGGATCGTAAACATATTTCTCTGGTCATTATTCCCTAAGCAATACTGTATAACAGGTATTCATAGAGCACTGATAATGTCCCAGTGATAGGATTTAAGAGACCTGAGAGGACGTGGGAGATGGACCAGCAGGTAAAGGTGCTTGCAACCAAGCCAGACCCGAGTTTGATCCCCAGGGCTCAGATGTTGAAAAGGGAGAAAGAACCAGCTCCCTGGCTCGATCTCTGACCACCATCCATGCTCTGTGGCACAGGCACACACAACAAATGAAGAATAAATAAATCAAGTAAACAAGTAGGTTCTGTGTTACTCTCACACTGATTTGCAGAAAGGACTGGGGTATTAAGAGGATGAAAACCAGCGTTCTGTGGATGCCGGTGACTTGTAGAATTTCTCTTTTACCCGATGTAGAAAGCTAGTCAACCCCACCTTACTTTTTTCCCCCCTTTTCCTTGCCCCTGATGTTTCCAAATAGAAGGACCATTGGTTCCATGAGGCTGGACAGAGGATAGTGATTCCACTCACTGGCCTGAGCCAGGTTTGGTTTCTCCCCAAACAGCTATCCCTGTGATCACAGCCTCCAAGTCACTCCCATTGCACCCACTTTCCCCTAAGCTTGCCTCTTCTCTTGCCCTCATTTGGAGTTTAGGGCTCTTCTCAGGTCCCACTGCACCCAGGGATTCCTTTCTACAAACCTTACTCATCCTCTTCCCCTTCTTCAGTTAGATCTAAGAATTACATCGTACCACGTAGGACTCCACATTGCCAGTCCTTTCAGACCCCCCAATGACAGGGGCATGGTTTCACTCTGTGCTTCTCGTGCCTCAGCCAGATATGAGTACCTAACAAGCAGCACCAAATTTATGATGGAGGAAAACTCTTTATTGACCCAATACTACAAGTAAAAGTTCCCAAGTCAAGCATGACCGCACACAGATCCTAAAGTCACTTTGCCTACATCTGTGAGGCAGAGCACAGCCATCCATCCACACCCACGGAGACTAGCTCCGGGATACCTCTTGTAGATACCTACACCTACTAATTCTCAACTCCCTCGTGTCTAACAGCAGAGTATGTTATAGCCACATCCTCCCAGGTTCTTCACATTTTCTATATTACTCACGACCCATAACACAGTGGCAGTGTTAAGTGGCCACCATACCACACTCGTTAGGAATTAACAGGAAAACACTCTCTACATGTTTGGTACCCATGCAGGGTTTGGGTTAATATATTTTGGTCACTGACTGGTTGAGTCTGTGGATGTGGAGTCCCCTGTGGTTGGTTAGACCTGTGAATGTAGAGTCCCCTGTGATTGGTTAGACCTGTGAATGTAGAGTCCCCTGTGATTGGTTAGACCTGTGGATGTGGAATCCCATGTGCACAGGGCTGACTGTACTTACAGTAGTGGCAATGCCTGTTCTTATCTAGACTGCTAGAGGCCATGAAGCCGGGAATGTTGCGTGGTGCTCCTATATGCACGTATAGGAAGAAAATACAAGGAAGCATTTTGTAGTCATCTGTTAACTGTTGGGTTAATAGATGTGAGTGACTAACAACCCTAGTGCAGTGGTCTCAGGCCTTTTCTTGTCCCCCAGCTGCTCAGCAGCCTGCCTGGAGAATAGTAAAGGAATTAAGAGTGTAAGTTAACTTTAACTGTGGATTGAAATTCTAGTACTGTCAGCTTTGGGAATAAATAACTAATGTGAGGGTCATCTAGTTTTGTTTTGAATTAACTAGGGATTGCTTAAAGTCTATTAGAAGAAAGAAAGATCGTAGAAATCACATAATCAAGCCCTTCTCTTAACAGATAAGGAAGTTGAGACCCGCAGTGAAGTATTATTAGAACTGGCCCTAGAACCCAGGCATGAAGACTCTTGACTGAATGAATGGCTCTGCTGGAGTTTGCCGGGAAGGCCTGACAAGCTTACCCTGTCAGTTGTTGTCTTTATCTGTTTGCTGCTGCAATAACATAGTTTCTGAGTTTTGGTACTTTATCATGAGAAGAGGTTTATGTGGCTCATGATTCCAGTCCCTGGCAATTCCAAACAGCACAGTGCTGGCATCCAACAGATATCCTGCAGCTACGTTGCAGCATGGTCGATGAGTAAGTAGAAAGGGCATGTGGTTTAAGGAGGAATCAAGACATCTAATCCAGCCCTTCAGGAATGGCGCTAATCCCTTGAGAGCACAGTGCTCCATGGCCTGATCACCGTTCACCTCACTCCCTTCACCTCCGCATCCCCTCACTAGCTTCTGGCCATGGTGGAACCCATACTCTCAGTTCCTGCAGGAACCGTAGCAGTTCTGAGCAGGTGGGATGATTAGATTGTCTTACTCATGGCAGGGCTGCCAGCGTGAGGAAGACACCCAAGACCAGATTCCCTGCCAAGAACATCTCTACCCACTCGCCTTATCCCGTGACCAGCTCTTTGCAGGAAAACCAGAAGGGCTGGATCTCTCAGAGCCTGGAAGCCGTGTTCCCTTCTAAGCTAATGTCACTTGTTCTAACTTTGTATGCAGCTCATTTGGTCATGGCGTGTGACAACATTCAAGCCAGTGAGGCAAGAGAGGTACATAAGAGAAACCAAACCAGAGTTTCCTTCCTCTATACCATCCACTGAGTGTGATGGCTGTAGCCTAAACACAAACCTAGAGCAGCAATGAGAAAGACAGAGAAGCCTTTACTTCCTGGGCAGGACCATGAGCCTCTAAACTGATGTGTCCTGGAAACATTCCCCTTGGGGCCTCTGGTTTCAAAACCTGTCTCCAGTGTGTGTGTGTTTCTGTTTGGTTATGGTCCCTGATCCCTGTCTCCAGACACACACAATCTATCATTAATACTTGTCTCATCTTTGAAAAGGCCGTAAGAATGGTACTTCCCATAGACACACCTGAGTGACATTTTACTGGTTTGTCCTGAACATCCTCACCCTGGGAACAAACCCAGCTCAGTTTACAACTGCTGACAAGATCACAGCTGGAGCTGATTCAGCCACAAGTCTGGATCTCAGTCTGTGATTGGATTCCCCTCGCGGTCCCCACAGCCCTCCATCCTTAAACCTTGTGCCCCTGAGTGAGATGCAAATTAAACATCGCATGCTGCCGACACTTAGACGCTGACTTTATTTGCTTTAAAACACAGGAGAGACACGGAATTGCTTTGTTCACAGAGCTCGAGCGAGGAGGAGGGTTTTCAACTGCCAGACCATTTCAGAGAAAGATCCAGGCATTGCCTAGCTCTGAGCTCCCACTGCCTCCTTTATCCTTGATCAGAGCTGTCAGGCTTTGCACGGGAACATCCAGGTCCCTGAGATTTAACGTGGAGGCCCTCAGAGGCACTGTTGCTGGCTCATTTGCTGGGCATCTTAAATGTTTGCACCATGCCAATCATTCTTACACAAGCCCCTTCCTGAGCAAGCATAGTGGGATTCCAGGACATTATCAGATGGACAGTATGGGTAAGAACCAGGTCAACTCAATGCTGGAGATGCAGCTTGATGATAGAGGGCATTTGTTATTAACTCTGGAGGCCCTAGTTCAGTCCCTACCACCAAAACAAACAAAACGAAAACAAATATTTATAAAACAATCCGTAAACTATAGAAAGACCTGCTTGGTTAAGCTGTCATGATGGAAGAATAATACTAGTTCTGTTTAAAATGAAATAATAAGGGGAGGGAGGGAGAACTGGGTGGGTATGTAAAATTAGATAGATAGATAGATAGATAGATAGATAGATAGATAGATAGATAGATAGATAGATGATAGGAGATAGATAGATAGATAGATAGATAGATAGATAGATAGATAGATAGATAGATAGATGGATGATAGGAGATAGATAGATAGATAGATAGATAGATAGATAGATAGATAGATAGATAAAGGGGGAGAAATAATAACATTAACTATATGCTAAGCATGGTGCTAAGAAAACTTAGAACATTTTCTCATTTGGGCTACCCAGCAACACTATGAAGCTTGTTCAACTATTAACCCTTTAGTATTCATGAGAAATCTGACTCAGAGAGATAAGTAACTTCCCCCAAAGTCACAGAGCCATTAAGCAAAGTAGGTAAAATGTTTGTCCAGGTCTGATTTTAAAAGCCTGTATACTAGTCCTCCCTATATGGCAAAATTATCTAAATAACCCAGATTGGGGCCAGAAAAGCTGCTGACTGACTCCCATTAGCCTGGAATGTTGCACCCCTCAGACAGCACAGGGTGCTACAAGCCCAAGCCCCAGGTTCCAGCCTCTGTGTTTTGGTAACATGGTATTTGACCTGGAACAGACAGGCCCTTGAACCTTTGCTCTGCCCTAGAGCTGGCTTTCCTACATAAGTCATAGGTTTATTGAGAAAGTCGTGAGAGGGGCTTGAAAATACTTTTAAAGAATGATACAAATGTAAGCATTCTCTCTATTAGAAGTGGTGGAAACGAAGTTAGAAAAGTAGCAAGTGGACGGTATGGTCCACAAACAGCTCTGTATCCCAGTGAAGCTGTTTTCTGTTTTTTTAATGTAGTCAGAGATCTTAGATAAATTTTTAGTTATGCGTGAGGTCTAGAGTTCCCATTGGTCAGCAGTCTGGGACTTCACTGTCTCAGGAACTGAAAATGTATAGAAGTAAATTTTAGCACTCTATAAGTAAGTCAGGAGTAGCAGGTATCTAATGGGACGTGGCTGTCAATGTTGTAGTTGCTGGAAGGCACCGGAGCTGCTCCTCAAGGGACATCTTTCTTCGTGGGCTGTTCTACTGGACATGGGACTGACTGACAGGACCCAGGGCTCCTGCAGATATCTTTCAGAATGACTTTTCTTCTATGCACAGACACGGTGGACAACCCAGACAGTTAGAGCGAAGCTCAGGAGAGCAATAAATTACCACAGCCCAGAGTCTCTCAGCACTTCATTGGTCTGTAGGTGGCTGAAGAGCATGGAACAGAGACTTTCTATGCCCACGTCAAACAGCCGCTAGGCCAGGGGAAAACGGCTGAATGAGGGAAGACGACCATATTGAAGCCCGTGAGGTTTGTCCATCCGTGTGGCCCAGCCCAGGCCCTTGGCGTGGCCTCCTCCCTCACCCCTGCTCAGATGGCCTCCCATCATCACCTGGATAGCCCGTATATCTTCAGCCTTCTCTGCTGAGAAGGAGTTGTCCTAGCAGGTCCCAGCTCTCTTCACAAGTCCCAGGCTCCAGCACAGTTCTTACCACTACTCTCAGTAGAGGAATTCATTCCACCCTTAAAGTACTCACTACACCAAGAAACACTTGACGACACACTGTCCCCAATACAAGGGGTGTGACTATGTGTCATCAAAGACAGCTGCTGCTTCTTGGCCCCATCTCTCAGTTAGAACCTAGGACAGTAGGAGGACACAGTGTGTGGCCCCGCCTTCAGGATGGTGTGTCCTTGGGAAGGGTTTCTGCACTTCTCGGGGGCAGAGAATGACAGCGGAGCATTTCATACTTTGAACTGGGATTTTAGATGGGGGAAGACCCTGCAGGACTCTGGGCTGGCCCCTTCAGACTGTAGCTCTGAGTGGCCTGTGTTGGTAAGGCCATAAGTATCCATATAAATTTTTTTCTTATATGTGAATATTAACAGAAAATACTTACATAGATACTTCTTACCTATGCCTTAGTTACTAAATTAGTAAATATTATTTTATATACATTGTATTGTAGTCTATTTAATACAGAATATTACTTGTAAAAAACTGTCGACAAGCCCAAGAATGTTTGAGGAGCGAGCCGAGGAATTTTGCATATTATTGTATTTTTCCTTTTATCTACGAAGTGCCATTCTTCTTGGCTGGGCGACATAAAGGCCTCTATCCAAATGAAAGTAAAATTATAGTTTAAATATGATCAGAGCACCAAACAATAGTTTTTATATCTTGGTCCATCAGGAAGACAACATCCCTCACCATATCCTAAATGTCAGTAGTATAGACTCAAGGCTCTCCAACTCAGGAATGCTTTGGCACTGTTGAGGCAGATGCCCCACACCGTGGCGCCCATCTCAGCTGAGAGAGTCCATCACTATAAAGGATACAAACCTAGGAGGTGACCAGGCACCCTCGTAAGTGACATCTCTGCCCTCTGGTGTCGGAAACCAGTGGTCAAGCTTTATGCACACAAGCCCTTCCCACGCTGGCATCTAGACACAGCCCCACACTCCCAGCAGGACTGTGTGAACGGCTCAGTGGCCTGAGCCAGACCTTCACTCTATTGTTTGTGTCAAAAATGTCTCAACTGCTGCAACAGCATCCGCAGTAAAAGAGGCATAATTTATGTCCGAGTTTATGGACCTTCTATATTACTGAATTTCTCTCCTGCTGACTGTGACAGGTTCTGTCAGATTTTATCTTTCTCCAGGGCCAGCAGAAGGTTCTGGGGCCCTTTGGGACATGCGCAGTGCTATATAAGTCTTCTTTATGGCCTTTACCTCCACCCAAGCCATAACCAACTCCCATGCCGCTGGTTCTGGGTACAGGAGTCACGCTGCCTGCCCTACACCTCACCTTGTCCACGTCTGCTCATGGAGCTCCAAGGTCTCCTCCAGAATACGACATTCTCCCATGCTAATCCACAGCCCCTTCCTACTCTTCTCTTTATAAACCTCAGTATAGCATCTTCCTGTAGTGAAAACGCCATCTAAATAAGCATTTGATCAAAGGTTTGTTTTGAGAACCATAATGACTATTGAGAAAGAAAAGCAAAGAAACCCCTGCTGATTGCCTGCAGCTATGGGTATAGTTTGTTAAGAGGCAAAGGGAGTCTCAGGTGGCTCTGTGATTAATAAAAATAAAATAGCTGAAGTTAGCCTTCGGCTCATGAAGTTAGTAACAGTGTCATTAAGACAAACCTGAAAATGTAGAAATAAGCAAAGCCATAAAATATTAGAATTATGATATAGATTACTGCCGGGCGATGGTGGCGCACGCCTTTAATCCCAGCACTCGGGAGGCAGAGGCAGGCGGATCTCTGTGAGTTGGAGACCAGCCTGGTCTACAAGAGCTAGTTCCAGGACAGACTCCAAAGCCACAGAGAAACCCTGTCTCGAAAAACCAAAAAAATAATAATAATAATATAGATTACTATCTGCATCTTTGAAAAAAAATAAAATCAGCAAACTTAGCCATGGTAGGTGGCCCACACCCTGTAGTCCCGGCACTAAGGATGCTAAGTAGAAGGATTGCTACAAATTCAGCTTGTGTGACACAGCAGAGAAAAATGTAGACTAGAAGATAGAGGACCATTCAGGGACCCGCAGGACTATAATTGAAAAACAACAACAACAAAAGTACCATCAGAGTCCTAAAAGGAGTGAAGAAAAACTGGTTCAGAAAATATTCAAAGAAAAACTGAATTTTTAATAAAAATTTCAATTTTTACAAAATAAACAAACCTGGGCCGGGCAGTGGTGGCGCACACCTTTAATCCCAGCACTTGGGAGGCAGAGGCAGGCGGATCTCTGTGAGTTGGAGACCAGCCTGGTCTACAAGAGCTAGTTCCAGGACAGGCTCCAAAACCACAGAGAAACCCTGTCTCGAAAAACGAAAAAAAATTAAAATTAAAAAAATAAACAAACCTGTAGTTTTTCAACAACTAAATGAACCCCAGGTAGGATGAAGCCAAAGAATTCCAAGTCGGGGCACATGAGTTACTTCTCTCATTGCTGCCACAAAAATACCTGACCAAATGAGTGCGAGAGAGGAAGGTTTGTGAGTCCACCAATCGCAGGACTGCAGTAGAGAGGTCAGCTGTAGCTATGCGAGCAGAAAGGTGGCGCAGCTGGCCTCAGTGTGTCCACTCCCCCAGCCCCTCGGTTTAGCCTGGGGCCCTCATTCAGCATCATCTCTCCTCGGCTCTTCTGGAAACACCGTAGCATATGCCCAGAGATGCATATACAACAGTCAGATTTTCAACAACAAAGGCCAGTTCCTGAGTCTAGACATGCTGCTCAGCTGTTAGGTGCTGACTGGGCATGCTCACAGCCTGGGTTTGTTCCCCAGCGTCGCATAAACCTGCAGTGGTGGTTCATGCCTATGATCCCAGCACCCAGGACGCAGATGCAGAAGGACGAGGGGATCAGAATCATCCTCCTTAGCTATATAGTCAGTCTGAGGCCTGCCTAGGCTACATGAGATACTGTCTTAAAAAAAAAAAAAATTAAGCAGTGAGAGACAACTACCACACGTGTAGGGAAAGCTGTTCAAGCCATTTCAGTGACACTGGATCGTGAAGCCATGGAGGCCCCAAGAAAGTCACACCTCACTTTCAAGTGCTGAAGGAAGAAAACTGTCTTATCTGTCGATCTATATCCGGAGAAATCCTTCAGGAATGACAGACACTTCAGCAGGAAAACCGGCAGATTCACCCGAAAGGCTAACGACAGTCGAAGTCTTCCAAGAGGGGAGACGGGACCTTGACATATCCAAAGAACAGAGAAAAAAGAAAATGTGAAACGTAATTCCAAGAAATGTTCCTTCCCTTGGGCATTCTTATTTATTTATTCATTATTCTTTGTCAATTTCAAGCACGTATGTAGTGAATTTTAGCCATTTTCGTCTTTCATTTCCTCTGGCAGACTTTGTAAGTTGCATCTGATGGGTGAAGCTACATTAGAAATGCCGTTCCCCTGGCGTGACTATTCCATAGTGGACACCTGTGTTGAAATATCATCGTGTGTTTTGTAAATATTCACAACTGCTGGGTTTCAACTAAGCTTTTAATTTAAAAGAAATAAAAATTAAATTAAAAAGAGAGAGGTCACCATATTAGTGTCAGGGACTTAAGTCAACTTGAAAGTAAAATAAATTACCAGAGACTGAATGCAGAGTAAGGTAGTAATAAACGTCTCCGTTCCCCCAAGGCTGACACCAAATAACAGCAGAAAGATAGAGAAAATATAAAATGTGTTCAAGATCTGGAGATGTGGATCAGTGGGTAAGAGCACTGGCTGCTCTTCCAGAGGGCCCAGATTTGATTAGCAGCATCCATAATTCCAGTTCCAGGGGATCCCGTGCCCTCTTCTGCCTTTGAAGCTGCCAAACATGTACATGGTGCACAGACATACATGCAGGCAAAATACTCAAACACATAAAATAAAAAGAATTTTTAAGTATTCAAATAGTTTGAAAGTATCTTTCCAAAAAGTGACATATCCTAAAACTCAGCATATTCCTTGATATTTTACATCTACACAAAACCCTATACAAAAGTATTGATAGCAATTTTATTTTTAATAGCACAATGCTAGAAACAGCCAAAATGTCCCTCCATGGATGAGTGGTTAAATGACCATGGAATACAACTGGGCAAGAAGGGATAGACTGCTGATAAATACCAGTAACTGAAGTGGGTCTCAGCACATTGTGGTGGTCATGTTTTTAAAGGGCCTGCTTCATTAGGACATACGTATATGAAGGTAATTGGAATAAATCTGATTTTTACAAAGGCCTTATAGAGTGTATTATTTATAAAACAACGAAATATTGGAAGTGCAAAGAGATCAGTATTTGCCAGGCACTGGCATGACCGGGGCAGTGGCAGAAAAGAGGCTGTGGTTCTAAGTCCCAGGTGGAACCTGGAGAGGGAATCCCCATGTGTTGGCAGGAATCCAAGCCTGTGATACAACACAGAGCTGGAGCCATGTTGTGATGTTGTCATTTCGTGGTTTGATGTTTCGATCCATCTTATTACCTAAAATGTAACCACTGCATGGAGGACACATGGAAGGTCACTATAATATTTTTACAGTGTCGAACGAATCACTAATCATCACAAAATGCAATTTTTTTAATAGAAGTTGAAGAGGTGTCTCAGTGTTTCAAAGCAAGAGTTAAGAGTTTGGGTCTCAGCCCCCACATCAGACAGCACACAACTGCTTGTAATTCCATCTCTGCACCCATACATACATGGTATTGGCATACATACACACACATACACACACACACACACACACACACACACAAAATAAAAAAAATAAATAAATACCTTGAAAAACAAGCAGGCCATGAGAACAAGTCTGCTGTGGTTTTCTGCCTGTCTAATCCCTGTAATGGTAAAGCCCTAGCTGAGTGCCATGGTCTGTCTGTCCTCACTGGAGCCACCCCAACTTCTAGAGTGCTGTCGGGAGGGCACCTGTGATTCTCAGTCCTGTGACCTGGCCCACAGGTGCACTTCATTGCTACAATGCAACAAAATCTGTTAAAACTTCAGATTCCTAGCACTATGTTCAATTAGGACAATTGATCCAACCACCAGACCGAGGCCTTCCTCTGGAAAGTCTAAACACCTTACCTCACTGGACTGTTACAACTGTAGAGCAGAGAGATCGTGGCAAGGGGGCTTACCTTAAACCCAAGAAGCCCCTCCAGTCTTGTACCTACCCCACTGGGAATTCCAGGGTCCAGGATTTACGGCTGAACATTAGGCGTCAGATCTGCATACTTCTCTCTTCTATGCTGCTTGCTAGACCCTGTGATACTAACTTTTCAGTTATCAACCCATAATGCAAATGGTAGCTTGATGGAATCCTTGGGCATCCCTAAAGTATTAGGGGAGCTGTGTGTATGTGTGTGTGTGTGTGTGTGTCCATCTGTGTGGCTTGAATAATATAACCATTCCTGTCCTTGGTGAGATCAGTAGCTCAGTAGGCAATGTGCTAGATGAACCCAGAGGAGGAAGCCTCAGGTGAATCTGGGGCACTGGGCAAAGCTCACCAGGAGAGGATACCACTTCATCCCAGTCCTCAGAGAATGGGTAAAAGGAAGAAGCCAGAAGAAGAAAGGGAGAAAGGACTTGTGAAGCGGGAGGTAGCATGTACAAAGGTCTCAGTTTGAACGGGCAGTAGCCCGCCAAGATGGTGAGACATGGACAGTGGTCAGGATCCAGGGCAGACTCATTGAAATGAAGCTGGAGTCATGATAGGGACTCAACCATGAAGAGCATCAAAAGCCATGTAAAATAGAGACATTGCTCCCGGAAGAAGGAGAACAAACAAAAGAATTTGGTATAAACAGTGCTATTTTTTGTTTTTCTGGGTTTTTTTTGTTTTTCAAGACAGGATTTCTCTGTGTTACAGTCCTAGATGTCCTGGAACTAGCTTTTGTAGACCAGGTTGGCTTCATGGCTTACTCCGCAGCTTGCTGTGTATCTGGGCTGGTCCCTAGAGTCCTCCTCCTTATCCTGCTCCTCTATCCTCTCTTCCCAGATTTCTCCTATTTATCCTCTCTGCCTGCCAGCCTTGGCTATCCTTTCTCCTGCCTTGCTATTGGCTGTTCAACTCTTTATTAGACCATCAGGTGTTTTAAGACAGGAAAAGAGCCACAGCTTCACAGAGTTAAACAAATGCAACACGAAAGAATGCAGCTCATCTTTGCGTCATTAAAGAGATGTTCCACAGCTTAAACAACGCAACACATCTTAAAATAACATTCCACAACAGGAGAGAGGGGACTCTGTCCTGAAGAAATGCCTCAGCACTGTTTATGTCCCTTGCTTCCCCTGTGAGGTCATAGTTTTAGTCCAGCTGCTATCAGTGAAGATGCTACCACTAAAGGACTGTGATCACCCAGGCCTGGTGGTGGCTGGGCAACAGGCGTATTTGTTGAGATGTTACCAAGTGTTTACTAGCCTTCAAGCCTATAACATTTATGTCACCATCCCAGGAAATGACAGGGAACCCCTCCCTGGTCATTTGTCACTCGGAAGCTGTGACAGCAGCTTAACTGTAAGATCCAGGGTGTTTCGTTTCCATTTTGGGTCTTTTCTTTTTATGGCCTCTATTCAGACCTGGGCCAGATTCTAGAAGGGATGCATCATTGTCAACTAAGTCAGGGCCTTAGCAAGCACGTCCCCCAGAATAAAGCTGGACATATCTCAAAGGTGTGTTTGAGATATTTGAGTCCAACCCACCTTGACTGCACTTGTACACTCTACACAGTGTCGATTCGAACAAGCAACAGGTACTGATTGAGGGCATTGACCATAATTTTTTAAAACTGATCACAATAACCTTTGTTCATCTTTATTTCCTGGCCTTCAGGAAATGTCACCCTAGAGTATGGCATGGAGATCTACCTCTGTGGTTGCTGCCTGTCCCTACCATCTTTTTCATGAGGAAAAATATTCTGGGCTATGTGCACCTTTGCTCTCTGTGTGTTTTTGTTGTTGTTGTTGTTG
>NC_022028.1:23296810-23348646 GCF_000317375.1 Microtus ochrogaster | reverse complement strand
GTGTGAGGGAGAGAGAGAGAAAAAAAACCCCAGTGTGTTTTAGGGGTTCTCCATAGCTCCATTGATAGCCCCCTCCCGTGGCAATAATCCCATTGAGAGTATCCTTCACCATTCAGTCACCTGGAAGGTAGATTTTATTCAGTCAACATGAATTGTCTCTTTTCCTCTCCATCTCAAAATCCCAGATCCCTCCCTCAACGTCAGACACCAGTGACAGGATTGAAACCAGAAACCAGATCTCTGCCGCTGAGCCTGCAGGTGTTGTGTGATGGTGAAGGGTTCAGGCAGATAGTATGTGTAGACCAAGGCACTGGCAGGAAGACGTGGAAGCCAGCATGGGTGTTCATGTTCAAGTCAGCTTCCCTCTCTCTGCCAGTCACAAAGGTGCTTTTATGGCCAGATTCCCTGGGATGGTTTCTTTTCTTGTGGTATCCATAAGAGAAGCAGAGACTCCAGTATTTCTCTCCTCCCAGCCCCACAAAGGGGAATTTATGAGATTCCCCTTAGGGCAGAGCATTCTGATATTTAAGAGATGGGTGGAAGGAAGCTTTTACCATGCCTGAGCTCCTTGGCACTAGAGACCATAAACCCTAAGGAGCTCCCAAACCTCATTCTTCATGGAAGTTCAGTGCTGTAGAAGCCTATAATCACAGTTGGGAAGTGGCAAACAGACTATTGCAGACTCAACACCTCAAAAGTGACCAGCATTTTCTGAGATCAAAGCTTAACCTCAGAGGGATTCATCCAGGAATGTTTTGGTTCAGTTTCATAGATGGCCTAGAAAAAGTTGAGTAATATGTGATACTGGCATTTTATTTGTGACGGAAGCGCTCTTTGGTGGATCCTTGATATCTGGATTTTTGTGGTCAATTAATTACTGTTTGAAAATACGAATCAGATTTTCCTGTTGCCGTTGACCATAAAGGGACAATGTAACAGATTTTAACACGTGTTCTTGTTGGGTGTCAGCTGGAGACGCCTGTATAAAGCCACTGCTCTGGGGGTGATTCTTTTAAATGTAGGATGTAAAGATGTGTTTGTGAAGGATCATCAGCTCTTTCTTGAAGGACTCAGAAGCTACTGTTCACACACCATACCAGCATTTGTAATGACTACAGCACTGAACTCCACAGTGGAAAAAAAAAAAAAAGAATGAAGCAAGCCATTTAACTTTTGACAGTCCCAAATTCTCTGGAAGCTTCCAGCAGGCCATGAAACAGCAGATCCCTGTAGCCTTCCTGGCAGCCTCCTTCCCATCTGACATTTCCCTCTAAAGCAAAGATAACGTTACTTTTGACAGTTTGCAAAATATTTTGAGGTTTTGGGGTTTTCTTGAATTTGTGTAGGTGTTCAGAATCAGAGATGCATTTGAAAAAAAAAAACATTCTGAGAACAACAGCAACATTGAAACAAGTGCCAGGCTGGTACAACCCCTTCCTCTGAAGTCACCACACATCTAGCCAGTGCCCGGTGACCAAAGGGACTGCTCCTTCTGGGTTTATTTCTGTGTCTAATTTTGTCTGGTTTTGGCTGCTTTGGGCCTTGACGGTTGCCCTGTGAGTCTAGGTCCTGGTTGACAGATGTGTGCAGTCTGCGCCTCCCCTTGCCTTTGCCAGGATGGCAGCCTGCTGGTGTTTCCTGTTTGCTCATTTGGCTTTCTTTCCCTTTCCTTCCTGGGGGGCCTGGGGGACCGGCAGCTCCGTGGCCCAGCAGACCAACTGCAGAGGTTCCGTGCCATCCAGCAAGGGCAGCAGCAGCGGCAGCGGCAGCAGCAGCAGCAGCTCCTCCAGCGACTCAGAGAGCAGCTCTGGATCCGACTCCGAGACCGAGAGCAGCTCCAGTGAGAACGAGGGCAGCAAGCCTCCACACTGCTCCAGCCCCGAGGTAGGCAGCAGCTGCTGGCTCAGGCTCCGGCTCCAAGGCCAGCGACCCTCCAGCCCTGGCTTTCATACTGCCTGCCTACCCCACCGTCCTGCTGTCCCCCAACCTGGAACAAGCTGTGGGCTGTGGGACTCTGCTCTCTATTCCCGGCTGTGTCCCCTCCTCCCTGTCTCGTGATGACAAAGCATCAGCTTTTACTGTCCAAAAATCTCTATTCGGCTTCCAGAAATTTCCACATATGCTATAAACATCACTGGCAGGAAATAACCCATGGCTGGGGTCTCCCCCTCAGGGTCATCCCAGGCAATAACCAGGCAGAGAAGTTTGTCACTTGGGAAGTGTGACCACCCATAAATCACAGGCCAAAGAGTTTTATGCGTTGGGCATGCTTAGAATCTTACCTTTCTGCAGTTTGTCACGGATCAGAAGAACAAGGGCTATAAATATTAATAAAACCGCCCTTACTGTGTTTTCTTTGTGAAAATATAAAGGGGGAAATTAGCATGCACCTACAAATAATAATGAAACCTTTTACAGCTGTGATCGGTATCTAAGGGGAAGATTTAGGTGCCTCATATAAAAACATTATAAGGTACCAATAAAAACCATTGCTGTTTCTACTTTCAGTGGAATGGAGGAAATTAAACAGTAACTCAGAGTCCGGGGATTCTTGGGTGGGGGCCGAGAACCAGGTCCTCAGGCCTGTGGAGCTGTGAGGGCAGGCTTTGGTTTCTAAATAATGAATAAAACTGCCTCCTCTTGAGAATATACACAGCTGACGTCACTGTGGGTTGTGGGGTGAAAGGCTTTGTTTACACCCTCTGTGCTAAGGGGCCGAGATCCCAAATAGGCCCTGAGACACGAAGGCAGACCCACTCGTGAAAAGTTCACCTGTGAAAAGCAGGTGTGGGCACCTTGTGGAGCATGCACACCCAGTGTCACCTGTGCCACCCCTGGAGGAGTTAACGTCCCCATTCCAAGTTCACGGAGGGCCCCTCACACCCGTGCAGGCTTTTGTTCTATGCCCCCACAACCCTTCTTTGCTCTCCGGCCCCTTTCTGCATCATGGCAAACTAGCCATTTATCCTAAAACAAGCCTTTCCTCAGAAGTTTGTTCTCTCTTTTCCGCGGAGTTCCCACCTGTCTACCCAGCTGTGTGTGTCTCTGTATCTGCCTCTGTCCTTAGACATAAATACACTACCTATTTATTTTACCCTGACTATTCCCAGAATCTGAGCCACTATCCCTCCCTCACCATTCATTTATTCATTCATTCATTCATTCATTCAGAATTTATTCAGTAAATATGCAGGAACCATCAGCCGTAGTACTTGGCTGGGCTTGGGGATGTAAGTTACATGACAGAAAATGTCCCGTCGGCCCAGAGCTAGCATTCCAATGGGAGTTATCTGAAATAGAAAAGCATAGGCATTAAGGAGAGTAAAATACAGGAGGTAATTGAGCTTTATTAGTATCCACCTTCTACTACAATTCATTGAGAAACTCCAGAATATTGAATTATAAAGAATAACAAAGCGAGGTGTATAGGCCATGCTAGCGTACTTGCCTAGCATTCACAGAGCCCTGGGTTCAGTACCTTTTACCAGAAAGGGGAAAGGAGAGAAAGTGAAAGAGAAGTTCTGCATCCCAGGACAGTGACCAGCCAGGGGTGGGGTGAACCGAAAGGGGCGGGGTCTGTGAGGCCTCCTACCCAGGTTTTGCTCTGTGACTTGGTTGGTTAAAGTAACAAGTGACTAGGGCTCCTGGGCTGCCTAGAGTTTGACTGGAGAGCAGCAATGCGCTCTGTAAAAGCATCAAACCTGCAATTCTGGGTGGTGGATGGAGGTTTTTGTCAGTTCTTTCTGAAGCTCTCAGAAGTCCCTGGCTACAGAGGGGGGCCTCTGAAGTCTGAATTGTGAGAGAGCATATGAGATCTCCACTTCCTTCCTTCTCTGTGGAGGGAAAGCAGGAGCTGAGCGATGCATTAACCACACTACCCAGTCTTCCTTACTGCTGCAAAGGATGTGTGTACTTGTTGGAGTAAGATTCGGGTTCTTTAAGCCTCACCCTTTAACCCAAGGTGAGCACAGACGCGTAGCCTGTAGGAACGACAGTGTGGATGAGTTGAGCATCACAGTCCTAGGTAGCAGCGAGACTCTGCTTCTCTTGGAGGTGGCTGGCCTAGACGACCTGGCAGACGGCACAGAGCCCTGTATTACAAGCCTCGTGTGATAGGCCAGCTCCTGACAACCACACTCCTCATAGGTAGCAGCGAGACTCTGCTTCTCTTGGAGGTGGCTGGCCTAGACGACCTGGCAGACAGCACAGAGCCCTGTATTACAAGCCTCGTGTGATAGGCCAGCTCCTGACAACCACACTCCTCAGTCCACTGCTCAGACTCAACTTTTGCGGCCTCGAAGCAAATGGCCTTGGCCCTCACTTCTCTTCCAGACCATCCTTCTCATGGAAGTGGAGGGAGCATCCGTGTTCGGATGTCCTCACGTTCTTCCTCCACTCTGCCAGTGCTTAGAAAGCTCCTTGTGCCCCACTGATACTCCTACAAACCGTTCTTTCTGGATATGATTGCTGCAAACCATTTCATCGTCTGTGAATCACCCCAGCATGGCCAGGCCAGGTTTTGGAGCGCCATCACATAAAAGCCTCTGTCAGCATGTACATAGCTGTGAATCCCCTCTGGGCTTCCCTATGCTAGACTGTTCATTTGACTTTCATTTGGTTTTTCTTGCATGGGTTTTTTTTCCTAGCATTGGGTATATACTCTTTCATGCCAATGCTTCTCATGGGTGGAATCTGCTTCTCCATGCAGCTGCCACATTGACTGCACACAGGGATTCCTGGCCCAGGATTGCCAGAGTCCATACAGAAAGACCCTGGTCACATCATATGAGTTCTTGGATAAAGCAGGTTAATGTCATGTCTTTATACTGGATACCTCTGGGCTCTAGATACTGCTCTTATAAACTACATTTTCCATTGTGACCGTTCCCTGGTGGATCTGACCAAGACAGGTCTTCATGAAGTACCTGAGCAGAAAATACATTTTATAAAAGACCACTTCAGATTCCTTTTTACAGTCAGCAGAAACGTGAAGCACATTGCTTGTGCTAACAGAAGCACAGTCTGTTAATCAGGCACCTCTGAGCCACATGGCAGTGTGTGCTGTAAAGGAGTAAATGAAGTGGGAATGTTCATGGTGAGCTTGTATGTGAATCAGACCGAAGGCTGATCAGGGCAGAGAGCTCTGGTCATACATAGAACCCAGTGAGCCGCCAGAAAGCAAATCCAAACCCTGGGCAGAAGTCTCAGTGATAACCTCAGGATTTGGGTATCACCAGTGCATGGTGGTGGGCTGGAATGCGAAGTCTCAGGTCACTCAACTGTTTTGAGCTTCCGTGACCACAGTGGCCTCCCCTCCACCATGACAGCCATGGCTCCAGCGCTTCTCCCTAATCTCTGAGGAATAAACAGTATAGTTTGAGAGCAGAAGCATGGCCGTCAAGCTCCCAGCCCTGGTGTGACTGTTGTAAGGCAATAAAAAAGAGCTGGCCCTAGCCTGAAAGAAGTGTAGACTGCATTGATGTTCCAAGTTACATGCCCGTGAAACAAACACCGAAAGGCTATGCCACAGGGTGCCATAGAGAACAGCAGACATTGTCTGCCAAGAGTCATGTTTTCTCTGAAAAGCATATCTTCTCAGAAGAATGAGATCCCTTTCACAAGGTGACTCAGAGAGTGTGGGGGATGGGGAGTCAGCAAGTGCAAGAACCCACTCTGTGCACCTGGCAGAGCCTGGGAACCGTGCAGCCACGGCGTGTCACTTTAGCCTTTCTGAGCCTCATCCACAAATTAGAGATAGCGCTTCTTATCTGTAACCATTAAATTGGAGGAGGTATGCAGAGTGGGAGGCACACTGTAGGTGCTCTAGCAGTGACAGATGATTCCAAGATGATGGGCTCTTGAATGCCAGTCTGGGAATTTGGATTTTGTCTAAGAGGCAATAGGAGGTTATTGTAGACCCTTGAGAAAGGGAATGTGATTTAGTGATGTGTTGAAAATGATACTTCAGACTGATTCATTCAGCTGTGAAGTACAAGAGGGAAAGAGATGACCCTAGAGTACATCTGGCAGCGGGCCCGTCCTAAGTGTATGAAATTCTACAATTCGCCCTTCATGGTCCCGCTCTGAAATTCCAGTGCCGCTCTCCCCACATGCAGCTGTGTTTAGGCTACAAATAGACTTCTGTGTTGTCTCACACAAGAGCTGTGGAAGCGTGGGGTGGATGGGGGACCCAGTGTCAAACACAGCGGCAAGTATCTGAGTGCTGCGCTCTGTCTGGTGACTGAGCCCTCTCTGCCACGCAAACCCGTTGTTCAAGGCCCCTGCTGCTTCCACAAAGACCACATGGCACAAAGCATTTTGGGGAGACAGACTTGGAACCTATGCATATTTGCCATCCATCAAATTAGCTTTCAGGGGGCTGTAGCTGCAGTTCAATCGGTAGACCGATTGCCTAGCATCCATGAGGTCCTGAGTTCCATCCCCCGGGTTATGTAAACCCAGTGTGGTAGCTCACACATGTAATCCCAGCCCTTGGGAGGTAGGAGAAAGGGGGTCAGAAGTTCAAGGCCATTCAAGGCTGCTTATTAAGTTCAAGGCCAGCCAGATTCTGTGCCAAAAAAGGAGCTAAAATTAGCTTTCGGATGCTCTTCGGAAGGTTCAGGAGCCCCCTTGGAAAGAAGCGGTTCTGTGTCCCTTATCTTCCCACTTGCCTCCATTGTAGTCTAAGCCAGGCATCCTCTGCAGGCTTCTCTTCCTCCCTTTCTCTGGAGCAGCCAAGGAAAGCAGAAAATCGCGTTTAACATTCAGAGGCAACAAGAAGAAAACAGCTTGAGTACCCCAATCCAAATGCTCTAAAGTCTGCAGCCCACAAAGAGTGCCGCCATGGGGCCGCAAGTGGAAAACTCCACACCAGGACCCTTGAGCTGCTTTTAAAACTGTACAAAATTACCGCCAGGAGGTTGGGAGGTAGCCCTGTAAGTAAAGTGCTTGGTGCACGAGGGTGAGGAGCTGAGAACCCCATAAAGCCAGGCATGGCCGCTCATGTCTGTACTCCTAGGCCTTCTGCAGAGAGATGGGAGGGAGGTAGACCCAGGAAAATGCATGGAAGGAGGCTGGCGGGCCAGCTAGCCATCGGCAGCACCAAACAACAGAGACCCTACCTCCAACAAGGTAGAGGATGAGTGCTAACACCAGAGGTTGTCTCTGACCTCTGCATGCATGCTGTGGTGTGTACTGAAACACACTTACGCATGTATACACACCACTCGCAGACACATGCCTGCGAGTTTAATGACTTTTTTATTTTTATTAATTTTTTATTTCATTTTACATTCCAATCACAGTTTTCCCTCCCCCCCTTCCTCCCACCTCCACTTGCTTCCCCACCCCCCATCCACTCCTCCCAGGGGGTAAGGGTTCCCATGGGGAGTCAGCAAAGTCTGGCACATTAAGTTGGGGGCAGGACCAAGCCCCTCTCCCCTTCATTAAGGCTGAGTATGGCATCTCATCATAGGGAATGGGGTCGTTTAGACTTGGGTTGCATCTCTAAATGATCTCATAATTATATACAGATATTCTAAAACCCAAAAATAACACAAAACCTGGAGAAGTCATGGCCCAAAGTGTTTGGAATAAGGGAGACTAAGCTGAGCTCGGTGTTAAGAGCGACCAGCAGGATGTCCCTGCTCCCCAGCACAGCTGTGATTGGTGGACACCATACTGTGGCCAGTTCCTGCTGGCTCCATCCCCTGATGTTAGCAGAGGTTTCCCATCTCCCTAAATGGGTGTGCCCTCAACTCCTGCAGACCTGTCTAGCAACCTCGTATCTGAGACACAGCCCTCTCCTCGCCCACTTAGATATATAACTACACTCAGAGCCCCAAGCTCTGCTCACGATATGCACCTCGTTGTTGAAAAATACGTCTTGATATGCCAGGGAGGATCTTAGAATTTCCTGTGTTACAAACTTTTCCTCTGACATCAAAGAATCTGACTGATTCTGCCTCTAGGTTTATGACTGACAAGTTTAAAACACAATGCTCAGAGGCTGGAAGTGGAGATCAGGAGTGTCGTTTACCTAGCAGGTGCAAGGTCTAGCGTGCCATCACAATGATAGATGATTGATTGATTGATTGATTGATTGATTGATGACAGATAAGTAATAGGTAGGCAAGTAGACAGATGATAGATAGGGTGTAGATGATAGATAGGTAGGTAGATAGATGTGGATGGATAGATAGATGATTGATAGGTGACAGATAAGTGATAGGTAGGTAAATAGAAGATAGATAGATAGATAGATAGATAGATAGATAGATAGATAGATAGATAGATAGATAAAAATGATGAGCAGGGTAAGTAGGCCTGACTCAGATGCATTTCTTCTAGGCCAGCAGTTCTCAATCTGTGGGTCGTGAACTCTTTGTGGGTCGAATGACCCTTTCACAGGGGTCGCCTAAGACCATTGGGAAACAGTTGCTTACGTTACAATTCATAACTAACAAGATTACAGTTCAGTAGCAACAAAAATAATTTTATGGTTGGAGGTCAACACCACATGAGGAACTGTATTAAAGGGTCGCAGCCCTGGGAAAGCTGAGAACCGCTGGGGTAGGCTAGTGTCCGGCACCAGAAGCAGTGACACCATGGATTCAGAGAGAAGAAACCACACAGGGAAAAAAAAAGTGACTCTGACTCTATAAATGTTTGCCCTGTGTCATTCACAGAAGACATCTTTTCTATTTACAGTATTAAATCCTAGCAGTACATAAGTGAGCTTTTACCAGAAATCAACGTTCTCTGCAAAATCCTAACTTTTCTCCTGTTTGGAACCTAAGTCCTTACACACTCAAAACTATAGGCCTCTTTGGGAGGGGGAGGGGAATCAACACAGCCTTTCCTGTTCTGTCTCAGAGCACTCTGCACCCTCCATATGAGCTGATCTGAAGGTCAGAGTCTGAAAACTCCAACCTCCCGTGATTTGCTCTGAGTTAGCAAAATTGCCTCCAGGAGCGGTCTCTGAAGTCATCCGTGCCCAAACATTCCTAGCAGACCGTGGCAGAAGAAATGGCAGAAGCAGGCTGAGGGTAGATGCAGTCAGGCTGCCAAAGCATACAGGGCGTGCCGGGTGCATTTGAAAATGGTGTTCCCTGCTGCCAGTGAGCCACCCTCCCAATGATGCTGCTATTGTCAGTAAGCACTTGTTTTTTCCATATAAATTGTATGCTAATGGGGGGAGATGATCCTGGGTTCACAAATTTTTTTCAAAGGTGACAAGTCAAAAACAAAAAAAAGTTTTAGTGTTCAGGGCCTCATAGTTATTACTTCCCAATTAAATTAACAGAATCTCAAATTTAATCTCACATTTAGGTGTATATATACAAATATATATATATATATATAAAATGGTATATCTACATACACAGTTCTAGGAGTAAGCTAGAAAGAAGCAGGGCTGTCCTGTTGTTTTATTAAGTGGACTTGAAACTGCTTACTGGATACCTAGTTGCCAGGGGCCAGCTGGGCATCCTCTGTACCAGCAGAGGGCTGCCCCACATACCTGGGCTTCCTTTCACCGTTTGTTGTTAGACCGTTCAATTTTAGAGAATGTCAAGATCAAAACAGCCAGGGCCCCCTTTTAAGTGAGCTTTGTTGTAAAAGCTGTTTTGTTTGTCCCGGGTTTTGTTTTCAGGCCGAACCTGCGTCGTCTAACAAGTGGCAGCTGGATAAATGGCTAAACAAAGTTAATCCTCACAAGCCGCCTATTCTGATCCAAAATGAGAGTCACGGCCCTGAAAGGAATCAATACTACCCGCCCGTGAAAGATGAAGGGCAGGACTGCGGGAAACTTCCTGAGATTTGCCAAGCCAGCCTGAGAGATAAGGACCTCCAGACTGCCTGCAAGGGGGAGCAGAGACCTAGGACCGCAAACAAGGCCCCTGGCAGCAAAAGTGTAAAGCAAAAGTCTCCGCCTGCCGCTGCAGTGGCTGTGACCACAGCTGCCCCGCCACCTGCAGTGCCCAGCGCACCCACGGAGAGCGCACCAGCACCCACCAGGAGGTCAGCAGGCAAGAAGCCCACCCGGCGCACAGAGAGAACCTCAGCTGGGGACAGTGCCAACTGCCACCGGCCAGAGGAGCCCGTGGCCCCAGACACACTGGGGGCAAGTGTGGTGGGACCCCCGGAGCCTCCCAAAACCAGGCCCTGTGGTAACAGCAGGACCAGCCACCGCAAAGAGCTGCGCTCCTCCGTGACCTGTGAAAAAAGGCGCACGCGGGGGCTGAGCAGAATTGTCCCTAAATCCAAGGAATTTATCGAGACAGAGTCTTCCTCTTCCTCTTCCTCCTCGGACTCGGACCTGGAATCAGAGCAAGAGGAGTATGTCCTGTCCAAGACTCAGACCACCGCTGGGAGCGAGCCTCGGCTAAAGGAGGCCAGTAGCAGCAACAGCAGCGCCTCCCGGGCCCCTGTGGGCTCCATCAACGCCAGGACCACCAGTGACATTGCCAAGGAGCTAGAGGAACAGTTCTACACGCTGGTCCCCTTTGGCCGGAATGAACTGCTTTCTCCTCTGAAGGACAGTGATGAGGTCAGGTCTCTCTGGGTCAAAATTGACCTGACCCTCCTGTCCCGGATCCCAGAACACCTGTCCCAGGAGCCTGGGATCTTGAGTGCTCCTGCAGCCAAGGACAATGACAGCGTGCCAGCCGGCCATGCCTTAGACACACCTGCCGAAAAGACTTTGCCAAAATCCAAGAGGAAACGCAAGGTAGGCCTGGAGCTGGGAGGCTTTGGGAGGAACAGTCTGGCTCTCTTTGCACTTGAGGGCTAGAGATAGACCATAGATAAGCTGCTGCTGGGCTGGGCTGGGCTGGGCTTCAGGTGGCTGCCCTTGTGTATCCTTCAACCACTGCATAAGTAATGGATATACATATATAGTGATCTAGGGAAGTACTGGCCCAGCCTGAGGAAATGGTTATACGGGCAGCATTTACTGTGTGTTGCAGATACAGGCTGAACATGGAGCACAGGGAGACTGAACATATGGTGAACCCCATTCTTTGCTGAGATGGACAGGATAATGTTGACAGTGGAATCACTCGTCCACTAAAAGGCCTCTTAGAATGTAAGGCTATTGGCCGAAATGGAAGATGAAATCCACTGTCCTGAAGTCAGCCAGCGGTGTCAACCGGCAGGTGTTCCTTCCCATAGTGATGAGAAAGAGCTTCAAGGCAGAGGCGGGCTGGGAATCAGACTCTGGGGAGGAAGGATGTTTGTAGGTACAATGGTCTTTGGGTCGAGTGGCACTTGAGAAATGGATAGACGGGGCAAGTGAGGCTTGGATTAACAGGCATCTCTAGAATGGGAGAGCCCAGGCAGCCTCTGGCAGTGACTCAAGGACACACAGCCAGTTTTGAAGGTTTCCAAATTGGGAAATACTTCCCTCCATCAAGCCAAGTTTGAGGACTTTTAACAACCCCTTCCATGGCTGCGTTTGGAGTGTTACAGAGATACCTCCACTGGTAAAGGACTTGGCCGAGTCAACCGGAAGACCTGAGTTTGATCCCCAAAACTCCTGTAAAAGCTAGGCAGGGAGGTGCATGCTTATAATCCCAGCATGGAGAGGTGAAGACAGGCAGACCCCTGGGGCATTCTCCGGTGCTCTAGTTCCCAGTGAAAGATCTTGTTTCCTAAAACAAGATGGATAGCACATGAAGTCAAACCCCGGCCTCCACAGGTACATGCGCGCTCACAGACACAGGCACACACACACACACAAGCTAATTCAGACCACAAAGCAAAAGCAGTTAGCAGCAAACCAAAGGTTGCACTACTTGTGGATTGTTTGAAATGCCATCATTACCAACAGCAGTTACTACATGCAAATGTCCCTGAGAAGGATACTGTTGAATACTTAGGACTTGTCCAAGGTTATGTCAGTTGAAATGAACCCAGACAGTTGTTGGGCCCAGATTCCCATATTCAGTAATGCATCAGCCTGAGTTTTGTATAGCCATCTTCCAGTTTCCAAAGGGCAATCTGTTCTGTCAACAACAAAAAGAGAGACTCTGCACACATGGGTTTTACAGCCTTTTCAATTCCTTGATTAATAGTGGTGGGTGGGGGCAAACTGACTCAGCCAGAATCAGCTCTTGGGCCATGCCGTTCAGATGGCCTGAGCAGTCCCAGACTCACCATGGAAGGAGAGATCAAACTCCCAGACGTTGTTCTCTGACCACATGAGCACCGAGGCATGCACGTGCACATGTGTGTGTGCACGCACACATACATACTAAATGAGATAACTTGGAAGTAATGTTTATTAGGCAATTCTTTCCTGGCCAAGATAAAGATATTCCTCATTTTGGAAGGGTTTATGTCAAAGGCATAGTCTCTTCCTGGTGACAGTCATCTTTGTTACCAGCAAGGAAATCTGTTATACAGGCATAGAGTGTGTTTCTTCACAGAATAGCACTAAACAGCTTATTTCTACAAAGTAGAAATAAGGACCACCAGAAGGCAACTACTTCCCTTGTTCTTGATACATACACAAAGGCCTGTTTTCAGTGTTTTATATGTGTGTGTGTGTGTGTGTGTGTGTGTGTGTGTGTGTGTGTCTTGGTGTAGGTGTGTGCACACACTTACACTCATGGATATGCCACAGTGTGCATGTAGCAGTCAGAGGACACACCTGTGATGGTTTTCTCCCTCCACCATATGCATCCTAGGAACTGAACTCAGGTAGCCAGGCTTGGCAGCAAGTACCTTTACCTTACAGAACCAATTGTACCAATTGTCTGTGTGCCAAGACCAGGGGAACTAGCTTCCCATTTAGTAGAGAACATTGTTATTCCGTATGCCTCCCATTCTCCATGGCAGGGTTGGAAAGGGCAAATGGCTGATCGGACTCCCTATACAGACCAACAGAGCAGGCTCTCGCCCCGCTGAAGCCCTATACCTGAGATCCAAGGGCTTAAAGTTTGCTTTGGACGCTTCATGGGGCCACGATAACAACATGAGCTTCTAGGATCCCCTGTTGGCAGAGGCTTTGTGACACAATCATAGCTAAGAATCAAGTTCTCTCTGTCTTTGAGACTTGCTTTTTTTCTCCTGAAAACACCCATACAGCTCCGAGGGTACCACACTGGAGATGGCTCTCGTTGTCTCCCCAGGAGGGGCACTTTGGGCAGTGTATTTCCTCTGTAGTCTAACACTGTAGAGTCAAACACTTTCGTGTAGCAAGAACCCATCCCAAGTCCTATTTTATCAAAAGGAACTTGAAGATGTTCGGGGCCAGAAAGCTGGAAGGAAAGCACACCAGGCAGCAGCCTCTGCTTGCCAGTCACTAAAGGCATTTCTTTCACTGAGGCGAAGCTGGGCTTTCTCACCATTGAAGTTCCCATGAGCTTAGACAAAACACACTTCGTATGCTTTATTCTGATACCAAGAATGCAGGGATGAGTGATAGAGATGCCACGGTGTAATCCAGACCAGAGCTGCTTTGCAGAGCTACACACTTAGTGGCTTTCGTCATCCAAGTTCTGATCGCCACCTCATGTTGTTCCCTTTACCAAGCCACCCATACTAAGCCCAGCACATGTGAGTGCCATGGTGCCTATGCCAAGGGCTTTGCTCTTGCCTCATTCTCTAGAGAAGGTGGGTGGGAACACCCAAGAGGCCTTGCTGTGTGACAGGCAGTGCCCCACAGCTCACTGGTGGCCCTCAGAAACCCAAGTTGATTGGCTTCTGCTTCTTACCGCCCAGTGTGACAATGAAGATGACTACAGGGAGATAAAGAAGGCCCAAGGAGAGAAGGAGAGTGCTTCACGCCTGGCCGCCTCTGCTAATAACACCTTGTCTGGGAGCCACTGCAACCTGAACATCAACAGGTAAGCCTGGTTCCTCCCCCCTCCGCCAAGGTAGCTGTGAGCTGGATAAGGACACCGGATCTGAAAGCCATTGTGTTGAGGAAATAGAAGATCCTTTTGATTATTCTAACCTGAGTCTGCTGGCTTGCTTCCCTCAAGTCAACCAAAAGCTGTATCAGGCCCTTACCTGTAACCAGAGACCAATGACCAGGTATACACAGCTCTGAACTCTGTGCTCCCCAATGATCTCTCCCCCCAAAACTTGATAACCAAACCTCACAAGCTACTACTTTAATAGTCACTAACAAGGATATAAGACCATAAGAACCTAAAATTACACCTAAGTTCTTGGGTGTAGACAGGTTGTAGGCTTAAAAAGGATCTGTGCTTCCAAGGTCAAACCGCTACCCAGTGACTCCTCTAAAGGAGCAGACCAGGCCACCACACACCACCTCCCTGTGTGATAAATGGTCCTCCAGCCAGGCAAGGTCCCGGGCATTCATGAAAGCAAGTCTCTTAGCATCAGTCCTAGAGGCTTTTCCATTTAGAAGCACCTCAGCACAGACCCCGCTTTTCCTCTGCTGAGACACTTCTCACTCTCCCTGACTATACACAGAGGGTTTTTAAGGGGAGATTAATGGTTCTGCACAGCACATAAAAATGTAAACTGAAAGGTTGGGGGAAGATGTAGAGCAGTGCTGAAAGGCAAAGAGGCGGCTGGAGACCAGAGGCACACAGGCCCATGCGCAGTGGGGATCACCTTGAGGGTGCTCCCAAAACCCTGCACAGGAGGGAACAGACTCAGGGCTTCCACGGTCTTCTGTGCATTCCCACGGACTAGGGAAACAGGCATGAAGGGACCCTGCCCCCAAAATATTCTTTGTGCATTCATCAGTGCATTAAATGACCTTCCTATCTAGTAAGAGCCATAACTGCTGCATAGCAATGAACACAAATGATATTGCAAGGTGTCGGAAACAACTGGAGTATAGCAAGAAAAGACCTGTGCTTTCTGCTGAGACACGAGCTTGGCTATTGCTAAGATGATCCAGCTTAACCTTGCTTCTAACTAGAGGAAGTGTTCTAGTGAGAGAGGAGGGTGGAACTTTTTGCCATCCAGATTCATGGACCTCAAAAATCTTCCTCTCATGACTGCCTGGCAGAGCCTCCCAGATCTGATTGTTTTGTTGACACTAAGTAATGACACAGCATGAATGAAAATGTACAGAGTCCTTTCTGGAAAGGGTGATCTGCGAACCTCTGCAATTGTGATTCTACTGCCTGTTTGACCAGCTCAGGAGAACACAGAGCCGATCGCCCAGCTAGGAGGCTCTCCATAGGATGCTTCTTTGGCCCACTTGAATATGTAAACTTGCAACAGTGAAGAGGCACCAGTCATATATACCCATGATTATATTTAATGTCACAGTTTGTTCTTCATTACACATAAAGAATGTAAAATAATAGATACTTAGAAGCAGGTCTTTTTTCACTCAGATGTCAAGAAATGATGGCTTCTAGGCTTTTCACAACCATACTTAACAACAGCATCCTTCCCTTCAGTAGACACAACTTTGGGTTCATCCAAAACAACTGCCTATAACATGTTACACAGTACTTTTAGAACTAGAAATTGTCTCCACATGTATCTATTTGCGTGTTTTAAAAAACTTTGCTGTTTGTTTTAGAGGCTAGTACTTGAGGTTCCCACTGTGACTACCAACTAAGGAAATTGCTTTTTGAAGTGACTTTAACAGCTTGTTTGCTCTGATAACCAGCATATACAATTAACCTGTCATAAGCCCAAGAGTCACAACTAAATTTTCGTTGGTTGTACCATTTTGTTGTAGTAGTTGTTGTTTGTAAACTGTATTAATTGATTCTACGTGTTTCTTTAGTTAGCAGTGATTGACTCTATTTCAGGATAACATCTCCTCCACAAACGATCCTTTTTCCTAATGCAGAACACACAGATCCCTAGCAATAAGCATCATTATCACTGTTAAGACTTTAATATAAGTGAATCTACCTTCTCTAATGGTTGATGTTGGAGAAATTCTGTTTAAGAATAGACAGTAGTCTTTAAGGTAAACATAAGGTTTCAGGTACCAGTTGCTTTGTTCTGTGTCTATTCTGATCAGTCTCTAGTGAATTCAAAAACTTAGCTGTTGGAAGGTGGCTTCAGGTCTTTGAAAACTGCCGTTCTGTGACTATATCCTACAAGCTCAGATGCTGGCCAGTGCCCTCTAAGAAACTAAGAGTTTAGTTACTGTTGTTGACTGCTGATTGACTTTCCCAAGCTGCTCACCATTGTGAGGAAAAGCCTGTTCATTCGGTGTCTATAGATACCTGGATGAAGAACTCAAAAGTGTGGACGTGTTATTCTTCTTAGTCTTACACTGGCAGGAAGTCAAGATTGCTGTGTGTCCTAATAGAGGCAAGAACCCGTGCATGAGATTTGTTTATTGTGTTCTGTGGTCCTAGTGCCATGAAGTGACTTCTTCCATAATAATTCCCAAGAAGCTTCTTCCTGCCACCAGATTTAAAATGGGGGTTGGGTTGTACAAGAAGCATGGCCCTTTTTCCTGTGCAGACTGCGAGACTCTGTTGCTGTTTCTCTTTTCAGCTTGGCAATACCAATAAACAAAAATGAAAAAATGCTCCGGTCACCCACTTCGCCACTCTCTGATGCCTGTAAACACAAATACTCCAGCGAGGACCTGACTTCTTCCAGCCGCCCTCACGGCAATGGGGTGTTGACTTCTGCCTCTTCCAACAAAAAGCCTAAGGCTGACAGCCAGCTGCAGTCACATGCCGGAGACCTCACGGTTTGTCTTTTCGATGCCCTTCTTGTCTTTTCGATGCCCTTCTTTTCTAAGTAAACTCGAGTGAAATTCTGAGTTGGCCCACCACGCTGTCCTACGTGCTTGTTGGAGGCCCCATGCTGAGCCCCTGAAGGCGACTTCCAGGGAGATCTGGCAGAGGAGATGTACTCCTCCTCTCTCCCCACCAGAATACGAAGGAAGAAGCCGGCCCAGTGGAAATTCAAAGCCCCTTCTGTTTATAAAGCCTCTAGAAACTATTTCAGACTCCAGAATAACACCGTCCCCAGACAAAGAAAATTGGGAGGTTTTTTTTTCCTTTAATTTTTGCTTCATTTTATTTTTTATAAAAAGAAAACAAACTATCTTTTTTTTCATTTTACATATCAATCCCAGTTCCACCCCTCTCTTCCCATTCCCTCCACCTCCCCCCATCCCATCCCCTATCCACTCGAAAATTGGGAGTTTTAAACCAGCCAGTTTCTGTGCTGGGAAAATGTTCTACCCATACATGACGCATGTGTATTTGGGGCTGAAACCAGAGCCGACATTACAGGGCTCTCAGCCTGCTCTTTTCTATCAGTGAGATGGCCAAAGCGGGAGGTTTCTAACACTGCCCTTCACCGTCCATTCTAGGGTGGTTCTAACGTTCCCCTGGGTGAGAGCGGAGGTATTTTAGCTTCAGTGTGGTCTTGGGCCAGTTGCTTAATCTCTCTGAGCCGTTTCTTTACCCAGGTCCAGCAGTTAAGGCAGAGGCAGGCAGATCTCTGAATACTGAGTTCTAGGCCAGCCTGGTCTATAGAGCTAATTCCAGGACAGCCAGGGCTACAGAGAGAAACTCTATCCTGGAAAAAAAAAAATGGTCTATGCAAAGAAAGATCTTCGGCAGGGACCAGTACTTAACATTTTCCCCATGGATTTAAGATGCAAAAGAGGTGGCAGAAGGTTCTATGGGAGCCTGAGTCTTAGCATATCTTCAAAGGGTGCCTTTCTGTGCAGCCACATTTAGAAGCAATTATCTTTAATCTTAGGCAGGAAGAATTCAGAGAGACTCTCCTAGAGAAACACGGGATGAAAAGCTATCTGTTCAGGTTTTAAAACAAAGCAGACATCTCCTTCACATTCATATCCATGTATCGTGGTCATCTGGGGTGTGCTGAGAGATTTAGCCATTGGCTTATTTCACTTACTCATCCACCAAGTGGTGCTTTCTGAGCAGGTCCTTGTCCTGGGCCGGGCACCTTGCTATGCTGCTATGGTGATCACTCAGCAGATTTACCTCTGTGTCACCATGAAGCTGTGAACCCAAGCCCTCACTCCACACACTGTTAACTATTAGCACCTGAGAAAGTTGCCTAACCTGACCTGTATTGATTTCCCCATCCGTAAAAGAAGCATACAACCTCCCTTTTGGTGCTGCTGTGAGAACAGCATTTGACAACAGGTGCAGAAGTCCTCACGTACAGGCTGAGACTTAGACACGTAAAGGCTGGACATCCCTAATGCAAAGGGCTCCAAAATCTGAAACTTGCTGAAAACCAACGTAATTCAGCAAATGGATCATTCCACACCTGATCCCACAAAACTGGTTTAAAGCATACTGCAGATAATTGCTTTAATGTATATATAACTGCTATCCATATAAGGGGAAACACAGATAAGTTTCGTACTTAGACCTGGGTTCCATCCCCTAAATATTCAACCCCTTGTGGTTCCCAGTATTTTGATTAAAGAATACACAGCCTGTATTACCTTTTCTTGATTGAAACAAAATCACCATCGTTTCTAAAAGTCAACAGGCAGTATTCTGTAGGTGAAAAGGTGTGCTGTCTTATGGCTCTTTCAGCCAGGTGGCCAGTGTCTCAGTGACTTCTCTGTTATTTGTTGTTTAGAAAGCAGTTCACAACAGCTCTGAAAATGGCATCCTCCATACCAAGTCACGGCCGCAGACTGAGCCATGGTCTCCAGGTTCCAATGGCCACAGGGACTGCAAGAGGCAGAAGCTGATCTTCGATGACATGTAAGTTTGGACCTTCTTAGTACGGCGAGGAAAGAAAGTAGAAGGAAAGATTATATCCTCTTATTTATGATGTGGCTGTTTGCCCTTGCATGATATGGTAATTTAAATGTCCCTCTCAAACAAAGCACTAACTTAATACGCACCCCTGAATAAGCAGGATCCCCAGGGCTTATGGAATTGATACCCAAAACCTCAAAAAAACTGAGGCAAACTGCCCTAACGGGTCTTTTTTTTTTTTTAATTATGTGTATATTTGTCTGGGTATGTGTTACATGAGCATGGGCGCTCATGGATCCCCTAGAGCTACAGGCAATTAGCTGCCCAGTGTGGATACTGGGACCAAACTCCAGTCCTCTGCAAGAGCAGAGCTGCTAAGCTGTCTCTCCAGCCCCTCCAGCGAGTCTTATTTCCAAGGGTATATATTATGGGATGTTGGTGACTTTGTGCAATCAGGAAAAAAAAAAAGTCCTTTTGGTTTTGTAAACTATAATAGCAAAAGAATAATAGTGGTTTACTCCTGAAGGCTGTTTTCTCCCAAGATGTAGGCTCTTTGTTAAGAGTGTAAACAGACCTTATGTGGGAAAAGCAGCCTGGAATGCTTTGTCCACTTCTCCTGCTAACAACAGAATGCATCTTCCGTACCCCCTGTCATTTTAAAGAGATAAAGGCAGGGATGGTGGCTAAGAATGTCCAGCCATGCTCTTAGGAGGCTGAACAATCCCAGTCAGAAAGGCTGAGATGATGCTGATGATCGTTTGGCCCCCAGGGAGAGGGTCAAGGAACACCTAGAAGGAGGAGATAGAGTTTCACGAGCTCAGCCTGAATCCTGCGTTCGGTTGTTAGCTGACCCACAAGCGTGTTGCATGTCCATGTGAGGCAGGATAACTGAAGTCTTCCGGGAACCTCGTGCAGGAGATT
The DNA here is from genome assembly GCF_000317375.1 of Microtus ochrogaster. Classification (NCBI taxonomy): domain Eukaryota; kingdom Metazoa; phylum Chordata; class Mammalia; order Rodentia; family Cricetidae; genus Microtus; species Microtus ochrogaster. Next base: position 23,329,057 of record NC_022028.1, on the reverse strand, counting down.
CCTGCCCTGCTGCTGGCTTCCATTCCAACTGCAGAGACAGACTACAAGCCCTAAGCCCCCTGGAAGTCAAAATACAAACTGGTTCCAACATCTCTCAGCTTTCCTCAGAAGAAAATAATAGTATCAGTGACTACTATTGTGCTCCCCTCCTTGGGGGTATCACATAAGACGCAGCATCTCGGGAGCATCAGGCATCAGGCTCCCCTGCCCACTCTTCGACAGCCCTAATATAAACATGGGGTATTTCCTTCTCTCTCAGCTTCCCATATTGAGTCTCTTAAGTATTAATATTACTTTATACATCAACCAGGGCACAGAGTTTGGGGGTTGGAAGTCAAATGCACATCTTTGTCTCATTTAAGAAGCACATGCCAAGTTATCTGAATTTGGGGAATTACATGGACATCCACAAGGCTCAGGTCTCTTCCTGTGGTTACCAACTACATGCCAACTCTGTGCACGCAATCCTCCCCTCCCTTAACTACTCTTCCACCTACCTCCCTTCACTTTCCCTTTGCTGAGCAGAATGGCGGGTGCTCATTTTCCCTCGGGTCAGGTTAGGATTTTGTGCTGGTGATTGGCCCTGTGAAAGTTAGCCATTTTTGAAAACAGAGGCAAGTAAAGTGATATTTAAGGTCATTGTGGAACTTGTGTTTGGTTGTCATAGCTAATAATAGACGTATTAGACATAGGGATACTCAAAACACCAAACATCTCTGGGCTATATGGTTTAGGGAAAGTGATAAAGATAAAAAAGAAAGAAGAATTTATGAGAGAATTAATTCAATGACTTCTTCCATGTTCAGAACTGAAGACTAAGTCAGAAAGAGCAGCAACCCAATTCTTATAGCCAATCTGAAGTTTCTTGAATTTTTTTAATAGGGGGAAATGTTTCTCAATATGTTCCCTGCCTACACTGATGGAGAGGCTCTGCCTATAGGCAAGATGTGTAATTCTGGTTGCTGACTGTGCCGGGACTGCCTTCTATTAGGGATATGGTACAATGAAATAGAAAAGCACTCTTAAATACCCATTACATGGAGAGCTGTGGCCACTTGCCCCAAATGATGTGAAATCTCTAGTAGTAAGATAAACATGCAATTCAAACAGCCACTGATCTAGAAAAAGCTGTGTGAAGATTTTTGGTTGGTTGGTTTGGTTGGTTTTTTTGTTTTTGTTTTTTTAAGACAGGGTCTTTCTATGTAACCGTCCTGACTGTCCTGGAACTCACTTTGTATACTTTGTAGACCAGACTGATCTTGAACTCACAGAGATCCTCCTGCCTCTGCCTCCTGAGTGCTAGGTTTAAAGGCATGTACCACCACTGCCCAAAAGGCAAAGAACCAACATTGTCTCTTCCTTTAAACCGTGAAAATAGCTATCTCTCAAGAGATCAGAGTCACTGACATACACAAAATGTTGTGCATGTCTAGCTGCTGTATTAAGTGCCTACTGAGTATCAGGTACATCATATCCAAGGGAACAGCTAGGATATGATGTCCGCCATAATCCTGCAGTCAGGAGAGAAAAGCACATGGACGGGACCACTCCTGTGACCGCTAGAGCCACATCTCCTCCTTTCCCCACTTTTTCCCATCACCCTTCTATTCCTCTTCCTCCTTCCTGTCCTCTCTCTCCTACCCTACTTTTCTCCCTTCCCTTCTGTCATAATTTGCTCCAACTTGACACACCTGGGAAGAGGAAACCTCCGTTAAGCAACTGTCTCCTGTGAGAGTGGTGGTCTCTGTGGGTGTGTCTTGAAATGCCAATTGATGTAGAAGCCCAGCCCACTGTGGGGAGTACCATCCCTAGGCAGACAACAACAATGAGCCTCTTCCTTCCCCACGTGGCTCTTTCTGTCTTTTCCTTCCCTCCTCACTTCCTTTTCCTCTGCGTTCACCCTGACAATGTCTGCCCTGACAGCCCCCTTGATCACCAAAGTCCTCAGCTCCTGTCACTTTCCTTGGCTCATATTCACTGAGGTGTCAGCAAGCACAGAGACGAACAGGGAAGCTGCCAGGAGAACAAGGGAAAGGGCCAGATCATTAGGACCAGAGCAACTGAGAAGCTGGTGGAGAGCCAGTTAGTCATCCAGAGAGGACCAGATGCCAGGCTGTCATTTAGTTCTTCAAGCTGCGTCATGTAGCTTGAAAGAAAGAAGGAAGGAAGGAAGGAGAGAAAGAATGAAAGAAAGAAGCTCATCCTTTTGTATTATAAACACTTGTTAATGGTTGAATAAACATGCAGTTCCAACAACAACTGAATCCACCAGGCTGTCGAGAATGAGCACTGACTAAACACGGCTGAATTATAAATAACCTTCCCAGGGGAAGCCCTGGATTTTTTTTCTATCTTTTCTCTTTTTCCATGAACCTGCATGAAAGTCCATTTAAATCCCTGTTCTTACACATCTCATTTCCTGTGTTTCTTACCAATTAAGCCCCAGTTAGTGCTTTGGGGATGCAAATGAACCGAAGGGGCTAACACTCACTTCAGAACTGGAATCAAGGTCTGCTTGTTCTTGGTAAGGGCTAGTGCAGACTGGCGGCTGTGTGGATCCTCCCCTGACATTGAGCAGAAGCAGGGAAAGCGTGACAGCTACTACTCCACAGCCTCCGTGGGAAGGTGGCACGGGCGTGATTAACAGACTCTTCCTTTAAAAGACAAAATCTGTGAGAATTTATGTCAGGGAGTGACGACGCTCGCCTCACCTCGCAGCTCAGATACGGGTCTTATTAGTGCCGAGCCCTGAGCTATATATTATCTGGTGTCATAATTAGTGGCAAGGGAGCTTTGGCCAAGGAATTGAGAGGGATCTGGGATGGGACGCCTCCATCCAGGAGTCCCGAATTCACGGAGCTAAGTGGTGAAAGGCTTGGCGGCATGAAATAAAGCCCGGCTCCCGCCAGCCATATTGCTACGTTGGAAGCCAGCGGGGCTGGAGGCCAGCACTGCCTGCTGCTTGCTGAAGGATGTGCTGTCCCCTGCCCATATTTCACATACAAGAGGCAGTCACGACCAGAGCACTCAGCCAATCCACCAAATGTCCCATCTGTCCCCACGACACCAATAATAGGAGCAGAGCTACCTAACCCTCCGGGCACTGAGTGAAGACTCCCTGGGACACACAGTGCTGAAGACCATGAGCTTGTAAAATGTGAGTGGGAGGAGGGGTGGGCACTTGACATTTGTAATGCAATTATGTGCAGCAGTCTCCTTGCTAAAAGGATTTTAATTTTATAGAGGATGGGAAGATTCCCGTATATGAGAGGTTGAATCTCCGGCAGCATGATTTAATCAAAGGAAGCCAACCAGAATTTTTGCATAGGCCGTGTGAGAGCCAGGCAGGGCACTCTGGAGGCCTTTCCATGGCACTGCTGTCCTGGGGGAGACCCTTTCCTCGTTGCTGCAAAGGAATTGTTTCCATTGTGAATTCCATGTCTCTATCTGGGCCCTTATTTTATTTTGACCAATGGGAAAACAAAAAGAGAAACTCCAGGTTGGAGGAAAGGGACATCTCTCTCTTGTTGTAATCTGCAGGCTTTGCTATAATCGATCGTTTTAAATGTCCAACCCAGAAAGAAAGAACACTGAGACCTATGATTCTCCATTTCAATAAAAGTTTCTTCAGTGATTAAAAGCTTGCCTCCCTTAGCCAGCACAACTTGAAAAGGGTTCTGTAAGCCCTATGGGGAGCATGAGGAAGGCACTCCCCTCCTGAGAAGCCAGGTTCCAGGCACTCTGAGTTCCAGTCCATGTCGGGTTGTAGGGATGAAAGCTGCATCCGAATCCTTGTGGCTTACACACCGTCTACCTGCATCCGAAAGGGGTGTGTGCAGACAGCCAACATTAGCCCTTGGGAGTCCCCCGGCCTCAAACACCCCCGCCAACAGTGACTGCTGGAGGGGGACAGGTGGCAGAACACTTGCCCAGCATGCATGAAGCCCTAGGTGTGCCCCCCAGTTCTGCAAGCTAGCACTACCAAGCAGCTGTGTGTGAAAGAGAACTATTTAACCCCTTCCATGGTCAGTCTCCTTCTAGAACAAGCACTTCAGGGCTGAGGGCACAGTAACACCCTGAGGGCACATCAGCTGGCATTGGGGGTATCAGACTAAAATGCGTTGGCTGTCATTGTTGCCGCTCCTCCGTCCGATGTGGGTTTCAGTTTCTCCAAGCAAACATTGTCCCGATCGCTCCACACCCAGGAACCTGTTTGTTCAAACACAGTGAGCTCTCATCCCTGCCAGTTTGCACAAAACAGACTTGTTCTGTGGAAGGACGGCCTTTGAAAGAGGTAGGAATAACAGAAAGCAGTGTGCCAGCCTCTCCGTGGGAGACCATTCATCTCTCTCTCCCCCTCAACCACGAAGGAGAACAAAAAGCAAAGGCTGCCTCTAAAGCTCGTGTGCTAGGAGATATGTCAGGTCCCTCGCACCCTGCAGCGGCTCAGAGCCAAGGCCGTGTGTTTGTAGGTGGCGACGGTGGAAGAAAAGGAGGAAGGAAAACGTACCGTTCGGATCAAGTACGCTGATGGCTTTCGTTACAGAGACCTCTCAGAACAAAGATGCACATGGCTGTGCTCCGGCTCCGCCGTCAGCCAGTTCTGGTTTCTGTGGGCCACTGAATGTAGTTGCGTTCACAACGTTTAATTGCACTTTTATTCGTGTGTTCATGGCCATCATCAAGTACTATGAAAAATAATGCGAGTGATAATATTACAGAAGTTTAAAAACTCTACATTTCCCATGTAAAGGCAGATTCAATGGAAAATCTATTTTATGCCGAGATGATTAGGTTTTATTTCAGAACCTTTGATATATTAGATTCTGTACCTGTGACAGCAGTGAGGGCAATTTCATTTTTCCTTCTGACTTGTATATGGCTGTAGAAAGCAATGCCTTCAGGTTAGTGTGCATCCACAGCCACCCTGGACAGTCTGAGTGAGTGGCATCCCAGTGGTCCCGATGACTTTATAATGGCCTGATTTAAGAGCCTAGCAGTAGAAAGCACCTGAGAGGAGGAAATGGGCCAATCTTCAGGCAATTTTCCATGCTTAGTACAGTGAGCCCTCCATTATATGCAAAAGGGGTTCTAACGAGCGTGTTTGTAAATGGTCCATAGATGGCACCGGGTTGTCTTTTAGCGTGGCAGGTTACAGTTGTAACTGCCAGGATCCGGTCAGCAAATGGGATGAGTTACTTCCCTCCAGGCACCACAGTGTGCTGTGACTCAGCCTCCGTCTCAGGCTTGAAAAGCGCATTCCTGTGCTGCAGGTAAAAACATTGATTGAAGAACCCACATTAGTGGCTATCAGCTACTGCCATCTCGAAGAGTAAATTAGAAAGCCTGTGAAGTCTAAGATGCCATAGCTTATGACCAAAAGAGGTTCTTTCCCCATGAGAATAATATGCATTTAAAATGACAATCTTTTAGTGGTGAGGTCTACAAAACAGGACACACAGAAAATGACCAAACCTGGATACTAGAGTGTAGAGCAGATAATGATGGGAAGAATTTCAAGTTGCCATGGAGACACTCTTCGGCTCATTGGCCATGATGCTGCACCCTCTCAGAAGGCACCACTCTCCCCCAGGCTCGGGAGAAATCCAGTACGATTCAAGGATTACTGTAGGCTGGAGAAGAACGCAAAGGTCACCAGCATGATTCCTGCTGAAATGCGCCAGGGACCGAGCTGCCCACATGCCGTGACTGTAGCCCTGTGAACTTGGAAGGTAATTAATTACCCATGACGTATAGTATAGCCAAGTTCTCTGCGACATGGGAAAGACCGTGAGAAGCATGGGTGACGCTCCTAGAAACTGTTCCTGGCAATGGTCAGACTTAGTTCCTGATAAGATTTGGTGAACACTCAGTGATTGAGCAGAGAGCGGAATATTCCAGGCAGGGGAAAGGAAGAGCAAAGCTTCCAAACAGGAGTGGCATGCCATCAAAATTGATGGAACCGCCCCAGATTTTACTCATCCTGAGCTAAGATTTGACTTCCGAAGCCCCAAAGATGGATTTGGGAACTGGAGACACAACAGAAACAGTGTTTGAGAAACGCTGGCCGAGGAATTGAACCCAGAACCAGAGTTGATAAAAGCAACTTGGGAGGTATGTCTTTAAGAGAAGAAGAACGCTTAACAGGAAGCCAGAACACATCTGGCAACAAGAGAGAGATGGTGAAAACTAATCTCTCCTCAGCTGTAGGCCCTGGGATCTAAGGCTCAGCAGTCAGTCTAGGCTTGGACTAGAGGTGAGCTCTGATCGTCTGTGTTGGGATGGGAAGCCAAAGAGCAAACGCAGCAGCATGCCTGTTCCTGCTGATGCTGTACCAGCAGATGCGTGTCATGACTCAACAGGAGATCATGGCTTTTTGGATGTCATGAGTCCAAACCTGCAGGATCACAACCGTCTAGAATTGATCCCTAACCCGTGGACTTCTGATTGTCACCACTGGCTTGTCACTTTGAACCATTACACTCACGTCACTTCAGGATGTTGGTAATGAAGGAGGTTGTACTTACGTGGGGCAGAGTATACGTGGAAACTGCATAATTTCTACTCATTCTTTCTGTGAATCTAAAAATGCTCCAGGAAGTCTGTATGAAAGCGAAAGCAAGCAAGTAGTAACGGTGAAAATTGCCAAAATTTCGCATCCGTCGGTATGTAGCCAAAGACTGTCAAGGCATTTGAAAAGCCATTCAAGTGGAATTGTGGGTCCCTCAGCGATGCGCTAGCAAAGCAAAGGTGGAGGCAGCAGGCCCGTCTTGCTGAGGAAACCATCAGCCACACCAGAGACCATCCAGGGGAATGGAAAGCTTTGGACCTGCATGGGAACGAGAATGGGGAGGGCACAATTGCCCACAGACAGACAGTTACGTTCGGGACACCGTGCGGTTGTGTTGTCGTTTCCTTGTGGTAACAAACCAACACATCAGTCCCAATAGACTGCCACAACTCTGTCAGTATTTGTAGAGAAAAAGAGGCTGGACATGAGGTCCTTTTGTTGTTGTTGTTTTTGTTGATCCCATGGTTGGTTTGTTTTTTTTTTAATTTTTTATTGAGAAAAAGAAAAAAAAGTTTCTGCCTCTTCCCAGCCTCCCATTTCCCTCCCCCTCCTCCCACCCTTCTCCCCCTCCCCCTACTCCTCTCCCCCTCCCTCTCCAGTCCAAAGAGCAGTCAGGGTTCCCTGCCCTGTGGAGAGTTCAAGGTCCTCCCCCCCTCCGTTCATGTCTAGGAAGGTGAACATCCAAACTGGCTAGGCTCCCACAAAGCCAGAACATGAAGTAGGATCAAAGCCCCATGCCATTGTCCTTGGCTTCTCATCAGCCCTCATTGTTCGCCATGTTCAGAGAGTCCGGTTTTATCCCATGCTTTTTCAGTCATAGTCCAGCTGGCCTTGGTGAGCTCCCAATAGATCAGCCCCACTGTCTCAGTGGGTGGGTGCACCCCTCGTGGTCCTGACTTCCTTGCTCATGTTCTCCCTCCTTCCGCTCCTCATTGGGACATTGGGAGCTCAGTCCAGTGCTCCAGTGTGGGTCTCTGTCTCTATCTCCATCCATCACCAGATGAAGGTTCTATGGTGATATGCAAGATATTCATCAGTATTGCTATAGGATAGGGTCATTTCATGGTTTTTGACCCAAAACTAATTATTAACTTTGGTCCTGATTTTGATTCTCACTTTGACGAATAAAATGTCATGTTTTGGTCAACCCGTGTTTCTTGTCATAGCACATTACTGTTTCTCTAGGCATTCTGATCTCTTTGAATAAAGGAATGTTCTGATTACCTGGTATTCCATTGAGGTAAATGACCCATTAGAATCTAAAACAAGACAGTTTAAAATAAGCGTATCGTAATAGGTTAAACAGTCCATGACTAATCTCTCTGGTGACATCCTATCCCCTGGCTGCTATCTACTGTTTATGAGTAGGTCAAGTTTATTGATCACCTAACACACGTAATACAAAGATGGCATCTAAAGGATGTAAAAGGTTTTTTTTTTAATTAATCTATTAGACTAAACATTTTAAAGGCACCAACCGATGATGGGTAGCGTAGTGTGACTTAGGGTTGTTGTGCACGTTCAGATCTGTCTCAGGACAAATTACCCTCATCTCCCAGAAGGATCGGCACTGGCCAGGGTTATTGCTTTAATAATACAGGCGTCTAATGCTCCTGTTTACCAGCTAGCTAATCAGCACCCTAGAGGATACATGCCGTGTTTGCATTGTTACAAGGTAGACATCATTTTACAATTAACTCCATTACAACTGAAACATAATCATACTCCATCACAGTTCTTGGGTTTTCACTGTGAGGCTTTAAGACAATTAACTGTATGTACACACAACTCTAGGAACTATTTATGCATATAAATGACACACGCATAAGAACAGATAAATACTGTCACTCATACATTTCCGTGAGATGATTACCAGATATTTGCAATTCTTAAGTTGAAGGGGAATGGTTTTCTGTAGAGACTATGCAAAATAAGAGTTTTCCACTTTTTTCTTATCCATACAGTAAAAAAAAAAAAAACTTATTCACAAATTAGGCACTAAGGGACCGCGTTAAAGCAACTATAAATATAGACTATCTACATGTATTGAGTGGGTTTTGAATTGCTAACTTAGGAGAAAAATAATGTACTTTATATACAGGCTGTAATTTAAAAGTGCAAAAAGTATACATGACTCCATATTAAACAGAGTTTTTAAATTGTGCCTTCTGTTTGAATGAAAGAGAAGCATATTTTCAACAGACCTTGCACTTAAGCAATAATGGCATCTAATATTCTCTCCTTGTAGGCCTCGTAGTGCAGATTATTTTATGCAAGAAGCTAAACGGATGAAGCATAAAGCAGATGCAATGGTGAGACCCTTTTCTTTCCAGATTTGTTCGTCTAAATTGTGTTTGTGCTGCAGCTTCATCACTGGGGCAATATAGCCGGGGTAATTATAAAATCTATTACAAGGATGGCTGGGCCTGCTAAATGGGAAGATGTTTATATAATCAAAGGCTCATAGCCCAATAAATTATGACTTCACTCGGTAATGTCGAACTGGAAGAAAGCCCTGGATAAATGAATATTTCAATTTAGTCTCAAGGTTTGAATAGTAACCAGAACCAGTGGAGTCAGTGGGCGGAGCTATTAGAAATAAATTGAATTTGCATTTTCCTATCTACCTAGCCTAGCTGGCTCTTCCTTGGCTCAGTTCCACAAATCTCTTTTCAGGGTGACTAGTGTTCCCTGCGTGCATCTGTCACTCACACTTAAACCTTAAAGTCAACATGACGTGATCTTTGCGAAGGATAGCTTTTCTGACTTGGGTGATCTATTTTGGAGACCTTAAGGATTTCGGGCAAGAAATAGAGACTTTTAGTTTGTTTGGTTTGGGTTTGTTTGTTTTTTTTAGATCACACAGTAATTTCTCCAGGCCTCTTCCAAACAGATGCCTTACTTCCTAGAAACTCTAGTCCTCTTTTCCTTCAGATTCATAGCAAAGATCAGTCAGAGGGCTGGAGATAAAGGTGGTTTCTCAGATACCTTTCAGAATGTGAGTCCAGAGCGGAAGATACTAAATCCTAAGCGCTGCTCCCCCAGCGTGCCTGACGTTATCCACCACACAGTTATCACCTGATGTCAACTGCCAGGGAACACTGGGGTCATGTGGACATAGCCAGTGAGTATCAGAAATAGAGATAGTCACCACACGAGACAGCTCTTGTCCACACAGCCCCACAATCCCAAGGTCACCCAAAGAAACTGATGTGTGGATCTCTGTCTCTTCAGTACCCTGTTTTTAAAAAGAGAGAAGAAGGGAAGGAAGGGAAATAATTAATGCATGGCCACTTTGGGGCAAAAACATCACACTTTTAAATCATCATTTTAAATACGATGAGAGTTACTACCTGAAGCCATCATCCAAGGCTTCCTGGCTCTGTTCACCTAACTCCATCTTGCTCAGCTCTTCCTTCCCTATCCCTTGTCAGCCTCTCATCACTCCTCGTTCATGCCAGCCCACATGTCTGTCTGCTCACACCTCGGTGTCCTCCCCAAGTCCAGCCCAGTCATGCAGATCCTCCCACTAACATCTCAATCTCCTCCCTGAAGCCTCCCCTGGTGCTCTGCAGCCCCCCCCCCACTCTCTTCCTCCCATCTTCTTGCTTTAGACTCCTCTGTTGGTATTCTGTCCATCACAGACTGCCTTGCATATTGAGCTATTCTGTGGTATACAGATTTCACTTTCCAAGGGTCTTATGTGGTCCTAGAAATGAGTTTTTGTGAATCAAGTACATGTACCCCAAAATTAAGTGCTTTAGAATGAAATTAGTTCCTTAACAGCATTGCCACAAAATATGGTATGACTTACAAGTGTTAAAACTTTTATTTATTAATGAGTAAAAATTTATTTATTTATTAATATTCTTTCAAGACAGGGTTTCTCTGTAGCTTTGGGGCCTGTCCAAGAACTAGCTCTTGTAAACCAGGCTGGCCTCGAACTCACAGAGATCCTCCTGCCTCTGTCTCCCGAGTGCTGGGATTAAAGGCTGCGCCACCACCACCTTGGCTATTTAATTTATATTCATTTTCAAAGAGATATCATTGTTAATGAAAATTGGTGATTTATTTTTATATTTATTTGTGTTTGTAGTAGGACTGAGAGTAGTTAAGAGTAGGGATGTGATTTGTTTCTTTGATGAACAAATCATGGGAAAGCAGAGGTGATTCCGCAAGGTGGGAATATGTGACTTTCCTAGAGCAATGGTGTCTAGGGCCAGAGCCTCCGTATGTAGCTCGAGACTTAGTGGGAGAACTGAGGTGCACATTCAACTCATGGCTGCTGCAGAGACAGTAGCGACACCCGGTCTTTCCAGGTGTGTCCTGCTGAGCTGAATGTGCTGCAGCCTCTGTGCTGAGTAGCATAAATATATACAGTGTGGGGAACCCCAGAAGTTCTTGTGGTTGAGTTTCAGCTCTGGGTCGTGTTTTGTGAAAGTGAAATATAGAACCTTAGGTAAATCTCCATTCATCCCTTCTCCGTCTTCCCTCTCGTGAGGCCCTGAGAATAGTGACGCACGTGGGGGCGCAGAGTCCCAGATAACGTGAGACAGTGATCAGGGCCCTGCACCATCGTTGGTGAAGCTGGAAAAAGTAGGCATGAAGCCCAAGTATGGATCCAGACCTGTGAACTTGGACACACGTTTAGCGCGCCATGAGAGAGGACAGGGAGTGATTTTGCCAAGCCACTGAGGAGAAGGAAAGGGAGCTTGGCAAAGTGGGAGGAAGGTGTCCTGTGACTTCTCCACTCGCTTGCCTCACTGGAGCAAATAACTAGCGAGGATTTACTAGGTCCTTTCATCCAAGGGAGGTGGGCTCCAAGCTCCCGTAGCATGCCCTGAGGCTGCAGATGGCTCAGAGATTTACACACTCTGTTTCATATACATGCATGTCTGTGATATACAGCTAAGCACAGGAAGACACTAGCAGTAACTAGTAACTAATAGCAATGTAGGGCAATAATAGGGAGCTGTGATAATAAAATGTATAAGCTCATGAATTATTTATTTCTGGAATTCTCCTCATAACATTTTCAGACCTTGCTGACCACAAGAACCTGAAACCATGGGAAATGAGCTATGGATAGCAACGAGGGCTTACATAGCTATTTCTTTTTTCTTTAATTTTTCCTCTCAGCTCCATTTCACGGGGTTTTGGAGCTCAAAAGTTGGGTTTCTCAAAGCATATAAACTGTATGGTGTTGCCCCTTGTTTAAAAAAAAAAACAACAAATTAAAAAACCTCTTAGTAAGGAAGACACCTCTGATTGTGTTGGTCAGGTGGAGAAGTTTGGGAAGGCCTTGAACTATGCCGAAGCAGCCTTGTCCTTCATCGAGTGTGGAAATGCAATGGAACAAGGCCCAATGGAATCCAAGTCCCCATACACCATGTATTCTGAGACGGTGGAGCTCATCAGGTAAGGTCTGCTTCCAGCAGAGCTGTGGGGGGAAGCAGGAAGGCCGTATACAGGAGTACATACGGGGAACACTACGAAAAGAACCGCAGCCTGCAGTATCGGCCGCTGGGGACCAGTGTTCATTTCCTAAAATAAGAATGGGAAGGGACTTATTTCACGTGGTGTGCCTCCCTGTTTGCTGTGTGAGGCGAGGCAAGGCGTCCCCTGCACAAAGCCTCCATGACTGTCCGAGGAAGGAACAATGTCAGAGTAAGCTGGGACATGTCCCCTCAGCTAGGAAGTGGTAGGTGTGGGATTCATGGACTCTCTAAGCTGCTTGGAAATTAAAAGTCAACGGGGACTAAAAGTGGAGATTAAGACCACGGTAGAAGGGTTGCCCAATTGCACAAGCCGCTGCATTCAGTCCTCACCATTCAAATGTGTGAATCTGTTCATTCATTCTACCTCTCAGAAGGGGGGAGAAAAAGATAATCATAACATCATTATAAAATGTGTAGTATACTTATAAAGCAAAGATAAGCCATCCCGCAATTCATAACCCCAGAGAACCTAGACAACAAAGACCCCAAGAGAGGCGTACATGGATCTAATCTCCATGGGAAGTACAAAAAGACAAGATCTCCTGAGTAAATTGGGAGCATGGGGATCATAGGAGAGGATAGAAGTACAGAAAGAAGAGACTGTCCAGCATTAGGTCAAGCTGACACGGGTAAAGAGGAAGGAGGAATCCCTAGATTTCTCTCTCATATTCTCAGAGCATGAGGGGAGGGTTGGAAGGGAGGCACCAAAAAAAAAAATTTATTTGGAAAATGCCATAATGTAACCTAATTATTTGTAAACTAATAAAAAAAACAACTAAACTAAAAAAAAATACTTTTTTAAAAACTGAGGGAACTTGTCAATAAAAGGGAGAGAGTGGAGGAAGCACTCTCAGCGTGTCTAGGAGGAAAGACCAGAAGTGTGGCTGTGTACACAGTAAACTGTTCCTTCCAGGGAGTTTTGTAAATCATATTTGATGGGTGAAACAAAATTTATAGCACCATCTGGTACTCAAGGTAATATTTTATAGAAGAAGAGGCAGTAAAGGCTTCCATGCTTCAGTCAGGGGCTGTAGGTCACACAGGCAGGGTTTTATCCAGGGCGAGCCCTGGGGAAGCTGCAGAGGGATGCACTTGGGACCTGCAGACCTACAGCAAGAGGATGGCATTACTGTTTCTGCCGTTTTCAGCAGAGCACGTGTTGCGCCAAGAGCGTCACAAACCAGCTGGGCTAACCTCTGCCCGCTCTGTGACTGGTGGATTAGTCTCACTTTACAGATTAGGAAATAGACACTGAGGTGCCAGTACATCTGTCTGAACTCTATGAGTAGACGAGATGGGACTTCAATCTAGGACCCTCTCACCATTGCACAGAATGCCTCGTCTCTCAGGATTCTGAGCAGGTGAGCAGATATTTCATTGAGAGGAAGCAGTGCCCACAGTCCTACTCCAAGAAAGACACTTGCTTCTCAAAACCCTTGTCAGTACACAGAAAACTAGACAGGAAGACGTGTTGCAGACAGCTACCCTGTCATCAGATAAAGAGTTTTCATGTAAGCAGATAAAAGTAAATTAGGCATCCAAGTACCAGGGTTCTCGGTGACTCGGCAGAAGATGAGATGAAGAAAAGTGGATGCTTTACCATGCTGACGAATGGCTCTTGAGCGTGTAGCACTCAGAGGAGTTTGTCCTGTGTCATTAGCGAATGGGAAGTGGCACAGTCTCATCAAAGTCCTCCCCAGTCACCACAGGAGCGCTGTCAGCGAGCTTTAACACACTGTGAATGCCCACATATGGGGCCGGAGAGCTGGCTCTGTGACTAAGAACACCTACCCCTTGTACAGAGGGCCCACATGCCAGGCCCAGAACTCACATTAAATGGCTCACCGCCACTTAGGACTTGAGCTCCAGGGGACCCAACACCCAGTTCTGCCCTCCATAGGTGTCCACACTCACACATACCCACATGCAGACACACACAAGTGCATAAATTTTTTTAAAAAAAGGCACAGAACGTGTGAGGGTGGGGTGGAGAGAGACCATCATAGAAGAGGCTCGATTGATAGCCAGAAAGGACTCCTAAATGTCTTGACTTTTTTTATTTTATCTTTTTTTTTTTTAAGGTATGCTATGAGACTAAAAACCCACTCAGGCCCCAACGCTACCCCAGAGGACAAACAACTAGCTGCGCTTTGGTAAGTATATCCCCAGCTCTGCAAGCAGGGTGCCAGGCTGCCCTGTGTTTCCAGACACCTCTAGCCCACTGGTCCCAAGCTTGCCCAATAGCCGAGAGGTTCACTTTTCACAATACCCTGAATGCAGTGACCAGAGGATCAGGACGTGAGTAGGGTCCCTCGCCAGTCAGGGCAACCGAAAACAGCAAGCTCCCTGTCCCAGAGAAATAAAGAACAGTAGACACCCAATGTTGACCTCTGGCCTCCACATGTGCCTGGACAGACATGCGCACACACATATACTCATATGCACACACATACCCATGTAAAAATATAAGTGAAACCAAGTAGGTCCTCCCTCATTCATTTGAGTGTGGTTTTTCCTGTGTTTAACGCTTTAGATGCGGTCAGAATCATTGGTGAGTTACTTTGCATGCCAGATCAGTATGCACGGATACTCACAATCCATTAGAGTTATCGATATACTGAACTGAGGGGGGCAGCTCGCTATACTTAGATAATAAAATCATTTCTTTCATACTGGCTAATGGGTAATCGATCTTCCTGTGCTTAGGACTGCAGTCATAAGGGCTGTGCAGTGGTAACTCCCCGCAAGGTCTGCTCCGAAGGCCCCATCCCATCCCTCACATTGCGAGGCCCCTCCTCTCTGAGTCTCTCCCGGCCTTGTTCACGTAGCCAGTGTTTGGTTCTCGGCAGGTTCACTGAGCTCACGATCTAATCTGAGAGATAGAAAATCAAATGGCGTCTCAGACAGTATAACAGCCACATCAACACAAGAGTCTTGAGCTGTTTGACATAATTTCATCTGGAGTCTGAAGGCATGTTCGGATTCTAGCACGTCAATACCTGATCTCAGCTGAGGGAAGAATTACGAGTGAAAAGTACAGGGGACGAGAGAATTAGTCTCGGGAAAATGCTAAATATGCCCTTTTCTTTATTGGAGTACCATGATGGGATTAATAAATTTATGGCAATTAATAATTAATGTTGGAATATGTTTGATATAAATAATTATACAGAACATTGTAGAAGATAGGCGAGCGTAACTAGCCTGAGATTGGTACTTCTGTTGTTTGCAGTGCGCTTTATTTGAACTCATTACAATCTAGTAAAGCGTTAACAAGCAGAGGTAATAAAAATCTGTGAAATTGCTGTCCTGTCTGCGAAGCCAATAGCTCACCCCATAAAGCCATGCTGGCTCTGGGCTAGCGCTCCCTCGGCCTCTCGTGGAGAGAGACTGCCCTCTGGTGGCGGGAGGAGAAAGCGGCCTGACCCTGTTCCCAACAAAGAGCCGTGAAAGCTGTCCTTACACATCTGGCAGTGAATGCCAGATGTGTGTGGAGGCCTCTATAGATTTTGAAGTATGCTTTTTTAACGAAAGGAGCATCAAATACTCGTGCATGTACTTAATCTGGGAACATTTTAGATGTGTAAGTGTGATGGAAATGCTGTTCTGAAGCTTCCCCGCAAAGGACACAACATGTCCCCTCTTCTACCGCAGTTACCGATGCCTGGCTCTCCTATACTGGCGGATGTTTCGACTCAAGAGGGACCACGCTGTAAAGTATTCGAAAGCACTGATCGACTATTTCAAGGTACTTTCTGGAAAATAAGCACCGTGGCTGCTCATGCCGCATGGTCTCCCTGACAGCTCTCTGTGAGAGGCCTCGTGCAACCCACTGCATTGAGACTAAACCTGTCCTCTCCGGCCTCCACAGTCAGCCCATTTGTGACACACTGCGGCTTGTCGGGCTCAGAGAACGGGCCTTGAGAGCCCAGATCATTTGTCCCCCTGCCTTCATGTCCTTATTTTTATAACCTGTAAACAAAGAGTGTCCAGTTATTCGCCCCCAGTGACCTGGGCATTGGTCCTTAGAACAGCTATAATTCTTTATGTCTATGTAGAATTCTTGGAAGTAACTACTGAGACCCACTCCCCTTAGTCTCTAGTAGCTGATTTAATCTTTGATGCAAATGTTATTTTTAAAGATAGGAAGTGGCTTGTTATAGCTCAGAGACCTTTGTTAGCAATGTGGATAGGGATTGAATTGCAACCATGGCAACTTTTTATCTCAGAGGATGAAATTATTTTTACGTAGAAGACTACAAAACAAACAAACAAAAGTCACCTTTTGGATATAGCATTGCAAAGCGATCCTGAAGTCAGTCAGTCATTCAAAACGCCTGGGCTTCTTCTCTGTCTGAAAGTACACCACCGCTGTCTCCACCACTCGTTTATTACACACAAGCACACGGCCATCGTGTTCAACCCTTTATCGCCAATCTACACACCTCAGAGACCGACCAGATGACCAGGCTGTGTCTAGTGCCCTACCAGCTTTCTAGCTGACTGCTGCTGAGCACCCCTGGTCATCGTGGACATGAGATCCGGCATGGAGATTTTCCCTACCAGGCATGTCTGTGATCCCAGTGCCCTGGAGGCACAGTCAGGAGAAATCATTGCAAGTTCCAGGCTACATGGCAAGTTCCAAGCCAGACACACACACACACACGCACACACACACACACAGTGAGGCCTGTCTCAAACACACATACACATGTGGGAGAATGATTTTCAGGAACTTGGAGTCTAAGAGATGAACCATAGCAAAGTAAAAACAAAAATGCTTGAATAAAGAAGTAACACTGAATTCCGTGACCCAACTTCTAAGGAATCAAGAATAGTTGTTAATGTTTGTATCCAGTCCAAAAATAGGAACAAAATGGATAAAAGAACAGAACAGTAAACCAGATTCTGTTACTTGAGTTATTGGCATTTGCTTTCCATCAATTCTATGTCTTGAAGCATACTGTAAGTGGCAGGTTATATTATTAATAGTGTTCAGTGCAGTGCTTTGATATATTATACACCGTGGGCCCGTTAGATGCCACCAGATACAGCATGCATTCATCATCCCACCTCTTAGCCATCTTCATGATGGGAACATCTCAGATCTGTCCTTTTCTTACAGTTCTGACCACGTGCTTTCAGTGGATCTCCAAGACATGTCCTTCGTGTTGAAGCTTTGTACTTGTAGGTGCCCTTGGTTCTAGACTTCAAGGACCATTTAAATATTGCTTGAGGCCTGAAGCCTTTGGGTCACAATGATCATTTGACTGTGGAGAATATGCCTTAGCAGTACATAGATGTCTCTGAAAAGGAAACATTAGTCTTACCAACGTGCTTTGGTCATGATGCTTACAGATAGGGCAAGAGCCAGAAAACCTCCATCCCACTCAAAACCCTTTCTTAAACTATTCCTGCAACCCCTGGGCCTCTCTCCGTCTCCCACATTCTGTCCTCCTGTCCAGAGTGCTGAGCAGAAGGAACATAAGTGAGGAGTCTCCCATCAGCAAGCCGGGTCACCCATTCTGACAGGAAAGGAGAGGGGATCCCCTAGCGGCATTCCCGTTCTAGCTCACTCCAGGGAAAGTGGCGGTTTGTGATTCTGCCCTGTGTCTACACTACTGAGAGCCTGAAAGGCCAGTTCTTGCCATCTTGGCAGCTCCTGCCCTGATACTGGACAGCCTGTCACTTCCTGAAGCTCCTTCTGCCAGAAGCACATTGTCTTAGGGATCGCCCAGTGCTTGCTCGTTCCTGGGAAGGAGAAATGGCACAAGCCTCACCGAGACTGTCACTTCCCCTGATAGCTGTGCAGGCTATAGACACAAGCAGATCGGGCTCTCGGACAGGAAACCCGTCTGTACTTGGTGACGCCCCTTGCTTAAGGGAGGACTTTCTGAACGCTTGTGCTGGGCTGGTGTGCTGCCTTGGTGAATCCAGCCTGCCTGATGATTTGAGTGTAGTCCCCAGGACCCACACATAACAGGAGAGAACAGACTCCCACAAGTTGTCCTCTGACCTCTACATACCATGGCATGCTCACACACACACACACGAACACACACATTCAAACATACATATACATGCAAAATATTAAACCTTCAAATGCCTGATGCAGATGCCCAGTGCACGAAATGTAATCAGGCTAAGTCCATCCAGGGTTACAGATGGAGCTGAGCGGTAGATTGCCTTCCTATAACACGTGCGCTCAGTATCCAATACCACCAAAAAAATAAATAACTGAAAATTGTATGTTATAATGAAACCTGTCAGTGCTATTAGTTATGCTAATATTTATGCTAATAATAAGGTATCACTAAGTGTCAGAATTTTTAAATTTTCTGTTAGAAAATATATTTGAAGCTATCACTTTAGGAATATTCTCTTATTCCTTTAATATGAATAATTTGTTGTTGTGCTGATGGTTGTTGTTGTTGTTTGAGGTAGAATCTCTCTGTGTAGCCCTGGCTGTTTTAGTAACTAGTCCGTAGACCAGGCTCACCTCAAACTGAGAGTTCTGCCTGCCTCTACCTCCCGAGTGCAGAGATTAAAGGTGTGCACCACACCCAGCATTAAGAGGGATAATTTTGAACTTCATAATTTAAAACGGTAGAATCTGACAACACACTTTCTCTGAAAGTCTCTGTGAATGATCCCTAAATTTAGACATAAGGTGTTCTCATCATCTCAACGTGGATTGGGGAAGAGCTCCCACTCTTTCCAGAAGATTTAGAGTCATTTCAAAAAATAAAATAAAATAAAAGCTCTGGATTGGTCTGGTTCAGCATTCAACAGACCCTTGCAATTATGGATAATTTGGGCCTAAAGTTTGTTTGTTAGAAAACTCCACTGGGTAAGGCACATGTGTCCACACACATTTGCACAGTCCTTCATACATACTGGCTTCCACAGAGGGAAAAGTGGCCCTGTGATTGTAGCCCAGGGGTGATTTCTGTGACTCCACACTGACCTACACGATGGTGGTGGTTACTGGCTCAGTCACATTAGAATATGCTGCTGTCCCCCGGTTACCCTTAGCCAGTGGCACTTACTGTTCACATTTTTATCTCCCTGCAGAATTCATCGAAAGCTGCCCAAGCCCCGTCTCCATGGGGGTCCAGTGGCAAGTAAGTTCACTTTCCCCAAACACAGAAAGCCATGCATGGCATGATGCGCTGCCCCGGGGGGGACCGCCCTCCTCGCCTGCTCCCAACCTCTCCACTCTGGCTTTTCTACCTCTCTTCTTCCAGGAGCACTGGAAGCCCATCCCCCATGTCTCCCAACCCTTCTCCCACCAGCTCCGTGGGGTCTCAGGGCAGCCTCTCCAGCTCCAATGCCCTGTCCCCATCCACCATCGTCAGCATCCCCCAGCGCATTCATCAGATGGCAGCCAATCACGTCAGCATCACCAACAGCATCCTCCACAGCTATGACTACTGGGAGATGGCTGACAACCTGGCCAAGGAGAACAGAGGTGTGTGCGTTGTATGCATAACCTGTGGGGGATGGGAACCCACCAGGTGGGCCAAAGCTGCCCCAGGGGCATCAGTGATCAGGTTTCATGGTTTATGGGAGAAGGAAAAACTGGCACCTGCTGCATGAACCTGCTCTTACCCTCACTGCAGAAGAGAATGTGGAGTCAATTGGAAGGCAATACCCGCAGGTGTAGGCGTGCGCACGTGGGATTTTCCAGTTTAGACAATGAACTTCTTGAACAGAGACTATATCTCCTTTTAATTTGTGCTCCCCAAGACGTAGCCTAGTTCCTAGAACACAGTTGGGGGCTCCAAAAATATCAAATATATGAAATGAACGAGTATGAATATTACGAGCTTCTTACCATCTAAACTGCTAGCCAGGCTGGGTGGCACAAGGCTATCACTGTAATACTCCAGAAATTGAAGCAAGATTTCCAAATTCAAGTCCAGCTGGAGCTACCAAGGGAGTTCCAAGCTAGCCTTGGCTATATAAGTAAAACCTTATATCAAAAAAAAAACTGTTATTTGCTTACGATAATAATAAGGGATTATCTTACATGTATTAGTGAGTTACTACTTTGAAAACAACACTTGTTTTGCTGATAGTAGAAGTAATAGGGGCCAGTGAGGTTACTCAGTGGATACAGGCCTGACAGCCTGAGCTCAGGACCCAGAACTCACAGTAGAAGGAGAAAACCAGCACCCAAAAGTTGTCTCTGACCTCCACATGTGTGCATAAGCACCTGCCTTCCTCCCTCCGTTCCCCCCACCTCTCTTTCACACACACATGCACACACATATGCAAATAAAAACCTTAATGTAGTAATGGTACTTTCGGTGGCTAAATTTGAGGAGCATAGGAAAATATAGAGGGGAAGGTTTTACGGTAGTCAGTAGGTGGCCAGTCACAATTGTATGACATTATTGTGATACGGTGCTCATGGAATCATGAAGTAGCGTGATGTCTCAGTCCATCTCTGTTGCTTCTATTTCTTCTTCTACTGTGACAAATAGTGTTACAGTAAATCGTGTCTCTGTGCACACGTGTGTGTTTGTGTATGTGTGTGTGGTTTTTCAAGACAGGGTTTCTCTGTGTAACAGCCTTGGGTATCTGAAACTCACTTTGTAAACCAGGTTGACTTCTGCCTCCCAGGTGCTGGAATTAAAGGCGTGCACCACCACTGCCCAGCTCTTACTACATGCTTAAGAGAGAGTTATAGAAGTTAAACTGGGGCAGGGGGTGTCAGTGAATAAAGATTCGTTTTTGTTGTTTTTGTTTGTTTTAGCTTTTGAGACAGGGACTCACTCTATAGTCTAGGTTGGCCTGGAACTCACTAGGTAGCCAAAGCTGGCTTCAGACTCGCCATGTAGCCCAGGTTGGCCACAAACTCATGATAATCCTCCGGCCTCAGTCTTTGGAGTGTAATCGCAGGCATGAGCCGCCATACCCCATTGTATCTTGATATATAAAAATTGAACAATTCGCTCCTCGCCCTCCAACAATAGGAAAGACTACCCATTGAGCTCACATTCTGACAGGATTATAATAATAATCATAGGATAGTATAAACCCACAAGGGCAAGCAAGGTTGAAAGTCCAGTGGAAATGCTAGAAGGCCTCAGGCCCCCAGGGAAGCTTGCTAGAGGAACTTACATGGAAGACGGTTCTGAAAAAGACAGAGTTCCATGGCTGGAGTGGACCCAGATGGATATTTCAGGTGGGCAAGCAAAGCAGGCAGATGTATAGGGACAGTCTCTGCAGTCCAGGAGACCACGAGCGAGCCAGGCTCCAGATGACACTGCCCAGCACCTGTCAGGTGCCTCCTACCAGAGGTCTCAGTGACATGTGTAGGGTATACACTGAGTCCTGTTCACCCGTACCCTGACCTGTCCTGTTCTTCCTCTGTCCTGTGCCTGGATTCCTTCTCCTAGCCACCTGCAGAGCTCAGTCTCTCTTGAGCCTCCCCTCCCCCTCTCTCTTTCTGTGTGTATGTGTGTGTATATACAAACACACATACATATACACTAAGTGGCCTGGGACACTTCCTTCCGAGGAGCACTGTGATTCACCCATGATAGCAGGGCACGAGGATTCATCTGGCTTGTCCTTCCCTTCCTCTACCCACTTTTCCCAGAAAGAACCCAGGTACAAAATAAAGGAGACCAGCAAACAGAGACTGTCCCAAGTTAGAACGCAGCTTCAGCAGTGGTGGCTGCTTGGTCCTGACCCCTGACTGACCCCTGACTGACCCCTGACTGACCCCTGACTGCCCCCTGACTGCCCTGGAGCCCCACTCTTTGGACCCCCTTCAGGGGCTCAGGCCGTGACAGTTGGTGGTGGGATAATGGAGAGCTGGGTCACACAGACATGGAGGAAAGGCGTCTATTTACCGGAAGAAGGTGGTTGGAACATGCAGATCCTTTGCTATTTGAGCCCATAAACAGTCATTTATTGGGATGTGGGGTTTTATTTTGTTTCCGGGAGATGCCCTGCCACATAAACAATGGAGAATGCGTAAAGTGATGAGCGGATTCTTTCTGAA
Source organism: Microtus ochrogaster (assembly GCF_000317375.1). Classification (NCBI taxonomy): domain Eukaryota; kingdom Metazoa; phylum Chordata; class Mammalia; order Rodentia; family Cricetidae; genus Microtus; species Microtus ochrogaster. The sequence goes on along the minus strand of NC_022028.1, from coordinate 23,306,970 downwards.
GTTATCCAGGCCCTGACCTCCCCCATCACACATCTCTCTGTCTCCTAGAGTTCTTCAATGACCTGGACTTGCTCATGGGACCTGTCACCTTGCACAGCAGCATGGAACACCTGGTCCAGTACTCCCAGCAAGGCCTGCACTGGCTGCGGAGCAGCGCGCACCTGTCCTAGGGACCATGCCCTTGAGCCAGACTGCGTTCTCCTCTCCTTGGTGGCTCAATGTTTCTGGACACTGTGCTACTAACATTCCCAGCCCACAGCATTTCCCAAACCACAGTGAACGTTTCCTCAGAGTCCAATAGTGATTCTTTTCTGGGGCGTGTGTGTTAGGTGTGGGTTTGTACGAAGCTTTCTGCTTGCGAGTGTGTGTGTGTGTGTAAGATCAACAGCTCTTCAAAACTCGTTTTGTCTGGTTCCTATAATCCCAAGCTAGACAAGTGATTAGAGGTTCCTCACTGGAGGAAATCCACATAGCACGCGTGTGCTCACGCGCTCACAGACACATCCCACCCCCAGTGCTAAGCCATTGCCTTCTTAGACAGTTCCACCAAAATCTCATGTGTTGCTGAACCTGGTGCGATCCAGCACACCAAACCATAACTGCTGGATGAGTTGAACCTAGCTCTTATATTATTACTTTCAGTATTATATACAATTCCCCGATTACTTTTGGTTGTTGTATATTAATGAGTAATTGAATAATGGAAACAAGTCAGTTATTTTTGTGCCAGAAGTTCACTAGTTTGCATGTTACCAAATGCCTTGCCCCTCTTCCTATACCCTCCCCCGGCCCTCATTAGCTACTGAACTGAACACATTATAAGCCAGCGGAGTCCCACAAACTTCCCTTGCCTTGTCCCCACATGGTATAAAAATGGCACCAGGATTTGGGGATAGCTCAACAACCATAAAAGCAACAGTGACCATTTTGGTTCTTAATAAAGCCCGCCCCTGTGGCAAGAAGCCCTCCAGGCACAGGGGCCTCCTCTTGCTGCCACTGTGACTCTGTGTGGCTGTTGTCATCAGCCAGCGCATCTCAAGTCTTTCCTCTCTACAGCAGCTTTCTCGTACCTTGTCTCGGCCAAATGAAGACGGTGCCATCTCTAGATCTGACCGCTGCCTACGAGACTGGGAGCGGTTTGCAGCGGTGACACCGTCCGCACACAGTGGGTGGGCTCCAGGCCCAAGTGCGTTTCAGTTTGGAGAATACTTTGCAGGCTTTCGTTAACAAGCTGCTTCCAGCGCAGGGAAAGTTGGCCCTTTGATGATCACAACTCTGGAGCAGCAACGACCGGAGTGTCTTGAATATATCTTGAGCATCTGGTCTGTGTGTGTCTTGACCATGGTTCTTTTCTGGGTTGGTTTTTGTTGTTGTTGTCGTTGGGTTGTTTTTTTGTTTTTCTTTTTTTTGAGTTTATGTATTTAGTTTTTCAGCATCTTGTTTACAGTTTTTGTCTGAAGTTTGTTTTCTCATGTTTTGTCATACCTTAGACTTAGTATTCTTGTCAAATATACGTGGACCTGAAATATTAGCATAAAGAAACAAGTCCTGCCAACAAGGTGTATTTGCCACACTTTAAAGACAAACTAATGTCCTTGGGTTTACTTGTCCCTACTCTACCACGTCAACCAGAGGAAGATAGGTAAGGCCATCTCTGCAGTCCACTGTTGAAGGTGGCAGGGTCCCACGGTGTATGTCCTGTGTTTCCACTGTCTCCTTGTGAATTTAGTTATGTTCACATTACCATTCTGTCAGCCTTCTCAGTAGGTGGCAGATAAGACTGCCCTCATTCCCCAGCTCCCAAAGCAGATTCAACATTTGTACAAACAGCTGACCGTGGTTTGGATTCCTACCAAACTGAATTATGGGATTTGCATTTGGCTTTGACCCTCAAACACTTGAAATTTTTAGCTGTACATGGACTTTGGATGTTTTGAGCCAGATTTTTTTTTTTAAGATGGACTATTTGTGGATACATAATTAGGTATCTTGGGGGAGAGGACTCAAGCCTAAACATGAAATTTATTTATGTTTCATCTGTACCTTGTATCCACGAAGGCAGCGTCTGCAGCATCGGTTGTAAGCTACGTCCACGAGGCAGGTATGGGATTCACCACTAACATCATATCACTGCTCAAGGAGTTGTCAATTTCGGAGCAGTTTGGGTTTCAGATTCTTGAAATGAGAACGCCCCACCATTTCTACGTTTATATTTATCTCTACAGCGCGATCCATGTACCCCTTTCACTAAGTGTTGGCAGGTTTGTGATCTATCCTATGTGTAAATCTGAATATAAGAACTTTTGAATCACCTTTTGTGCAGGAGTGGGACTTTGTTCTAGTTGCTCTCGGTGAAATCTGGTGAAAAGTTCAAACTCTTACATAGAGGGATGCCCTCAAGGGCTTGTGCGCAACCTTGGGGAGCTTTTCTGGTCCTGCCTCTCTCCAAATTTATAGGCTTAGTTGTGACACTCATGCAGTCCGCATCCCTGGAAAGCCCCATCAAATTGCAAAGGTGGCCGCTGGCTGGTTGTACCAGTGCAGATGTGATGAACACACTGGGAGCTGCCCCCCCACCCCCGCTAAAAAATATAAACGTGGAGAAACTGGTCTTCTGGAGACACAGTCAGAGCATACAGCTCCTGTCCCTGTCTCACCCTATCCATGGAGCGTGTGTCAGGCCCAGGATAGGTAATTTTATGAAAAAACCGTCTTTCACTTGATGGGACTCCATGTTTATAATTCTGTTAAGAAGCCATCTTCCATTGGATACCATAGAAGTCCTCCATAGCATGTTCCTTTTCTTAAGTTGGCTTGCAAATTGACACATCGTACATTTTATAGCTATACAAGTCCTACATGTTCATTCTAGGGATGCAAATAATGCCTAAGTGTAGAAGATGTAAGTCTGTGGTTGCTCAGCAATCACAGATCTGGAAGGATCTGTATCCTCCCGGAGGGCTTCCATTTAAACTTAACACTTCTTACCCCTTGTTTCTATTTGAAGACGTTCCACCAAAGTCCAACTGGTCTTCTCTCCCATGACCTGAGTAGATGCCACCTCTTGTCACAATGTTAGACTTAACCTTTGAAATGGGGTGGCTTACAGGTGACCCTAACAAACCAGCCTTAGTACTCTGCATATAGGAGTGTCCTGCGCAGATAAGCCCAGACAGAAAGGTTTGCTTAGGACAGGCGTGTCTGGAAATGTTCACTTTGCAAATGGGAACTTGGACCCACTCCTGAGAGGAATGTACTGGAAATACACACTAAACAGGTGACAAGTTATGTGCTACATTAAACACATGGTATGCAATGCAATGAGACCTTCTGCACTAAAGTGTATCCTGTATCTGCAGCAATGGTGTGTGTGCTGTATAAGAGTGATGTGTGCCTCTCTGACACCCATACAAAATAGACGTATTCTGTATAAGTGCATACATTTAAAAATATATATCTACAGTACCGCTGACAGACCTGTAGTACGCCTGACAGATATTACTAGTGCCTAATACTGAGTATAAGTCACTGCGTGTCCACATCACCTTGTTATAAAACCAGTCAATGCAGCGACATTATCTATGAATCACATCCTTAAAACTGTGCAGTAGCATATGCATATATATTTTTAAATAACATTTTTCACAGTTTTCCAGAGTTACCATTGAAATCTGTATCGCCAAAAAAAAAGGAAAAAAATGCAAGGTTTTTTTTTTTTAATGATGTAGACACTCTTCAGCCCCAGTGATCTGCGTTGTGATTTCCTATTTGTAGATACTCCAGAGACCTTAGCAGTCACCAGCCTTAATGCATGTACAGGATATTATTGTGACTTAATTTATCTGTAGTTTTTAATCCATACGAAATTGGAATTTATAAACGGACTTGGATTGAATATGTCTGCCTTTCTAAGGTTGCAAACAACACATTAAATGATTTATGTTGTACGTGAGAGAAATCGAGTTGTACATTAAAAAAAAAGAAGTTCACCAGTTTCTCTTAATATTTTACAAGGAGACTTTAGAGTTTCAACGCAGGATTCTGGCTCCCAGCTTGGAATTGATTTAGAGGCAACTTTGCTTCGTGAACCTTTCCTTCCTTCCTTCCTTCCTTCCTTCCTTCCTTCCTTCCTTCCTTTCTCTCTTTTCCCTCATTTGTTTATTTGTTCCTTCCTTTCCCTTCCAGGCTTTGATCTCGGGCCCCCCCTCACACATGCTGTTGCTCCCCGCACTGCGCTCCATCCCCGGTGCTTTCACTGTGGCCTCCGTGGCTCATCATCGTTAAGTCTGATATCGTTATCATTAATGTCTCCATAGAACTGACGTTCAGTACTTCATTTTCCTTACCCAGATATATCCATCCTCCCTTTCTCTCCCCCCCCCCACATTTTGGGGGGTATGCCGAAGAGTGCTGATGAGGAAAGCAGAGAGGAGAGGTTCCTGTCGGCGACTGCATGGCTAGATGCCTGCTCGAGAGGCAGCCCCGAGATTCTGCTGTAATGGACACTCTTCCATGGCACAAGTCAGCTCTTCGACTTCTTGTGCCAGGCTTTTCCAACTTCAACAACATGGTAGAATCGTGTTTGCAATACTTGCTTGAGGTAATAATGGAATTCTGGATTGAGCTAAAATATTAGACCAGCGGTGGCTAGGACCGTGACTGGTACCTGCGTAGGTGAGGGTGGCAGCCTTGTTTTCTTACCTCCCTCCCTCTTCCTTCTCCTCCCCAAGCTGAAGAAGCAGAAATAACAGACACAAAATGACCTCTTGACCTGATCCAGTCCGTATCCTCAGGTTCGGGTATCTTAGCCACTGTGACCCGTGACACAGTCCCCACGGTCTAGAGAGAAAACACAAAAGGTTGGCCAGCTCAGTTCAGCCCTCATCAGCCAAGCAGAGGTGGCCAACCAGGAAACACACCTGGTTCCCAAAGATGGCTAGGACAGGGGACTTGTTCTTACTAGGGACCGCTGAGAGCAGTACTCTTTCAGACGTGGGCAACCTTCCAAACCATAACTGCCTTTCTGTCAGATAACTTGTTGGTAACACCACTGGAGTCTGTTGCTGTCAGAATCCTATTTCAAAACACACCTTGCTCTCAGTCACGCCTAGACCAACCAGAGTCTTGAAAGACATTCTTTAAAGTAAGGGAGGGAGGGGAGGGAAGCCTGGCCACATAAACTGAATTTTCAACCACTTGGAGCTGCATTTGTCCCCACGGTTTCCCGTTCCCAGAAGGGCACATCCTGACGAGCAACACAGAGGAGTTCTGATCTGAGAACTCGGTACTCTCTGTCCAAATCGTTGTGTCTGTCGTCGAACGCTTAACTTGTTTGCTTGGCATGAGGCACATTATAAAACTCTATTCTCAAACTAATTACATCTGACCACGGTTCCAGTTTTATTATTTAATTGGCACTTTCAACACCAAGGGGTAAATTTGGGGTCAGCTGCAGAGGGATTTCCAGTCACAGCTCTTGGCAGTAATGGGAATCAAGGGATTAAACCTCCGTGTGTGATTCGGAAAGTTCGTCTCTTAGAGCCAATTTTAAAGACAGTGACGTGAAGGATGAATTTAAGGTGTTAGTCCCAAATAAAAACAATTAGGCATCTAAGATATAGAAGGAGTCCGCAGAGCATCCGAAGTATTGATGAGGCCCTGAAAAACTGAACCTGGCTCTTTCCTGCTTGCTTTCAAAATAGGAAAGCTTGTAGAGAAATGGTTGGTACCCAGATAGGATGTAAAGTATCCTTCACGCCTGGGGCTCTCATTGTTATTGATGAAAATCACTATGACATTCTACTTCCTTATCAGACCTCAGTGCTTTTTCAGATTTTCAGAAAACTAAAATTTTCACCAGCCTTTATGAACTCTTTATTTAAAAAATGAGCAAAGAGAAAATCCCCAACACAGGACTGTTTGTGACTCAATGGCATGATGTTCCATCCACCATAGCCAAAGGTGTGTGCAGAGTCTAGGAGCCTCCTCTGTGACCTTTGCCTGAGAACTTGAGTACCACAAATGTGGCCAGGTAATTGAGAGGTCAGTGATTCTGAACATAGAACCTGATGCTGCTTTTCAGCGTGCGCACATCCCTTTCTGAGTCATTACTGAGTCCCTTTCTAGTAGTGATGGGAATATCAACACTTTGTGTGATTTCAAATTGATTCCCTGGAGTTCGGGGTTTCCAGTTCAATTCCAAAATGTGCCCCTTGGAGAACTGGATTGGTTGTGTTGTTATTCTTGGGGTGCAAATTCTGTAAGTCAGATTTAGTAGCTTGTCCTTTAGTAGACTAAGTCCGAGAGATGGAAATAAAACTGCAAAGCAGGAAGTCACTGATGCTGGGGACCACAGAACAGAAACTGAGTGCCTAAGCTCTTTCCTCCACCCAGCGACACCTAGCCCTTGAAGAAAGCTGCTCTTCCTGCTTCACTGGCCTCTGTGAAGTGTGGCTCCACTCACCGACTACCCCACTTAATGAGGTGTGATCAATAGATCACACGTGTTCAGGTCTCCTCATCACTCAGCAGGCTTCAAGCATCACCGTATACCAGAAATGGTGACATAGCCCTGTAATAATCTCAGCACTTGAAAACCTAAAGCAAGAGAATTGTGAGTTCAAGGTCATCTTGGGCTACATAGTAAATTCAGTGTCAAATCGGGTATGTAGCAAAGGCCTTATTGTGGAAGAGGCAAAGGAGATACACTGCAGGCATCAGGCGTGAGATGTGAGAGAGAGAACTTTCTGGTGGGATCTGGAACTGACCACAGGGTAGCCACAACCCCACTCTCAAGTATATAAGAGAGTAGCAAGGACACCTAGGGAACATAGTTGCTGGGAACTATCTTCAACAACATCCATGTGTGTTGTTAGGATTGGGAGTCCTCTCTGGTTGTAGGCAGCCCCATCGGAACAGTAAGAGGTGTCACAACCGAATTTCTGCCCTCATCACCACCCAGCTTTGGCCTTAAGTCAGTGGGAAAGAAGTGACTTGGGGTTCATGACCTGATACCTCCCATGAGAAACCACTGTAGCCACTCAGTGCTCCAGTGCAAGAATCATGGTGGGGTTGGAGATCCCCAGCCCCATCCCATTCCCTGTGCTCTTGGGCGTTACCCTGGAGATGGGGAGATTAAGTTTTCTTGGTGGGAGGTGGACAGCTGCTCTGGGAGGCTTGTCCCCCAGAAAGAAGGTCTATCACAGGGGACTTGGAAAGAGGAAACCTCCCACGGGAAAGGGAATGGTTTTCTCTAGTGGGGTTAAGTGGCAGCTCGACATAATCACTTAATTGCCGGGGAAACTTCAGCCAGAGCCAGGAAAGAGGAATGTCAATATACGTGAGAACTTGCTCTGCTTTTTGTGACATGCAACTAGACCCCAAACATTCTGACCCCAGCATCTGGACAGACGGAACAGATCCAACTGATAACCACACCACTAGGTCACAGCCCTACGCATAGGGATTTTTACTTTTTGTCTAATATTAATTAGACCCAGGGCCAATGTGTCTTTCGTGCATCTCCAAACCAATGTTTTGAGTCTAACCAAAATAAGCATGAAATTAAAATTTTTTTTAAAAGCCCCTTCTGATACGGTCTAGAGATAACCTCCCTGTTCTCTCCCCAGGGAGTACAATGGCTGCTGGGAGACCTACCCTGATTTAAGTTCAAATAAAAAACTGCCTTCTTTCCCCCCACAAGAGCCCAAGATGTCACCCTAGGTGACTCTCAGACCCTGACTGGGGCGGGGACATCCTAGGTACCAGCACATTCTTGTTAGGAAGACCTGTGCCAGCTGGACACTCAGCTGGCCATCACCTTTTCTGAGGCAGGGTGTGAGGAACATTCCTATGAGAGGGGAGCAATTACTGTTTTCACGGTTCTGTAAGAGTTTCAAGTTGCACCCTTGAAGTTGACCTTAGTCGATAAAGGAATTTAAAACTCAGCTGTTTCCCATATTACAGAGGTGCCGACTTAGCTTAGAGAAATGTTTATTCATGCTGGTCCTGGGGCTGACCGCTCGGATTCGGTATTCCAGAGGCAAAGGACAACACCGTCAGGCCAAAAACCATCTCCAGTTCTGCATGTCAGTCCTGGGGAAGCCATCAGCAGTTCACGGTGCTTACCTCCCACCAGACTTGGCCAGTGGTCCAGCTTTAACAGTCACAAAGGCAAGCTACAGGGCCCTCATCTGTGCCTCCCGTGGGGACCAGCCTGAAGATAGCTGAAGGGACCAAAGGGAATTTTAAACAGGTCAGTTCTGCACAGCAATGAAACTTGTGGAAATGTCCACAGAGCAGCGATGGAGACGCTGTATTTATACAGTCCAATATCTCTGTATTCTGTCCTGTTGCTCTAAATTAAAACAGCTCAGATTCATCTGTGCTATGCAACATTCATCTGGTCTGCTTGTCCGTGTGTTTAGATATTGTCATAATATCCAGAATCTGCATTGATTTTATCTGAGTAGTGGTTCCATGAGGCATCAAGCTTTCTGATGAAGTTGTGTGCAGTTTCCTGTGTCTGAGTGTGTGACAAGAATCTTAACACAAGCAATTAATAGACTAGTGGCTTTAATAAAGAACGCGTACTGCCCAAAACCCATGACTATTCTTGCCAAGGACATCGCGGTGGATCCAGAGTTGGCAGTGCAAGCCCTAAGGAGCCTCGTTTCCCAGGCTGCTTCGAAGATGTCCACAAACCTGCAGCCTGGTGTCTTCCTTTGGTGGTTGCTCATAGCCGCATCCAACAGTGAAACCTTAAACCCCCTTTTCAATGTCTCCTCAAAGCATAAAAGTTGCTCCCGTACAGAGTAAACAACCCCCTTCCAAATCATGACTCCACAGCGGATGGAGGAGTGGGTACCACATCTGTCTAATAGTAAGGCTCTTTCTAGTGGGAACTTGTGTTTTGTCTGAATCCAAAACTCCCAGGTACAAAGACGATGGAGCAGCAATGGCCTTTGTTACTGTTCTGAGCTACATACATGGCTTCCTATGATTCCCAGACCGCCTTTTTACTGTGTTGAGCTACATACATGACTATTCCTACGATTCACAAGAAACCCAAACAGCACAGTTCCTGGAATGGACACGTCTCTTACTGTACTGTAACAGAATGAGCCTTTAGGATTTGTTAAAAGAAGTTTTTATGTTTAGAGACAAATATTAACTCATCATCAGAATGGCCTTTTTAATGTCTTAGTAAACCTTGAAGTTGGCATCTGTCTCAAGTACGCCCTAGTGTCTTGAGCTTCTTAAGTGTGAGATGTTTGGTCTCATGTGGCACAGTAGGGTTTTTTGGTTAAATATAATCAACCTGCCAAATAAATTACCTTCTCACCAGAAAGAAGTATGTGTCCATGGAAGCTTCTACAGCAGATGCCAGATTTCGAAAGAAACACTTAGCAGTCTGAGAATGTTCTCAGTTAGAAACAGTGTCGCCTTGGAGTGAAGATGAAATGAAGCAGCGTTTGGAGGGCCTGGGACAATCTTGCTAAGAGATGTTTTCGTTTCTATGCATGCCAAAGCTTCGCTCACACAATGTGCAATCTTTGAGTGCAAACCGTTACTTTCCCACAGTACAAACACTAGACAAACTCTGAAAATACTCTGTGCGGGGCTGGGGAGATGGCTCAGCCAATTAAGGGCACTGGCTGCTCTTCCAGGGGACCAGGGTTCAATTCCCAGCATCCACAAGACTGTAACATCAGTTCCAGGGGATCTGATGCTCTCTTCTGTCCTCCATGAATACAAGATGGGGCACAGACATACATGCAGGCAAAATACCCAGAAACAAAAATTTTCAAAAACAAATAAAAATATTTAATGCAAAAGGCTCACCGGTCACTGTTGTTAGTTTCTTCTCCCATTGACTGTGATAAAAAAAAATACCCTGACCAAACCAACCTAAAGGAGCGAAGATTTACTTTGGCTCACAGATCTCGGGTCCAGTCCATCATGGTGGGGAAGGCGTATCAGTGCGAGCTCAAAGCATCTGGTCACAGTGCATCCACAGTCAGGAAGCAGCGAGAGATGGACGCTGGTGCTCAGCTCCCCTTTTCCTTCCTATGCAGTCTGGAACTTCAGCCCATGGAATAGTAACACCCACAGGTAAGGAGGGTCAGCTGCCTCAACCCAAATAATCCCTCAGAGACATG
>NC_022028.1:23291919-23296010 GCF_000317375.1 Microtus ochrogaster | reverse complement strand
TGAAATTATTTTTGTTTATAGGTATATGATATAGATAGATAAGACTTCTCCTTAGTTCCCACTCCATTTTACCCAAAGCTAGCTGCCTTGTCAACTGGGTATGACAACATGTACGAGTTGAACTATGCCCCTACAGTTGGACTTTTGCATCAGGACCATTGGCTCCCCAGTAATTACACACTATTATTATGTGACTTATTAATTATGAAAGCTCAGCCAACTGTCAGGCGTGCAAAATGGTGCAGCTTCTGGGGTAAGTTTCTTGGGTCCTCAAAAAGTTAAACACAGAGTTTCTATGTGCACCAGGAATTCCACACCCAGGCATATATCTGAGAGAATTGAAAAAGAATCCATTTAAAACAGCTACATGAATTTTTTCATAGCAGAATCAATCATTCATAATAGGAATCAGATAGTCAAGAAGTGGATGTGGCCGGGCGATGGTGGCGCACGCCTTTAATCCCAGCACTCGGGAGGCAGAGGCGGGAGGATCTCTGTGAGTTCGAGACCAGCCTGGTCTACAGAGCTAGTGCCAGGACAGGCTCCAAAGCCACAGAGAAACCCTGTCTCGAAAAAAAACAAAACAAAGAAGTGGATGTGTCTCTTCACAGCAATTGAAACCTGTAATGCTTCTTGTAAGTTTTTCTTTCAGATCAGATCTGAGGATGTAAAAATTCTGAACATTCAGAAACTGATATACAACATTTGCATATCTACAAGTAGCAAGTGCTCTGGCATCTTGATTCTGCTTGCTATGGATTTTTTTTTAATTTAAACAGTGGTCTCACTAAGTTGTCCGGGCTAGTCTCAAATTCCTGGGTTCAAATGGTCCTCCTGCCTTACTCTCCCAAGTGCTTGAGACCCACTCAACACCCACTGCAACACCTGGCTTGGAATTCCAACTTAGGGATGCTTTCCCCAGAAATTGGGAGGTAATTCTCCTTGTCTTCCATGCTTTCTCTGCGGCAATAAGAGCTCTCCCATCAACTTGATTAGATTAAGAACTACCTAAGAGGTGAATAAAGACCCCTCTGAGTATATCTGTAAGGGGGTCCCCAGCAGTGACTATATCCTGAAGGCTCTAACTAATGGATCAATCCCTCCCTGGATGGATTCACAACATGATTTTATTATTTTTAGTTGATGGAAGTAGTCCTTAAAACTCTGTCTTGTTCTGGTTCTTTCCTATAGGTCCATTTAAGAAACTCCTTGCCAGGCGGTGGTGGCACACGCCTTTAATCCTAGCAGTCAGGAGGCAGAGGCAGGTGGATTTCTATGAGTTTGAAGTCAGCTTAGTCTACAGAGCAAGTTCCAGGACAGCTAGGGCTACACAGAGAAACTTTGTCTGGAAAAACAAAGAAAGGAAGGAAGCAGGGCGGGAGGGAGGGAGGGAGGGAGGGAGGGAAGGAGGGAGGGAAAAAGAAAAAAAGGGACCTGTCCACTGCGTGCTCCCTACCATGATCTGCACCTAGAAACAGCGTTGGCTACTACGAACTAAAAACTCGGAAACCAGAATCTAAAATAAAATTTTCTTCCTTTGAGGTGTTTTGTCTTTTGATCCTAGCCCTGCAGAGTCTGCAAACACATCCTTGAGGTCGGAACTATCACCTGGACGTGACTGTTTAGCTAGAGTGTTTTGTTTAGCTGTGTTTGCGATTTTGCTCAGCTGTCTGTAGGCGCTTCCTTTGTGGGGCTCCTCCCTCTGGGGCACTGTCTTTCTGCAGCGGGCAGCATGCTCTCCTTCCATTGCTGGCCTTCTATCTGTTGAACAAAGTTGGGAACCTGGGAGCTCAGCTTCTGACTCTTGCTGGTCAGGGGCTCCTTGGCTCAGCCCTTCGCCCCCACACCCTTCTCAGCTTCACTGCTTCTGCCCGTTTATAGAGATCTTTATTTCAATCCCCCATTTTTTTCATTTCCTCTCTCTAAACCTCCCTTTTTATGGGGGTAATGCCATTTTATTTCTCTCCAAGGAGTCTAATTATGTGTGTGCCAAATTCTTGTTGTCTGCTCTATTAACTCGGTTCCTTTGGTGTAAGCTTTCCTATTAGATGAGGTTGATGATTGTCTTTTATGGCTGTCTTCAAATGTTTGGGGTTATTGACTGTGATGGTTCTCCTTCATTGCCAACTTGGCTGGATTTGAAATTACCCAGAGAACACACCCCTGAGCTTGTCCAGGACTGTGTATTCAGAGAAGTTTAGTCAAGGAGGGAAGACCCCCTGGATGGGAGTGGCCATCCCATAGGCTGGGGCCCCAGACTGGATAAAAATGAGAGAAGAAGCAGCCAGATGAGTGCCCGTGTTCCCTCTTCCCTGAGTCCTGGTCTGCCCGGATGGAAGGAGCCCAGCCACACACTTCTGCTGCGGTTAAGTTCTGGCACACCTTCCCACCATGATGGGCTCTGCTTTCCAAGCAGTAGGTTAGAATAAACCTTCTCCCCATGCTTTTTATCAGGTATGTGGGCACAACAGCTTAAAAAGTAACCAGGACATTGGCTTTGTGCTCAACTCTGCCTTTGCGTTCTCATTGTGGCCACCGAGAGCCTTCCATGTCCTGACTCTGCATCTGGCCCCTTGGATGTAGTGGGTACACCAGCTCTTCGGATGATGCCCAGGCTTCACAGAACTTCTCCATCCAGCCATCTAAACTAGGGTGCTTACCTCTGAGCTGGAGCACTCACCTCTGACTTGCTTCCCATCCTGAAGGTGAAGAGGTGGTTGTGTCTACCTGGTCACAGGAGATTCTCATTCCCCAGGTACCTCCCCCATAGTCTTGCCAGTCAAACTTGTCACTGGCTGGAACATTTCTGTCCTTGTCTCTTTCATCTTGCTACAACAGAGTACCACAGACTTGGTAATTATGGAAGTTTAGTTGGCTCACGGTTCTGGATAATGCAAAAGTGAGCATCAAAGACCGCCTCTGGCTAAGGCTTCTCAGTGCATCATAGCATGAAAGCGGGTGTCACGAGATGAGACCCTGTGAGCAGGGGCAAGGGAGTGGAAGCCAAACTCCTCATTTTATGCGGAAAACACTCCATGACAAGAGCACTAATCTCTTCATGAGGGCAGAAGCTTCACTAAGTAATTACCGCTGAAGGTTCTGCCTCTCAACAGTGTTGTTTTGGGATTGATTCCAAAATGTGAAATCTGGGAAGCACACTGAAATGGTAAGTCTCCCATCTTCCTCATTCTGCATGCCCTCTGGCCTGTCATTTCCTTCCTCATAGTGCTCCTGGTCTTCCCCTATCTTCCAGGCATGCCTCTGCAATCCCAGATGTTTCAAGGCAAGGCACTCTTTCTTGTTTAAGGTAACCATGGTATTATTGCCACCACTGTTCTTATTATTTCCTCCTCTGACTTTTTTGACATAAGGTCTTGCCGTATCAAACTCATGAAGTCAAGCAAACGTCCCTTCCCGATAGCTACGACTACGGGCACCTTCCCTGCACCTGGCTTCCCATGGCTGTCTTCATCTCCTCTCCCTTTAGAAACTCCACATCCTGATGTCTGTCTGCGGCAGAGACTTTCATGGAGGGCTTAGGGTGGATGCAGATGGGATGTGTTCATCTCAGGGGCCTGCACTTCTTCATGGTCCATCAGACTGACTTTCTGAGATCTTCCACATTGCCGGAACTCTCGCTGGGGCAGCTCACTGGCTGCCACTTCTGGTTGGCCCGCCCTTCCCCATTTACTCTGCCATTCATCCTATGAAATATTAGCACATCTCTCTACTGAGCATGTCCAGTGGGGACCCAGAGAGCTCTCCATTTAGTTTGGTTTGGTTTTTTTTTACCCTTTGTTGCCCCAGCCATACTTGTGCACCGAGTTATGAAGTGGTACGGGTGCATCCATCTCTAGTTTAGCTTTTAAAATACCCCATGGGTAAAGTGCCTGCCACACAAACATCAGAATCCAAGTTAGGCTCCCCAGGTTGAGCAAAAATGACAAACCACTTATAACCCCAGTGCTGGGGCGGGCAGGTAAGGGTAGGGGACTCCCGGAGTAAGTTGGCTGAAAAAAGAATCAGGTCAGCAAGCTCTTGAGTAAGAGTGAAAGACCCTGCTGGGCAGTGGTGGCGCACACCTTTAATCC
>NC_022028.1:23273507-23291744 GCF_000317375.1 Microtus ochrogaster | reverse complement strand
ACACACACACACACACACACACACACACACACCAGGAGGCAGAAATGGCATGGCATGGACAGACCATGCCAAAGCAGTTTCTATAATTGCTTTGAGAGAAAAAAGTTCAGGTTAGACCAGTGGTTCTCAACTTTCCTAATGCAGCTCTTTAATACAGTTCCTCACGTGCTGACCTCCAACCATAAAATTATTTTCATCACTACTTCATAACTGTAATTTTGATACTTTTGTGAAGTGTAATGTAACTCTGTGTTTTCTGGCAACCCCTGTGTGTTGGGACCATTTGGAGTCCTGGCCTCCAGCTGCTCTTCCCTGCTAGAGATCTTTATTTTCCTTCTGATTTGAGTTACTGACTAAAAGCTGTGTCAAAGTTGTTTACCAGCTCTGCTTCACGAGCACGTGTGTCAAAGTTGTTTACCAGCTCTGCTTCACGAGCACGTGTGTCAAAGTTGTTTACCAGCTCTGCTTCACGAGCGCGTGTTGCCTTGGCCTTGAGGATCAGAGGATAAGGTTTTCACCTGTTGGCCCACCTGACTGTTGGGTATATAAGCCTCCATGGTGCTATTGAATAAAGGACTTCTTACCAGTGACTAGAGGTCCGTGTCTCTGTCTCTCTGTGTGTGTTTGTGTGTTTCAATCTCCAGCCCCTTGCCCGAAGCTGGCAAACTGTATGGTAGCACATAGAGCACAGACGGGCGCTGTGCGCTGCATATATGCGCTGCACCTGTGAAAGGGTCATGCACCATCTCCAATAGGTCACAACCCATAGGTTGAGAACCACTGGTTTAGCTTGTTCCGAGCCAATGCTAGCAACACAGGATAGATGAGAAAACTGCCCAGACAGCTGTCAATGCTGAGACACAAAACTGGACCACCTCGGGGGAATGTAGATAGGAGTTCCTGGTCTGAGCTGTGGCCACTGACTCGGCTGAGCAGTGGGGTGCAGGTAAAGGGTAATAGTCCCCTCTACCTACCTGTTGAACCCACATAGGAAGGCAGCGCACGGAGTCCTTAGGTTCATCAGGGAGCAGCTATCTAACCTGAGGCATTACAAATGTAGGACTTTGAGACATCTCAATGTTCTCACCTGGCGGCTGGAGTCTCTTCCATGTAATAATGGTTATATGTGACAAGACATATGGAAAGTATCCTTAGTGCTGACTGTGTGGACCATGAGACTGGCCAGTGACAGGAAGTACGGCTCATGACCGCTTGGAAGGCTGCTCCGTCTCCCAGAAGTCTACCTCCAAGAGCTTTGTAAAAAGTCCATGATTCCCTCCTCACACAGGAAGTACCCCACACATCCGTGTCCACCTGTCACGTTCATTTCCTCCCATTGGACAGGAGGAGTGACAGAGAGACGGAGCACCAGGGAAGACACAAGAGTCCTGTTGTGGAGAGAAAGGGAAGGCCCAGCAGACAAGGAATCCTGCAGGGGACTCTGACCACCCACTGCCCCAGCCTTTGATACAAAGCTGTGTGGCTCTAAAACGGAGCCCAGAGCCCTGAGCTGGTGAACTTAATGTGTGTATTTCTTGTTCATTCTCCCTTTGCTGGGAAAGACAGACTCAAAGTGGAAGGTTCCCAATGGATGAGAATCACAGTCTCCCTGGGAGAGTTAGTTCAATATGTCTACCTCGGGCTTGAGATTGTAATTATGATTTAATGGAGCGCCGCTTCATGATGTCTTTTTCCTTCATTTCATGTAAATTAAGCGGGAATACATGTGTCTCTATTCCTAGAGGGAGTTGGTGAGTTCATTAGTTATTGTCTGGAAAGAGTATTGCAATAAAAAAGATCTCCAGAAATGCAAGGTACTATTATTATTAGGTGCCTGCAATTTGTAAATCATAGCGAATGGGTTGTTTTGTTTTATTCTGCTCTGTCCGGGTGTAAAAATTCAGCTTCACACCCTGAATTCAGCAATGGCCGACACACATAACACAGAAAATGTCTGAGCCACAAGTGGGGGTGTTTCAGTGGTTCCTATTTATCCTCCCCGTCCCCCAAAATTTGGGAGGTGTTGTGAAGGCGGCATACAGGGCGATGTGGTGCTAGAGAAGGAGCCCAGACTTCTATATTTGATCGTCAAGCAGTCAGAAGGGAGAGACACTAGACCTAGCTTGATCATTGGAAACCTCACAGCCCACCCCCAGAGACACACTTCATCCAACAAGGCCACAGTTCCTAATAGTGCCACTCCCTGGTGACCAAGCATTCAAATCTATGAGCCTGTGGGGGCCATTTCTATTTAAACCACACAGAGCATCATTAGAAATGGTAAGACGGATGTGTCATATAGAAGAAAAACTGTTTCCCACTTTGGTCTGGTCCTATAGAGGCCCTCAGGGAGCTTTCAAGATCTTTGCTCCTTAGGCCTTTCCCCTAGACTAAGAGAGACTTATTCTGAAAATGGATGGGTTTGATCTGAGGGTCTCCATGTAGCTGCTTTGCCCTGAAACTGCTGCATTGAAACTGACAGGAGAAAGAAAAGGCAAGAGTTCAGGAGGGCTATGGACAGGACGAGGACCAGACAGGGTGCAGATGCACACTTAGGAACTTTGCCCATTCTCCCAGACTTTGGTCCGCAAAGGGAATTAGTTTCTGTGGTACTGAGTCAACAGCTGAATGAACAAAAGAACGAGTTGGCTGGTTATTCCTGTTCTATAAACTTTTCACGTCTAGAAAACATTTTTCTTATTACAATGATCTAGTCTAGGTTTATGGCTTTATATCCAGCACCAAGAAAGAAGCCCTTTGCTGTGGTTTTACCTCCAACACAGCAGCTTCTCCTGAATCTACTGCTGTTTCAGCCAGTAACTGGGGCTCCGCAGTTACTGGCCTGCTTCTCTGGTAAAAAAGTCCCAATGAGAGACCCCCGACTCCAAAACTGAGCAGAAAGCAATGGAGAAAGACACCCATGTTGACCTATGACCTCTGTATGTGCAAGCATGCAAGCACCTGCACCTTCCCTTACACAGTTACACACACACATGCAACACAGACACACACAGATTTTTGAGAGACACCATAAATTCGCATAATTTGATTAGAGTATAATGTTAAAGCAGTTCTATTTTTATTATTTATCACTAGTTCTTTCTAGGCTTAGATTATAAAGTCAAGTATATCATAGGTATAAGAGAATATGACATATATACATGAGATCTGTTACCATCTGCAGGTTCACACCCTCCCCCAAGAGAGAGGGGGGAGCTACTTTCTACACACTGCCTTAAAAACCCTCTGTGCGGGGGGGGGGAAGGGGGGGCGGAGAGATGGCTCTGACTGCTCTTCCAGAGGACACAGGTTCAATTCCTATCACCCACATGGCAGTTAACAGCTATCTGAAACTCCAAGATCTGATACCCTCAGATAGACATACATGCAGGCAAAACACCAATACAAATAAAATAAAAATAAATAATAAAAAAAACCCTCTGTGCTCCGCTGTTTGTCTTGCATCCCAACTCCCCAGCCTAACAACATCAGCACACCCCCCTGGGTGGTCAACTAGAAAACCAGAAGCCACACGTTTGCTTTCAGAACATTTGTTTTTGTCTCAGACAAAGAAAGGGCTCATACTTGACTTCAGCTGTCAGCTTGATGCAAACCTAGAGTCACCTGGGAAGAGGGAAGTCTCGCCCAAAACATGCCACAGTCAGAGGCCTGTGAGCATGTTTGTGAGGCATTTTCTTAATTGCTAATTTTAAAAGGCTCAGCCCACTGTGGGAGGCGCAGCTCCTGGGCAGATGGCAGTCCTGAGTTGTGTGAGAAAGCAGGCTGAGCAAGCCACGGGGAGCAAGCTAGACAGCAGCGTTCCTCCCTGGTCTCTGCTTCAGTTCCTGTTTCCAGCCTCGACTTCCCTTCATGACGAACTGGGATGGAGACATGTAAGTCATGCAAACCCTTTCCTTCCCAAGTTGCTGTTTTGTGTTTACCATAGCAGCAGGAAAGCTAACCACAACACCTCCTTTGCAACGCTCTTGGCTGACTGGCACTCATGGCTGACTGGCGCTCATGGCTGACTGGCGCTCATGGCTGACTGGTGCTCATGGCTGACTGGCGTGAACTCTGAGGTAGAGTGGGCCACTATGTCACCACAGCCACTCTAAAAAAAATCTGTCTTCTTTCAGTCCTGTGAGTCTAAAATGCATAAATTGAAATACGCATTTTAGATTGGGTTTATTCCGCTTCTAATGTAATGTTTTGTCACTTAGAGGGTCACCCAGTAGCTCAGGAAAATGTTTTTCATCGACATGTTTCTACAGGCCCCTCAGGAGGCCCCCTTTGCCTATGAGGGTTATGTGTGCCTGGTAGCAAAACAAACTTTTACAGTTCATGGCTTTTTGCGCCTGTTTCAGACTGAGCGCGGAGAATTCCCACAACTTGCAGACTAAAACAAGAAGTCAAAGATGAAGATGATCTTTTAAAACCTGAGCAATTCCCACAACCAGAGAGATTTAAAAAAAAAAAAATCCCTTGCTGCTTTTTGGAGGGCATCCCACCTCTCCTGAAACCGTCAGTTTTAGTAGCATAAGGGGGGGGGCGCTAAACACATCCCTCAAGTCAAATCCTCTCCCTCTCCCACCAGGTACCTCCCATACACGTGCATGTATATTTGCATGTTTGGGTTCATCTGCCTCCCGAGTTCCTAATTAAAAACTGCTTAAGGAATTACTGGCTGACACCTTGATGGGCTTATTAGTCTGCTAATTCTAGCTAATGAATTACTACAAATGGAAGAGTTTAAAATAGCACCCCTTTATCATCTCGCGACTCCGTGGGTCAGAACCCAAGTGTCAGCCCAGCAGGGCTGAGGAAGAAGCTACTTCTAAGTTGTTTCTGGTTGTTGGTGGCCTTCCATCCCATGCAGCTATAGGGCAGAGGCCTCACGTCCTTGCCAGTGTTGATCAGGTCGCCCCAGCATGGAAAGGCTTCTCTCGGGCTCCAATTTGTAGCTAACTATCTTCAGAGTCAACAAGGGCACTTCCAACCTGCGTAGGCTTCAAGCCTCTCTGATCTCTCTCAACCGGCCAGAAAAAAAAAAAAAAAACAAACGCACTGCCTTTAAAGGAATGGCTTGCAGGTGCGCCCACCTGCATAATCTCCCTTTTGATTATCTCAAAGCCAAGCCACTATTAGCTTTAATTACATCTTCAAAATTTCCCTTGATAGTAACGTGATAGGATCTGAGTTGAAAATCTTATCAAAGTCCCAGACCCAAGAAAATATAACTCATTGGGTAGAGAATCGTGGGGGTACTTCCTACTAACTGGATCTTCACAAGACAGAAACTAGAAGAGAGAGACAACTCAGAGAGGAGGGGAGAGGTCTTCTGACTACAACCGGACCACACCCTGAGGGTGCAGGGGGGTCACTGGGCACAACCTTCCAGTTCAGATGCACCCTAACATCAGAGACTTTACCGCTCCGTAGGACTAACAGGTCACTGATCCTACAGAAGTCTTCTGCACACGTGGTGAAATCCCCTCCACGTAACTTTAGTCCTTCATATATGAAGGTGGATAAACCATGCAACCCCACTCCCACCTCCACAGACGGTGGCTGCCTTGTGCACCAATTGACAATGGCAAGCCACGCCCTTTCCCGACATCTAGTAGTGTTGTTCTCTCTGTTCCTTAGCACGGCTTTCCCGTCTCCTTGGTTTTTAGTGGCTGAGACTATCAGAGAGTTCAATTCAGTGACTTGAAAACTAGTGGGAACCATAAAGCAGCAAGGAAGCCATTGGAGAAAGGTTTCAGACATAATTCTGCCAGTGATGTGGCTCCATTTAGCCGCAGTACTCCCGGCTCTGACTTCTTTCTTGTCTTGGTTTTTATTGGCTTGTCTCATGGTATCGATGTGACAGTGTGGCTGCTCGTAGCAACGAGGCCTCCCTGTTTCCATAGAAGAGGAAGAAGTCAGCAGGTCCGTACCACTGACAAAAATCCCAGGTTCCAGTAGTTGGCTGTGGGACATTGATGTTTAATTGTTTAGGCCTGAGTTACCTGGACAGGTGGGATTGACCTTGCTAGCTTAGACTAATGAGTTCTCATCTCTAGGGTTGGGGTTGGGAGCAGTCCCTTAAACAATGGCTGCTATCTGGGCGTTGGAGCAGCAGCCTAAAGGTCACTACAGTGAACAGCCACCTAGGAGAACCTTGGTAACAGAGACAAGACTGCTTTTTTCTCAGTCAGTCTCAGTGCTGTGGGTTACTATGGGGTGGTGCCTCCCCATACTACTCTAGCATTTAAACACTTCCCATCCAACACGGATGCTGAACACAAGTCACCAACTCCATCACATAGCATCTCAGTCTGACATACGGCAAGGTGAGGTGACTATGCCACCCAGTGCCTTCGCAGGGGACCATGTGCAATTGTTTCAATCTGCATTGATGTTTTCATATCCAGTTTCCACTAAGCTACACTTCTCAAGTTCCTTCTTGGATCCAAATTCTGTTCTGTCTACAAACATTATTCTATAGTACAATCTGCTCACAGTGCCTCTCTCTAGCTTCATTCTTCAGGCTCCCTGTCTCCCTTAGACTAGGGCTTCTCAACCTTAGTACTATTGGCATTTGTGGCCAGATGTAGGGCTGAGTTCCTGGGCTTGTAATGGATGCAGTCCCACAAGATACAACACTCAGAGGAGGTCCTAACACTTGAAGACTCCATTGTCATCATCTTAATCATCTTTAAACCTATAAGTTAAATACAAAAGAGCCAAAGAGTATGTCTATGAGCAGGGAACCTGCCTGATAGCCACGGCCATGGCCCTCGCTGCTCTGTTTGCAGACTGGTGACAGTCCCAATGCCCTAGGAGCACAGAATTCTAGTGGGCACAAAATACATGAAGGTTCAGTGACAATCAGAGCAAGCAAGAAAGAACTATGCTACACTCATGACTGAGTAAGCCTGTGGTTCTCAACCTTCCTGATGCTGTGACCCTTTAATACAGTTCCTCATGCTGTGGTGACCCCCGACTATAAAATTACTTCTGTTGCTACTTCATAACTGTGATTTTGCTGCTGCTATGAATCATAATGTTGTAGATATTTATTAAAATTTCTGTGTTTTCTGATGGTCTTAAATGACCTCTGTGAAAGGGTCATTCAACCCAAAGGGTCATGAGCCAGAGATTGAGAATCACTCAACTTACTCAGTAAGCAGGACCCTTCACGGCTACAAGATGCTTTCCAACTGGAAACTTGCTTTGAATGGTCTAAAAAAATTGATGGGGGGCGGGGGGCAATGGCCATCAATAAGCTAACGCATCTTCTCTCATTCATGTTCCATCCCTGAACTTGTCAGCTACTGAAAACAATGATACAGAAGCAGAGTTTTGTGGCTGGTGGGGCAGGGAAGCTCAGTGGTAGAGCGCTGGCTTAGAACACCCAAAACCCTAGATTTGACCCCCAAGCTTGAAAGACAGAACAGAAGGGGGTTTTACTAGTCATGGTAGGTTGTCTGTTAAAATTTGAATTCCAGGCAAGCAACATGAGATGCACTTATACTGAATTTTTTTTTTTTGTTCTCAAGATTCAAATTAAACAGGTTATCTTGTCTTTTATTGGACGATCCAACCTGGCAGGGAAGAGGAGGGAAGCCAGGACGGCCCCCAGTTCCCTTCCTTTAACTCTTTCCTCCTTGAGGTAGCGGCTGGGTTAGTGTGCCGCTGTGCAGTCGAGGGAACAGCAGGCACACCAGCTCTGCGCGCCCTTCCCACTCTCCTGGAAAAACAAACACATACGCGCAGGCCAACTACGAAATATGAATAGGGTTCCACATGCGAATTAAGTATCCTTGTATTTGTCGTTCAAAACCAGCTCTGTGCAATATGAGGATACAGGGGACAGCACATGCTGATCATTTCCACTAAGTAGAGAAATTTTTAGATTTTCTCTACTTAGAACAACACTGGGTAGCAAATAAAAATAATGCCGTGACAATGATTAGAATGCGGGGAAAAGGAAAAGACTTCTGCACTGGATTTTTACTTTTTCGTTTGGTTAGTTGATTGGTTTGGGGGCACTGGGTCTTTTTACATAACCCAAGCTGGTCTCAAATTTGCCATCTCCCTGTCTCGGCCTCCTAAGTGCTGGGTTAAATTATACACATGTATTTTAGTAATTGTAATGATAATTTTCAACTAAGAGACCCCATCCACCATTTCATTCTGTGCTGCATCTTACAAGTTCATTGGCCGACTTTGGGCTGCCCTATCTGCTGTAGAATATTCAGCAGCAACCTCCACCTCTGCCCTGACCCACACGAGGAGAACTCCTGCTTTAGAAGAAAATGCTAACTTTATTGATGTGTGGGACTCCGGACAACCAAGTCCTCACCCATGTAGCTCATTACACTCCTCTCCACAGAGTGCAACAATCACACTGGGCCTGCTTGGGAGTCCTTAAACAAGCATCACTGGACTTCATCCTTGCCTCCAGACTCCCTCTTTCTACTCCCTAGATCATCTTCTTCAGCTTCACACGGGGAACTCCTTATCACCCATACCCACCTCAACCCAGCCTTCATCAGCCGCTACCTGTGTCGGCTCTCTGTGAGAACTAGCTACATTGCCCATTGCTGAGACAAAACACCTAACAAAAGCAACTTGCAGAGAGATGTTCTTCTTAAAGTTGTGTGTGTGCGCGCGCGCATGTGCGTGTACATGTGTGTGTGTTCAAGTGCAGGAGTTTACTAGGGGAAAAGAGGGTGTTCGATCCCCTGGAGCTAGAGTTGCAGGTGGTTGTAAATGTCTGATGTGGGGACTAGGAGCTGAACTTGGGTCCTCTGCAAGAGCAGCAAGCATCTGAACTGCTGAACCATCTCACCTGTCCCAGGAAGGGTTTCTTTTGCCTCAGGGCCAAAGAAGGGGTGCAGCCTATATTGTGTGACAAAAACATTTTTGGAGAGACACGTCTATTCTCCCCAGATAGGGAGCCCAGGACAGATCTGATGAACTGTGAGGGGCTACCTCAAGAGACTGCAGAGGAGAAGAATTTTACTATGTTACCTAGAGATTGTTCTTGTGATATTTTGGTGATGAAAGTGTTTGCCTTTTGCCCCTGTCCAAAGAGTCTGCCTGAGGCTAAAGTGGAGAATTTTGGATGAATTCCGTTGGCAGAAGAAATCTCAAAAGAGCTTAGTACAGAGTCTATTGTGTGGTTTTTAGTGATAACTCTATAAAGATTTATAATAAAAAGCAACAAGCTGAACAGGAAAAAATCCAAAATGAAAACTTTGAGGAGAAAAAGAATACCAGAAAGTGGAATATACCTAAATTCTGTGTTCAAGGACATAATCAAATTAAGAAATGGAATAAAGGGAGTGGTTACCTCAGGACAAGGTCCCACGTAGCTAAATTTCCAACTTCTGAAAAGGAACTAAGGAAAGCTTAGAGCTGGGTGTGGAGGGGTACACCTTTAATCCCAGCACTAGGGAGGCAGAGGTTGGTGAATCTCTGAGTTTAAGGCCGGCCTGGTCTACAGAGCAAGTTTCAAAACAGCCAAATTTAGGCAGTGGAGAGCAGTCATGCTTAGGCTAGTGAAGATGTAATTGAACCAAGGGGCCATGTTCTAGCCCCAGGAAGCAGCAGATGTGGTAGCTTCTGCCACATGGCTCTGGCTTTAGAGTTAAGGATAGAAGAAATGGGTCATGGAATCTCCCTCCACACCTAAGGAAAGCTGCTGAGGCCAGGCATGTGTCAGGAGGTCTAGTCGAGAGGCCACTGTGTGAAGCTGTAAAGTTGAAGCCTGATTGCTGTGGAGAACCCAAGATGTTAGAGATGCCAGAACTGTGGGAGAGTTGCTGAGGAGAGATGCTGAAGAAAGCTGCTAACAGGGAGTAGACCAGCCCAAGAGAAAACAGTGTGCTGCAGTCAACAAAGCTGAATGGGGTTGGAGATGTGAAGACCATTTTGACAACAGACATGGAGCTTCGGAGTTTGCCAAGCCTGTTTTTGGTCTTGCCTTTGTCCAGTATTTCCTCCCTATGTTGCCTTGCCTGCATTTTGGAATAGTAATGTATATCCTGTGCCATTATGCTTTGGGAGTATGTGACCTGCCTGCTCCTGTACTACCTGTGTGCACAATTCAAATGCTACAAGGCTGAGTTAGATTTGGAGGCTGAGGACTTTCTCATCTGTTCATTTGCATTTCCGGCCTACCAACTAAATGGCCAGTAAATGAATCCGAGCAAAGGGAGGAAGGAAAGCAGCCAGAGGCTTCGCTAATGTGGCAAGAGTAGGAAATGTCGCTCTCCGGGTTCCACTTTTATTTCTAGAAGTCCACTAATTAAGCCCTACAAATAAGCGCCGGTCTCTCATAGAAATAATGTATGTCAGTCATGCTGGTAGTGTTAGTGTTTAGCTCAGTGACGGAGCCTAGCTCTGGATCCCAGGCTGGGTTGCACATTCTCTGAGATTACCACTTATGCTTCTTCAGACGTTCTCAACCTGTGGGTCGCGACCCTTTTGGGGCCAAAGGACCCTTTCACAGGGGTCATCTAAGACCTTCAGAAAACACCAATACTTACATTCCAATTCATAACAGTAGCAAAATTACAGTTATGATGTAGCAATGGAAATAACTTTATGGTCCGGGGTCACCACAACATGAGGAACTGTATTGAAGGGCCACAGCGTTAGGTAGGTTGAGAACCATTGCTCTGGACTTTCCCAAATGTCTCTTTACCTAACATGTTCCTAGCAGTGGCAGCTTGTGAATGTGTAGGGAGAAAGTCATGAGTGATTGGCCACTACCATCAGAACGCCCCCCTCCCCACACCCTTTTCTCACCAGACTTGCGCTCTGCCCTCAGACTGGCCCATTTCTTCTCTGCCCTCTGAGCTGCCTCTGCAATACACTGTCTCCGCCAGCTAAGTGGATGCCATGACAGAATTCTCTTCACTTGCATGCACAGCATCCCTATGGCAGAAGGGAGCTGTCTTCGATGCTCCTGAGAGAATTGAGACACTTAATCCCCGCCCTTCCCTGAGCTGCCGTCACCTTCCTATTAGATGTGAAATAGTACAAAAATACAGGAACAGGGAGCTGGAGAGATGGCCTCTACCTCTTTCTCACTAGACAAGCTTAATCTGGAAGCCATGACTACCTGCAAGGAAGGCTGGGAGATGTAGTCCTTTTAGAAGTCCTATAGATGGATCCTGCACATTATTCATTTACTTACTTATTTTACAGAAATCTGTTTTTTTTTTTTGTTAGAATATGAAAGGTTCACAGGCTCATGGGTTTAAACACTTGGTCCCTAACTGGCACTGTTTGGAAAAGTCACCTTTAGGACTGGAGAAAAGTGGGTCTTAAGGTTTCATACCTGTCTTAGTTAGGGTTACAATTGTTGTGATGAAACACAGTGACCAAAAGCGACTTGGGGAGGAAAGGGTTTATTTCTCTCATAGTCCCATATGAGAGTTCATCATTGAAAGCAGTGAGGGCAGAAACTCATACAGCCTCAAGTCTAAAGCTGGAATTACGGGTCATGAAACTCTTGGAGTCTGGTACCACCCTGGGAGGAAAAGGGTCACAATAATGATCAAAGAAGAATTTCCCAATCAGACCCCAAAATGGGCATTTGGAGATAAAAGTAATTTCATTAGGCAGAGGGAAGAGCAATGATGTGTTCTACTTGCTGGCTTGTGCACCCTCTCCAGTGCATTGCCTACTCAAATAATGTCTGACAGAGATGTAAAAGCTGTTCAGTAGGAGGAAGCTAGCTTCAACAACAAATGGTGTAGGCGGGATCGTGGTCCACAGGAAAAGCAAAGCAGAGTGCCTGGGCTAGGCCTTGTTCTTGATCTGAGAAGTAATTCCAGACAGATCAGGAAATCAAAGGCAAAACACAAGACAAGAAATCTTCAGAGATAAATATTGGAGGAAATCTTGGAATCTCTGTATAAGAGATAAAGCACAGAAGAAACGTTTATATGCAATAAAAAAGGGCTGGAGAGAGGGCTCGGCCAGTAAGAGAGCAGCTGCTCTGTGGAGCCGATTGTGGTTCCCAGCACCCCCAGAGGCGAGACAGAATGACCCATAACTACAGCTCCAAGAAGAAGCAATGCCTCTGGGCATTCCTATGTACACACACACGCACACGCACGCACACACACACACACACACACACACACACACACACAAAATTAGAAATAAGTCTTTGAAAAAGAAAGACTCAAATTAGATGACAAGACAAGTTATAGACTGGAAGAAAATATTTGTGCATTCAGAAGTCTTTTCTAGACTCATACACATACCATATACACCACATATACATACGCATACCACACACCACAAATACACCTACATACACCATACATATATATATATACACCACACAATACAACACACACATCATACACCATATATACCACAAACAGATGCACACACACATATACCACAATACACATATCACATACATACATACACACACACCACTGATCCAATCAGAATTTGAGCTGGCAAGATGGCTCAGCAGTTAAAGGTGTTTACTGCCAAGCCTGACAATCTAAGCTGGATCTTTGGAATGCAGACGGTGGAATGAGAGCATCAGCTCCTACAAGTTATTCTCTGACCTCCAAACATTTACTGTGACATATGCATGCTGCCCCCTAAAAAATAAATGTGTTTTTTTTTAAAAAAAAGAAACCTTAGCAAAAGATAGGAATAGACACATCGTGAAGAACAGTATCAGCCTAGTAAAATCATGGAGTTCGGCATCATTTTGAAGGGCTGGGTGCTTAACTCGGGGATAAAGGAATGCTCAATATTTGTAAGGCTCTAGAAATCTCCACAGTCTCCCTGAAAAATCAAAATCACAGTGAGGTACAATTTCATACATAGCAGAAAACTAAAATAAACAACAAATGTGGACCCAAATATGAAGAAACATTACACACATATTGCTGATGGCAGCACAAAATGGCTCAACAAATCTAGCAAAATAGCTTGGTAGTTTTTTACAAAACTAGACTTGTGGAGTGGAGAGATGGCTCCATCCCTGGGATCCATGTAAAAATAAAAGGAAAGAACCAACTCCACAAGGCTGTTCTCCCACCTCCACATGCACACCGTGAAATGCATGCTCCCAAGAGCACGTGTGCTAGCGTACGTGCACACACACACACACACACACACACACTAGTTCACTTCAAAACTAGACATGCAACTGACACATGATTCTATAATTGTACCCCTGGGCATTATTCTAGTTAAGTGAAAACATGTTTACATGAGCATCTGAAGGAGGCCCACCCCCAGAACAGTGGCGGTGGCGGGGGCACAAACCACACCCAAACACCTGTTATCACAGAAAAGTTAAAAGTGGCTGCTTTCTGACTCAGGCAGAAAAATGGTAGCAAATGACCTTGCAGGTGTGATTTTTAATAGGAGAAAAACGGATGGTCTATGTTAGAGTAGTCTAGGATGTGGTGGTAAAGGAAATAGGGGCAGGGGGAAAGGGGCAGGGGTATTTGTCCAGAAGGAACAAAGGACCGCCCCTGGGTAGAGGGGAGACAGGTGTGGCACACAGGCAAAGGGCAGTTTATAAAAGTAAATGGGGAAACCCCATGTTAGGATGAGGTCTTTAATTTTAATTGGGCATGTTAATTAGGTGAGCCAATGGGTGCTCTTGATTGCTGGACTTTGGTAGTCAGCCTCAGGAGCAAAAAGTGGCCAAATAAGGGAATAGATCCTGGTGGCTAGCTTTAGGGATGTGATCGAATGGTTTCTAGCCAGGCAGAGAGAATGGGAGAGAAGGGTAAGGCCTGCCAGAGCCACGTGCTCTAGTGGGCCAGTGTCCCTTGAGAATCTATGTATGATTGTTCATATCCATTTTTTCATGCTAGCAAATAACCGGGAACAGCCTAGCCCCTTTCAATAAATGAGTAACTGGGAACAGCCTAGCTCCCCTTCAATAAATGAATGACTGGAACAAGAAAAATCAGGTCTCAAGCCTAGACAGAGAACCACAGGCAACTAGAGAACACTGAGAGCTGGAGAAAGGGTCTTCCCCAGGGATGAGCACATCACATGATTGCCCAACACCAAATGGTCAGCCCGGAAAACATTCGTGCGAGTAACATTATACAGACTAAGCAGGCTCTATGCGTGTATTTAAGAATACATATATACATTATATACATGTATATGGCATAGGGAACCCATGACAGACCAAATACCACAACATACGACCATGATGAAGACCAACTTGGTGAACCAATGAGTTTTATTGGGGTTACTTACAGGAATATGGGTAAAGGGTTACTTACAGGAACAGAAATGATGCAAAGAAAGCCACATGACTAAAATCCACCTCAGTGTGGGTGACAGTTGACAGAGCTGGGACCCTGGAGCACACTGCACAGCCTGCAGACAGCTCAACAGGTTGGAGAGCGTCCCTTCCAGGTGACTCGGTTGGTCCGAACCTCTTCTGGACAGCTCCTTGCTGCTTCTCCCAGGCAGCTGGTCTGGTGGCAGAGTCTTCTTTGCTGCTCTCTTCCTCTAGCTCAAAGGTACTCTCAGCTTTTACTGCTTACTCTTGCTGGGAGGCAGTCTGGCTGGTTTCAGGGACTTCCTGAAGCTATTTTGAGTTGTTAATATTTTAACATCAGAGGAAGCTGTTAACAGGGGTGGAAGGGAGCAGTGATACATGGTAGGGTTTGGAAGGAGAAAACAGAAGAGGAAAATGATGTAATTATATTATAATCCCCCCCAAAATAAATATTAAAAATATAGACTCATCAATAAGAAAGAACCAATCAGTGATACACGCCACAGCTGGTAAGTCTCCAGAGGATTTTGCTGAATGAAGAGCCACTGATGTTAAACATTTACACATATATGACTGCATTTGCCATTTCTTAAACGATTAAGTTTTAGAAATGGGCGACAAATTGCTGTCAAAGGCTAGGGGATAATGTAAAACTCACCCTTTGATGCAGGCATTTACTAGTTACCCTCCCTTCATATTCAGGGAGTGTGCTGGCAAAACAACCAGCTCATCCAAGCCAAAAGGAAAAAGTGCTGGGAGTGGTGGGATAAAACTCTAATGCTAGCAATGTTGACGAAGCTGAGGCAGGAGGATAGTGAATTTAAGGCTAGCCTAGGTTATATACAGTGAGACTCTATTAAAGGATGGGAAAGAGGAAGTGGGGGAAAGGAGGAAGAGAAGGGAAGAAAGGGAAAGAAAAGTAAAGGGGAAAAAAAAAGAAACCAAGCTACCACTTCCTTCTTGTTATTCCAAAGTGGAATCAAGAGACCCTGTGGTTAATTTCCAGTGATTGCATTAGGTCAACAAGGCTACATGGCTTCAATAACAAAGCAACGACAGAGGCAAACGGTTCCGGTAGGTGCGAGCCCTGCTCGGCTCTCAGTTCTGCCAGGGTCTTCACCCACCTTCCTCGGAGCCATTCAGGGATTTGCAAGAGTGCTCAGAATCTCCCTCTCCTCATCCATGGCCATAACTCCTGGTCCCCTGCCAGTCAACACAAACTTCTTTCTACCACATTACTCAGTGTCATTAGGAGGGATCCTTCATGTAAAGAGCACGGTTATACAAATGCTTTGCAGATGACCTGTTTCTGAAAACAGCTGGGAACTCTCCCTTGCAGGATCCTCCAATAGCACAACATATTTCCTTTCTTGCTCGTTTATTTATGAATTGTTTATGTATTTGGTAGGGCTGAAAGCAAAGCCAGATATTCACACCTGCTAGGCAAGGCTTCTCACCAATCTCTCCAGTAACACAGTTTCTTTATCACACTGGACGTGGAATCCAGGACTTCGGGCACGCTAGCCAAGGGCTCCCCCCCACACACCTTGCCACATCATCATTCTCTCGGTGGTGTAATTTAGATGGTGCTTTGCTAGTCAAGAAAAGTTGACCCAGAGCTAGTCTAAAGAGGTATGTCAGGCCTTTGATTACCTCTGGACAAGAGTTTTATAGATAAAGAACTCTAAGGACCAAACCCTTCAAGGTGTGAGCTGACTTTTCTATATCCTTACCTGTTCCTGTTTAATACCCTTCAAAGCAGAGTTCAGAAAAGACTGCCACACACTGTGGATTTTATAAACTGGGGACTCATTATTCCTTGCACCAGCCCTTGTAATCCTCTGGTGTTGTCCAGGCCAAAAAAAAAAAAAAATCCCTCAAGGGCATAGATATCAATTCATGCAAAACCATAGTCCATACATAAGGTTGTGGTTCCTTTTTTTCCAGTGGTCCTCAATCCAAATTCCATTTGTCTTCAATACTACCCAAGCTGTTCTCTTCACTGGCATGAGTTTCTGCATGCCTGTTAGCACCCTATTAGATCCAGGCAGTCAATGTTTATTTCCCTTCTCATAGGAAAGTCACAAGGACCTGGCCTCTCACTCGGGCATGTATTAAGACTCCTCTTGTGTTATCTATTCTTGGGCTCTTAATTGGGAACTCAAGGAATTGAGATTTCCTCATGAGTCTATTCTAATAGGTGTAGATGATGTTTTGCTATTTAAAAAAAAAACAAGTAAAGGTTTAAGACTGTTTTGCATTCTATTACATAGCTAAGTTCAGGAGAGACATAAAGCCTTCAAGGAAAAATTAAAATCTGCAATAACAACAGAAGTCTGCTTGTCTGTAGCATGCCATGCCACAAGGAGGAGGCAAACCTCATGATGTAATTCAGAATTTTCCCAGACTGACAACATGACTTTGAGCATTCCTGAGGTGGGGTTCTATGTCCCAGGAAATTGGTACTAACCTTTTCTCACACCAAATCCCCTTTCTATGAATTATGTTCTTAGTTCCTGGAACGCTACCCTAGGAAAATAAGCATGAAGCCCTCAGGGACCCAGATACAGCTCTGCCTGGGCACCCAAACAGGGGTGCCCAATTAACATAATCCCTTTTCCCTGGTTGTTCATCAACAATCTGAATTCAGTGAGTGTTGATCAATTACACGAGACTCAGCTGAGGCCCATTTGCGTTTCTTCTAGTTTGTTTAATTGGCACAATCACAGATATTAATGATGCAGAGTGGTGTGTGCATGTGTGCACACTGGGAAATGATCAAGACTGAGTATTTAGCAATGCAGCACCTCAGACATTTGTCATTTCTCATAAAACATTTTTTTTTTATTTTTTAATTACATGTAGGTGTGTGGCAGCGGGTATATGCCCCCGACTGCAGGTAGCCTGGGGAACCAGAACAAAATATCAGACCTCCTGGAGCTGAAGTTACAGGCAGTCATGAGCTGCCCGATGAGGGTGCTGGGAACCAAACGCAGGTCTTTTGCAAGAACAGTGCTTGCTCTCAACCGCAGTCTCTCTCCAGCCCCCACTTCTCAATTCTCAGTGGCAGGAACATTTGAAATCCACTCTTCTAGGAATTTTGGAAATTTGGATTACAGTACTGTCATCACTCTAGATGGCAACAGTCACTTCTCTGAGCTATGACTCTGTATGCGTTGGTCATTGTGTCCCCATCCTCTCCCGACCCTGTCCTCCGCATCTTCAGATACCTCTGTTCTACTCCTGGGAAATCAGCTTTCAAAGACCATTATGATCTTTAGTCTTTCCTTTGGTTCAGCCGCTAAGACACGGTCACCTCACTTCAGAATTAGGCAGCAATGGCAACAACACCAGTGAAGTTCTGGAGGCCTGAACCTGAGGCTGAGGCTGAGGCTGAGCCAGGTTCTCCGCTTGGTTGAATGGACCTCATGGAAACACCCTCTTCCCGATGGAGGAAATGAAGCATCTCTCAGCTAACTGCCAGACAGTCCATGCAGTGGTTTGATTTTTCTATCAAACATCACTGTGCCAGCGATATAGTTTCCCTTCCTTCACCCTTCACCCAAAGGGGCTGCACGATTGCTCAGGTCTGTATTAGAGTCACCTCTGCCCTACATCTTATACAGATTTGTTACCATGTCGCTAGACAACCCTGACCTAATTCTATCTGTGAGTAGTTTCTTTTGAAAAATAGAAATTGGAAGTTAATCAGGTAGGTTATGCAGATATAGGTCCAAATTTACCTTTGAAATACAAAGTACTTCTAGAAATCAAATCAACTTGAAAAGCTAAATTAATTATGCATTCCTAGATATACCAACTAGGAAAGAGGAAAAGAACAAAGACTTAAATGGATCAGAAGAGATGGCTCAGCAGTTAAGAGCACATAATGCTCTTGTAGAGGACCCACGTCAAGTGGCTCTCCATTGCCTACAGCCCAGCTGAGGGGG
>NC_022028.1:23263085-23273267 GCF_000317375.1 Microtus ochrogaster | reverse complement strand
GGCCTCGAACTCACAGAGATCCACCTGCCTCTGCCTCCCAAGTGCTGGGATTAAAGGCATGCGCCACCACCGCCCAGCTTCCAGTACCTTCTTTTGGCCTCCTCAGGCACCTGCACTAGCATGTAAACAGACCCCATACAAACACATACATACATCACTAAAATATATATATATCCTTTTATTTAAGTGGGGGAACTACCACAAAAGTAGACAATTAGGCTAGGGAGATGGCTCAGCAGGTAAAGGCACTTGCCACCAATCCACCAGCCTGAGTTCAATCCCCAGGACCTACATGGTAGAAGGAGAGAACCAGTTTCCACAAGTTTTCCTCTGACCTCTGCTCAACTGTTATGGCACCTGCACGTGTGCTCCCCCACCTCTCTCTCTTTCTCTCTCTCTCTCTCTCTCTCTCTCTCTCGCACATACACAGGTATAATTGTTTAAATGTTTTAAGTGGAAAGGCATTCAAAATGCAAAATCCCTGAATCTCAGGAAATACTTCAGCTGACCATTATGTCAAAAAAAAAAAAAAAAGGCCACATTAACCAAGAAAGTGTCCCTATAATAAAACAGAAAAAGAGACTTGAAGAAAGTATTATTAAGTCAGAGACAAACTCCTGATTTGAAATAAAATAATGGAAAAAAAATAAGATGCTCATTGCAGACAAATATTTGGCTCTTTTGGAGATAATTGACACATAACGTCAAAAAAAAACTGAATATGAAATTTAGCAAAAATGCTTCTCTTGACATTACACATAATAGCAGAAATCAATTGGCAATAGTGTTAGATTAACATAAGCAGGCTAATTTTGGAGGTATTGCCGAGGATGCTTCCAAAACATGTCATACCTGTCAGTGACACAATCTTGGCAAAACCATTTAGACTAGACATGAATGAGCATCAAACTTCTAGGCCTCCTGAACACTCCAGATGGACTTCACAGGAGTGCTCCTTCACCGGGTCATGAGTGCATACTGGTTACTGTCCATTTTTCTCAGAGCAGAGTGGAGCCTCTCTTTGCCAGAGAACTACCAGTCTCACTGTGGCCAAAAAAAAAAAAAAAAAAAAAAAAAAAAAAAAAAAAAAAAAGAGAGAGAGAGAGAGAGAGAAAATGAGAGCAGATAAATTCTTTTGTGTGTGGTGTGTATGCACACACGGGTGGGTGATTGTGTCTCTGTATGCAGGGAGGCCAGAGGAGGACCTCTCTGCCTTTAGTCCCTTAAGACATGGCCTCTTGCTGAACCCGAAGCTAGGCTGGAGACCAGCCAACAAGTCCCAGAGATTCCCCTGTCTTCTCCTTCTCCCTCAGCACGGGGGTTACAGGCACAACCATGCCCAGCTTTTTGTGTGTCTTCTAGAGATTCAGGCCCAGGTCCTCAGGCTTGAACAGCAAGGGCTCTTCCCCACTGATCTATCTCCCCGGAGTCTCACTTTTGATTTTGTAGCTTTGGAAATCCCCAAACTGAAAGGAACAGTCATTTTACTAGTAATTTGAATAAAGAACAAAAACTTGTCTTTTACTCCGAAATGCATCATCTACAGTTCCCAGGGAGAAAACAGGAGAACCAACAGAATCCTAAAATGCAGGCATAAGACTGTCACAAACCCCGCCACCTCCACCCTGAAGCATTAGCACCACCTCCAATGTCTGTAAGCACCCAAACCCCCACAGAGCAGCCCTTTATTTTCTAGCAACCAATTGTTTTGTGTTTGGAAATTTTATTCACAACCTTTTATCCTACTTATTCCAGGTTGAATTGTTTCCCCTAAAGTGATATATTCAAGCCCAAACCTGGCAGTGTGACCTTATTCAAAGCAGATGTGATCCAGTTGCTCTCAGGTTGCCCTGGGGAGTAGTGGGCCCTAACCTCAAGCTTAGGTGTCCTTGTAAATATGTACACCAAGGCACACATAGAAAGTAAGGTCATGTGACCAGTGACTGCCAGGAACCCTCAGAAGGAGGGAGAGAACCTTTTTGGTTCTCCATACATCTCATGGCTCTGAGTGAGGTACTGTAATTTCAGGCTTCAGTGGAAGAAAATGACCTTCTGTTGCCTTAGGTCACCCAGTCTGTGGCATTTTGTTATAGCAGCCCTATAAAACTACTAACTGCCCTCTTGAAAGCAGATACAATGAATTACAAATGAAAACGTCACAGGGTTATCTCACCAGAGAGCACACAGACCCTCTGAAAGCCAGATGAAAAGTCGACAGTGCCGGCTGGTGACCGCACGGGGAACTTGCCCAAATCATGCAGCCCCAAACTGCACCATTCTTTTTCTTTTATGCACAACACCACATCCTGATTGACACACTTTGGTTAGCAGGAACAGCTAATCGTTGAGAAACCAAACTACAGGAGTCAAAACGCAAGGTCGGTACATTTAAGGACTTTCCTGGAACTGTGGACGAGTCTTTGATGGATGAGGTCTTTGCTCCCATCTGTGCAGGTGTTGAGACCTGTGTGCTGGTAAGGTCGGAGTGGTACCCCTAACATGGTGTCAGTGGAGTTAAGGTCTTATGGCCTGTTCCAAAGCTCCAGATTTAATATCCCTAGACAGAGACTGCCCTTTCTAAATGGCCTCTGCACGACAAAGGGTTAGACTTCTGAGAAAAACACTGGGAAAAAATTGCTGCTGCCCCTCAGAAAGGACCTGATCTGGCATAGTTAGGGGACACGGCAGCAGTGCAACTCCAAGGTCATGGTTCTTCCATTCCCATTCCACTTCTCAAAAGACAGCCCTGGCCCCCAGACTGCCATTCCAGCTCAGACCTGAAACTGAGGGTTCTCGGGAGTCTGCCACAAATTTCCCACTTCAGAGATGGACAGGGACTTCCCAAGGTGGTGGAACAAAGAGAGACCCTCGGCACCGACAGGTTTTATCCATGGTCGTGAAACAAGATACATTTTCAGATTCCTCGACTGTTTTCTGATTTCTCTCCTTTCTCCATGTTGCCTCCACGCTCTCTCCATCAACAATGAGACCTCTTAGTACAGGTCTCTCTTACCTTCATCCTTTTATTTCAGATACTCTGGGCTCCTGTCCCTTAATCAGAACTGTAGTAAGGAGAGAGCAGCTTGTTGGTTCCCAGATGCTCAGCCCCGAAATAATCACACAGAAACTGTATTAATTAAATCACTGCTTGGCCCATTAGCTCTAGCTTCTTATTAGTCAACTCTTTACATATTAATTTAACCCATTTCTATTAACCCATGAATGGCCACATGGCTGTGGCTTACCTACTAAAGTTCCAGCATCTGTCTCATTCAGGGCTACATAGTGGCTCTCTAACTCCACCTTCCTATGCTATAGGCCAAGCTAGTTTCTTTATTCATTCACCAATAAAAGCAACACATAGACAGAAGGACCTCCCACATCACAGAACAAAATTCTATTCCACCGTTTTTTTCCCAGACTGCAGCTGCTGCTCTGGTACCAGTGGATCTGTGAATCTGTGATCCCTTAACTGATGCTGTTAAGAAGAATGACAAAAACAACAAACAAACAAAACTTTTTCTTTATACACTTCAAAGGGAAATTTTAAAAAATCCTTTCTGGTACTCAAGTTTCCTTCAAATCATCAATTCCAACTACTAAATTCACAGACATTGGTCCTGCAATCCTTACAGTTTGATCAGCCCAGCCTGTGTGATCAGGAATAAGAACTGGGGCTGCAGCTACCTGCCGATGACAGTGTATCACCTTTGCAGAAACCTCCATCTGCTTGGAGGGCGACCTGTGTGATTCCACAGGTGGCATCTGTCCGTCAGTAGGACGTTGGTGGTTCTTCTCCACCAAATATTCATGGATCCTGTGCATTTGGAGCAATTGTTGGGGTCTTCAATATCTAAACTACTATTCTTCCATGCTTCCTCAGCCAGAAAACCTAGCTGCTCCCCTCGTCCCCAAAGAAGATCGATTTAGATCAGCTGGGAGAACTTGAGGAGGAATAGAGCCCATTCCTTCTTCGGACAGACTGTGTCAGCCATGAATCCCACCATGGGAATAGAGCAATGAGAGAACTAAGATGAAATTAGTCTAAATTCATTGGTTGCCACGGGCACTTGTATTGCCCTCAATTATATTTTCTTAAGCAACCAAGCGGGAGGCTTGCTGGGCTGCAGCTAGCTCTCCCATCCCCCACATAAGTACTTACGGATACAGAGTACAGCCTGTAACAACACTGAAAGAGAAAGCCATCTGTTTCTCTCAGGTAGATTATGGGCCATGTTTTTATTGCCTAGGTTTCCCAATCTAGACCGATGGCTTCAAACTCTATTATAAAGACTAATTGTCATTTTGCTCCTGATCATTGTCTGTGTTGCCGATGACTGATGTGTCCTAACCAATCTTAAATGCTTCTTTGTGGTCATTGTTACATCAGAGTTTCAACAACTGTTATCACAACAGGAAGATAAATGCTGGATCAACCATGGGGTGAAAAGGATAGTTTTCCCATGTCAATCAATAGCATCAAAGCTTTTTTTCTTTCCGCTTTGGGATATAGAGGCAGAAAACCATGACATCCAGGCCAACCTGGGGCTGCATAGAAGGATCTTATGTTAAAACAACATCAAGAAAAATCACATGAATGTAACTTAAAAAAAAAACAACTCAGATCAATAGCACCTTGAGAGTAGAATAAACATGTATATCATGATTAATATCTAGTGGCCTGACCAAAATGGGAGAAAAAAAAAAAAAAACGGGTTGGGGAGGACCAGTCCCTGGAAGTCAGAAGGAGGCCAGACTCTCACAGGGAGGCACGCCGTTCCCGTGGTTCTTCTATTAGATCTAAACCATCTCACAGGATCCCAGTTTCGGGCAACACACTCTAGGGCAATCATAAACCATGAACAATCAAGGTCATTTCATAACACTGTCTGAGCATAGAAAGAAACAAAGGTACTTCGTCACTCACCAGATACCAAACACCTTCTTTACAAGCTAGAGGCACAGATTTGCTCTTCACCCAATGGAACTCCAGCCTCTCTCTAGTCACCTCTCCCTGTAGATGACATACAGTCCCAGAGGGTCCTGGTTGTGACAACATCTTGTCTGGAGTGTGACTTAGTTCTTTAGGTTCACCCTAGAGTTACTGATGAAGCCATATTCCTCCTCCCTCCTGGGTCTTGGATTGACTCTGACATCAGCTTTTTTTTCTATTTTATTTTCGAGACAGAGTTTCTCTGTAGCTTTGGAGCCTGTCCTGGAACTTGTCCTATAGTCCAGGTTGACCTCAAACTCACAGAGATCCGCCTGCCTCTGCCTCCCGAGTGCTGGGATTAAAAGTGTGCGCCACCACTGCCCAGACGACGTCAGCCCTTTCTAGGTCCTGGCTTGTTCTTGGAAAATAATTTCCCATCTAGTATTTTGTAAGTAATCCTTGCTTTCCCCTCTCCTTGCCCCAAATCACTGTATGCAAAATGTCCCCTTCAATAATTACAGCAATGACAACTGGAAGCACAGGAAGTTTGGGATAATGAGACTCATTCATGTCTAAAACTGAGAACAAATGATACTTCTAGAAGGTTCCACTGACATTCCTTTCTTTCTGGCCATTTTTCTACAGTCTGTCTCCATTGTTAAACTTTTTCTTTTGATTCCTTTGGCATTGCTTGTGGAGTTTTTGTTTGTTTGTTTTTGTTTTTCCCTCGTCTAGGTAAATATGCTTCTTCTAATTTGGAATGTTTCTTTACATTGTGTCGGTCTCTGTTTCCTATTACTTTCTTGTCTCTTAATTTCTTCTACGAGTTTCATCTATTTTGCTGCTTATGCACTGAACACTCTTGAGACAATAACATCTGAGCTTGTGCTTTGCTCAGCTGGAATGCCTTGCGCCTGTTAATAATCCTTTCTACCACCAAACTCCCCTGATTCTGCCGCCTGGATGTCAGCGATGCTTCCCAGCACAAGGCTCTTCATTGGCTCTTCACCACCCTCTCCCTTTGTGAGTAATGAAACTGTTTTTTTCAAAGTCTTCCTTCCTTTATGCCTTTTGTACTCTGAACCCTTTTTTCTCCTTATGCGATGTGTTTGATGTCTTGTGTGTATGGTTAAAAAGCTTATGATTATGGATGCTGCCTGCAATATTGAGCCTCTTGATTTTTTTTAATCTTCCCCTGATTAAATTCATATAATGATTAAGTCTGCTTGTCTTTTGTAATTCCCTTATCTTTATTCTTACTAGGTTCCCCAGGATTTTTTTAAAGGCCAGAAACAAAAATCCCTCTATTGTTGTATCTACTTTTAGTCAAATATATTTTCCTGGGACCATTTTGGTTTCCTAAAAATTGTATTAGATATATTATTTTGGCAATTTCAGTATCACATGATATAACCATCTCTTTGATTTAATTTAATTTGCTATCAAAACTTTAAGCTCTCATAGAGTTTTGCAGCTGGAGGAGACATTGTT
Organism: Microtus ochrogaster; assembly: GCF_000317375.1. Lineage (NCBI taxonomy): Eukaryota > Metazoa > Chordata > Mammalia > Rodentia > Cricetidae > Microtus > Microtus ochrogaster. The sequence continues at coordinate 23,266,843 of NC_022028.1, read as the reverse complement.
TATGACAGCGCTCTCATTTTGCAGAACAGGACTCCGAGGCCCAGAGAAGTCAATCAAGGTATTTTTGTCCAAAAAGCTAGCAGCATATTAATGGCAGAGTCAAAACTGGAAGCCTGCTTCCTGACTTCCTGTCTGTGGCTCTTCCTACAACAGAGCTCCACTTCCATTTAAAGGGTTGCTCGTGTTTGCCGGCTGTCATTTTCATACCATGTACATCCTCCCCCTCTCTCCTTTAGTATTTGAGCTTGAAATGCCCGCAAAAGAAAAATCTTCCCATAAAAACCAGAAATAGACTCCATCCTTCAATGTCGCTATAGGCCCCCAGAGTTATTATTGACAACATGGGCAGTAAAAAGTCCCTGGGTTTTATTTCCAGATCTTCCTTCATCTGGTATATAACTTTGGGGATATTTGCCCCTTGGGCTTTTCTTCTGTGTTGGATTGCAGTTCTAGAAAGACTCAGCGTAAGACCCCTTGGATCTAAAGCAGGTATTCCGCGTCATTGGGGTATCCAGTGTAGGAAAATGCACTTACTTTTAATCCACAGATTTGATCCTTATGCCTTTTATGTTAATGGTGGCTTTCTAAACCTCATCAATCACTTCAGTCTTTCCCTTCCTTTTATCCTTCTCCTCCTCTTCTCCTTCCTTCCCTCCCTCCCTTCCTCTCCTCCTTCATTTCTTTGGTTTTGATGAAGAAAAGAAAAGGCTGATAAACAAGGTCTCTAAGCTTAAGTAGCTTTTCTCTGTGAGATGGGACAGCCAGACACAGGCCCAATGAGTGTTCCAGGGCCATGGGGATGTGCTCGTCCCCAGGGAAAGCTGAAATGAGAACTCTTGGTCTTAAACTTAGGCCTGGTAGTAGAGAATGAGGGGGTCATGTCAACTCTCTACATAAAGTTTGATCAGCCTTCCTGATCAATGAAATGCTGTGTGTACATCTTTAATCTTAGTCTTTCTTGCCTTTAAGGAATTGAAACCAACTCAAGTCAGGCATGAAATGGGAGGTGGATCTACTCCGGACTTAGGCCTGGGTCACAGAGTTTGGGAAATCTGCACTAAAATAAGGTGCCAGGCCTAGGACATTCTCTGCAGGAAGTCGAGGGATTTCCTTTGCTGCAAGACATTCCAAGAATAGGTTTTTTAGATTTGCCCCCCTCATACCCCTGCTGCCAACCCCCAAGCCTGAAATTTCATGAAGAGGCCCCAAGAGATTCCTAGGTGAGTTAGGTACTCATTCAACCGAGACTTAAGATAAATGGCATCAGAATAATGACAAATGCACATATGGATTTGTGTGTGTGACTCTACTGTCATCGATAACTTCCACAACAGTATTGGCTCAAATTCAAATGCCCAGAGACCCACAAACATATGTACTCATAAGGTCTAAGAAGTGGTCCTTGAAGTGTGTGAACGTGTGTGCTTTCGCACTTGGTGGAAGCCAGAAGATGGATGTCAGATGTTTTCCTCAATCTCTCTCCACCTAATTTTTAAGGCAGAGCCTCTAGTTTAATCACAAAAGTCCCCGATTCAGCTAGACTGGCTGCAGCAAGGGATCCCCTCTGCTTCTGTGCCTGACTCTTAGATTCTGGAGGCTGAACTCAGGTCTCATGTGTATGTGGAAAATGCTTTAATTTGGGCTGAGTTATCGCCCCAGCCCCAAACTTTGCAGTTTAAAAATGATTATATGACATACTTTGGCTTTTCCAAGTTGATATCCGAAGAGAGTGCTCAGGCAAGTAATAAATAATATGCCGTGCTTCATGCAGAGGAGGGAGAATCAGTGAAGACAAAGGAAACCTATGCCAATCATTTCACCCAGGAAGCAGAAACTCTGAAATACCCAAGGTGAGCTTTGAGAGGACCTACTGAGCAATTGAAAGCGATCAATTCTGTCAAAAAGCGAGCACAGAAATGAATGAATGAATGGAAGGATGTTTGTATGTGTTGTGTTTTTGTTTGTTAATTTTATGACCAAGTCCCTGACAAGGAAAGGGGTTACTTTGGCCCATCCTATTGGGGATGGCACAGTGGCAGGAGCTTGGGTCAGCTGGTCATGTTGAACTCAGTCTGGAAGCAGGAAGAAATGATTGTTGCCACTCACCTGGCTTTATCCTCCTTCCTGTTTTAATCCCACTGAAGCCCCGACCCCACTCCCATGATCAGGATGGGTCCTTCCCTTTTCAGTTAATGTCCTCAAAGACAGGCCCAGAGATGGTTCTCCTAGGCGATCCCAAATGCAATCAAGTTGATCACAAATATTAATAATCACAGTTTGTATCTGAGAAACAAATGAGGGAGGCCAGTTGAACTCTGTAAAGAACACGGTATTGTCTGTGCTTTGCAAATACCAAAAGAATGGCCTTAAGTAGATTCTTTTTAAAAAGGTATTTTATTTTTAGTTTTGGTTGCATGCGTGTGTCTCAGCATGGGTGTGCGCATGTGCTTTCAGGGGCCTGTGGAGGACAGAGGTATGGGGTCCCCTGGAGTTGGCATTATGGGCAGTTGTGGGTCATCCAGTATGGGAGCTGGAAGCTGAGCACCAGTCCTCTGCCGGAGCAGTACTCTTAATTCCTGAGCCGTCCCTCCAGCCCTGAATCTTCTTAACCATAGGAAACTTAAACACACGGGGTGGGGGGGAGAACAACAGAGACAAGAGGAGCTGACAAAAGTGTGGGAGTTGAAAATCAACCATCTACAACGTGGCTGCCTGATAGGAGAAGCTGCACAAGGCCTCTGGCGAGGAGCAGGCAAAGCATCCTACCTTCCCTTGAGAACCAGACACGCAGTCTCACTGAGTACAGGAATAAGGAGGAGACTAAAAACAGGACATCCACTGGAGGTCTGTTCTCTCTCTCTGCCCCATCTCTGCTTGGCAGCCCCATTATTCTGGTTGTTTGGGCCCCAAGCCTGCAATTCTTTATCCACCTTAAACACTATAGGTGGTCCATTAGCAAACCCTATTGACTGGGTCCCGAAGCCATCTTCATAGTATGTTTAGTTAACAAAGAAACCACAAAACAGAATATGTCTAGTCCTGTCACCCTCTCCAGTTGCTAGATAGGAACACCATTACTTCTCTCCTGTGTCGACTTATTTTTTATTATGTAAAAACATTTTTCATACAATATACTTTGATCATTTTTTCCCCCTGTCAGTTCCTCCCAGATCTTCTCCATCTCTCTATGCACTCAATTTTATGTTCTTTCTCTCTCGTTCAAACAAACACAAAAATAAAACCAAGAAACACCCCCCCCCAAAGGAAGTTAAAATAACCAATAAAACAAAAGTGCCCAAAGAAATCCAATTGTGACACACAGTCTCCAGAAATACCACTGGGTTCGCTTTGTGCTGCCCAACGACTCCTGGGTATGTGGCCTGCCCTGCAGTGTTAATATTAGAATCACCTGGGGCTGCCTCTTTGTTTCTTGCTTTCTGTTGTTTCAAGCCAGCCTTTGTCACCTATTTCTTTTTTTTTTAATTTATTTATTTATTGAGGATTTCTGCCTCCTCCCTGCCACAGCCTCCCATTTCCCTCCCCCTCCCCCGATCAAGTCCCCCTCCCTCATCAGCTTGAAGAGCCATCAGGGTTCCCTGACCTGTGGGAAGTCCAAGGAACGCCCACCTCCATCCAGGTTTAGTAAGTTGAGCATCCAAACTGCCCAGGCCCCCCCAAAGCCAGCACGTGCAGTAGGATCAAAAACCTATTGCCATTGTTCTTGAGTTCTCAGTAGTCCTCATTGTCCGCTATGTTCA
>NC_022028.1:23258500-23262580 GCF_000317375.1 Microtus ochrogaster | reverse complement strand
ACCTTTAATGACAGCACTCAGGAGGCAGAGGCAGAGAGATCTCTGTAAGCCCAAAGCCAACCTGGTCTGCAGAGTGAGTTCCAGGACAGCCAGGGCCACACAGTGAAATCCTATCTCTAAACAATGCCCCCTAAAACAAAACAAAACAAAACAAAAACTGTTTTTAACTCAATGAAATAGTTGTTTCAGACAAGATTGCCGACAGATGTAAAAACTGTTAGATGACAGGATTCTGGAGAGGACGTTTGGTTGATGAAAACATTGCCAACTTACAACTTATACATGGGGAAATATATTTCCACTAAGGAAAAATCTGGCTGCTACCACCCAACCAGGTGATTCTCCTCAAAGTGAGGGACTCGTTCCTCTCATTGTGGTAGGTTATTAAGTGTAAAGCGTGTGCCTGGCGTTTTCCTGCTGATATAGAATTAGAAACAATAGTGATATTATGGTCCCAAGTCCGAGAAGTGGTACATTGTCCAGAGGCTACAGATGTTGCATTAGTAAATTCAAATCTTATTTTGCTTTCAATTTGAGTCTATTACTTTTCCCCAAGCTTCTTAACCAAGCTGTAAAGCCACAAATACTTGTTTTTTGGCTTTATCTGTTTTTAATAACAGTGTTAGATTTTTTGGCTTATGGGTGATATGAAAAAAAACCTATTGTGCCATTATTGCTAGGAACAGAAGGAGTGTGGGAACCCTTGCCTGTAGGGTCATCACTGTATTAGAATGGAGCACAGCAGATGCTATTTATTCTTCTGATGTCATCAAATGGTTCTGAGTCACTCTCTCCAGGCCTGGAGCTCACAGATGTGGCTAGTTTGATTCTTCAGCTTGCCCTGTCTCTACTTCCCGAGAGCTGGGACTCCAGGCAAGCCCCTACTCCTACCCAGCATTTATTTGGGTCCTATGGATCTGAACTCAGTTCCTGATCCGCTAAGCCTTCTCTCAAACCCCGGTTCCTGGTGGTTTCAGTAAGCACAGAGGTGACACCTCTGACCCTTTATATCTTTAAACTTCTCCTTATAATGACTTTGTCCTCCATCCTATTATCATATGCAAGTGCCTAACTCAAAAATCCTTCGAAAGCTTCCCGACCAGCCACCAAAACTATCACTAGACTTACCTGACCGTGCCAAGCATGTCCCTTCTCCTCCTCAGTTTAGGTTCTATTATGGTCAATCTAATCTCTCTACCGCCTCTGCCCTCAACTCTCTTGTCTTTTCCTCTCACTTTACAGTGCTCTGCAAACTCCCGTGTCCTGCCCAGCACCAACCTCCTGGCTTACCTGGACCCGACTGCCTCTCAGGGCTGCAGCCAAGGTGACTTTCGAAAGTCATTTTTCTTGCTTAACCCTAACCCTTTTGTTGATTCCTTGCCCTGAGTACGGGGAAAACACATCACCTTTACAGGGCCCTTTGTAATCCCAGCTTCCTTTTTGGGATGATTTGTCCCTATGCCACACTCTACTTCATCCTTCACGGTTCCTAGAATGTTCTCTGTCCTCCGTTCTCTGCCTGTGCACATGCTGCTCCCTCTGAGAGTGGTGTTTCCCTCACAGAACCAATCTCAGTCCAAACTGCAGCTTTCCTGACAGGTTCCCCCTGGGGCCCACAGATGGCCTTCAGGTGGTAGCCCTGAACCTACTCCGCAGCTGCTGCCTCTCGCACCACACTAAGGGCTTTCTGGAGACAGGAGATCAATGTGTTTGTCCACTAACACGAGAGACGTGCACGGTAAGTGGGGTACAGAATGCACACCATGACGAATAGTTGGATCAGAGTGAATTTTGTGAACGGTGTTGGCTGGATGCGAACATGTGTGCACGTTTGCCACATGTACGTATGTTTGAAGGAATTAAGTCCCGGCAACTCAACTCTGCTTCCAACATCCTCAGGGCATGTGGGCTCTTGTTAGTTCATCTTTCAGCATAATGGATAGAATGTTTTGTAATAATCAACACAACCTATGGCAACACGAGCCACTGTGAGCGGAGCACCCCAGGGGCTTGAGTCCAAACCTTATAAAGTTTCTTGCTCTTTCAAGGCGAGCTGTGCATTTCCCAAGGAAATTCCTGCTGAAGATCAAGGTGAATGAGCAGCAGAATCATGTCCTTTTATCCACGACCCTAAGAGGGCCACTGGCCTGCATGCCTATAGGTCTCTTAAGGTACCAGCAGTGATTATTTGTAAATCTATTTTAATGAAGCTTAGAAAGGAGAGAAAAAAGTACCAATTTCCAAAGAACTTCCAAGTGTGGGGGTCCAGATTGGCCATCTTGGTAGCTGTCTCCACAGCCCAGCTCACCTGAGAGAAGAATAGTCTTGATAAGAATAATTAAATGCGTGATGACTGGATAAAGGTGAAATAAGAACATTCTGAAATAGATAAGAACAAACCCTGGGCAGACTTGTTCATAACAAGGACTCTAGAGTTTGTCTCCATTGTATTTCTGCTTGTCTCTTGATTCTGTTTCTTTTTATAGAGAAAGACGTTTTTCTTTTCTAGGCGGTTGCAAACTAGTGCTAAAGAACAGTTTAGACCGTGTGGCTGGATTCTACAAAGGCACTGCCAAGACGCGTGTGCTGGCATCTTCTTGAAACTAGGGTCATCTGGGAAGACAGAACCTGTGGACAAGTCTGTGGAACATCTTCTTGATTGGTAATTGATGTGGGAGGGCCCAGCCCACTATGGGCGGTGCCTCCCCAGGGGGTCTCAGTTATATAGGAGAGGACCATGCTCGCCTTAAGGAGCAAGTCAAGTAAGCAGGGCTCCTCCACGGTCTCTGCTTCAGTTCCTACCTCCAGGTTCCTGTTCGGATTTCCCTTCGTGGTGGACTGTGAGTTGTAAGAAATTTATCCTTTTCTCCCCAAGTTGCTTTTGGTGATGCTTGTGACAGCAATAGAAAGCAAACTGAGACAGTTTATTTTTGCTTGAGAAAATACAGAAAAAGTCATCTTTGATTATGGAAGAGTAGGAACGAAACTGAAATTGAAATACAGTGGCCCATTCCTTGCAGCGTTCACAGGTTAATTTTCAATTTCAAAAACCAAGTTTTGCCATTTTTCCTTAGTGAAATGACTGCCATGTAGAGACAAAAAAATTTCCTATGTCTCATTGTTTTGTTGTTTTCGTGTGGCATTTTAGTACACGACCTGCTGGTGTTGCAGCTAGGAACTCGATTTGAGAGAGAGAGATCAATTTTATTTAAATATCTCCTTTCTTTTCTGGGAATCGAACCTCAGGCTTGCAAAGGCAAGTTTCAAGACTGATTGTTTTCTAAGTGCTTACAAAGTCTTCAGATGTCTAAGGTGGAGGAACGGAAAGTGTTGAACCTTGGCAAGATTGGTTGGCTTCATGTTTGAGCATTCCCACAATAAAGACTATTAGAATAACCATTGAACAGACACCGCAGAGGCGGGCCAAATGATCCTTATGAGACGATTGTTTTTTTTTTGCTAGAAAATGGAATTGTTAAATGCGTGTTATGTGTACGTGGGCGTTTTTAACACGACACGGAAAAACGATTTTCTTCTGGTCCGTATGTTGCTTATGGGAAAGGCTACTGGTCGCAGGGGGAATGCCGAACCGGCCGTGGAAAGATGAGGTAGGGTCGTTTCTGGCCTCTGCCAGAGCTGGTTGCCAGCAAGCAACCCTGTGGTGCGGCGCGCATCCCCGCTCAACGGCGTGGGCCGCGGTTCTCCGCTCCGAGACGGAGCATGTGCTGCGTGTGTCCTGGCTGCCGCTAGGTGGCGCTGCAAATCAATCGCTGGTGCGGTGCGGTACGACGGCGCGTTTGGCGCCTCCACAGACCCAGAGCGTCCGTAAACCGGGTTAGTCCCGGCCCCGCGCCCTCGGCGGCTGGGAAGCCCGGGCGGGGCGGGGCGGGGCCGCGCGTCGCTGCAGCGGCAGCAGGATTAGCCAGCTGGCCAGGGCGCCGCGACCCCGGCGGGAGGCGGCGGAGGCTGCGTGGTGATGCGGCAGGTCCCGGGCCGCCTTCCCCCCGCCCAGCCCGCGACACAGTCACGTGCCGCCGAGGCGCTGCCCCCTGCGGGCGCCGGCGCGAAAGGAGGGCGGGG
>NC_022028.1:23198245-23258002 GCF_000317375.1 Microtus ochrogaster | reverse complement strand
GCCGCTCCGAGGCCTGCTGCCTGTCGCGCCGTCCTTGCGCCTCGGGCTGCCGGGTTATGTAACGCGTGACCTCCCATTCCCTCTCCGCCACAGCGCGGCCACCCCGGCGCTGCCTCCCGCGCTCCGTCGCCAGGCGACCCCGGGCGCCCACGGCCCTGCTTCCCCGGTCCCGCCGCCGGCTCCGCAACTCACTCTTTGCTGCGCCGGCGCCTCGCCGGCCATTCATTCACTCGCGCGTTCGAGTGTTCGCTCCCCCAGCGATCGCAGAACGTGGCACGGGCGCCCGGGCGCGGCGTCGCGGTCCTCCAGCCTGGACTCACCGCTCGGTCTCTCTACCCCTGCTTCTCCCGCTCCCTTGCTCGCAGGCATGCCGGATGCAGTGTTTTTCTCACTCCCCTTTTCCTTGTTATTTATCTGTCTTCCTCGTTTTCAGGACACGTGTCCCAAATGTGTCCCCACAGGCGCTCTCTATACTCTTGGATGTGCCGTTAAAATAACAGCCGAGGGGTCGATGGAGAGGCCACTTGTCTGTGTTTGGGGGCTCTTCTTTTCCTGTCCCCGGTTTGGAAAGCGCCGACCTTCCTATAACAGCGTTCCTTAATTGTTTAAGAAACATGACAGGTGATACACCTTGATTAGAATTTTACTCCAGTTTTTTTTTCTCGGGCCATGCGTAGAGTAGAAATGACATATAGAGATAGAAACACATCATAAAAAGGATTTGTAACTGTTAAGGGCTGTGTAACAACTCTTAAATATCTTGACTGGTCTCTGGCTTCTCTAGTCTTCCGAGCACACCAGTTCCTCCTTTAGGTAGAGTGAGACCTGCTGTAGCCTTGTTCCTGTGGAGTATACATTAGCTCAGCCTAAACGTTGCCCTCCATGGGCTTTAAAACTTAGGAGTCCGCTTTCTCACATTGGCAGGCCTTTGCCCAGGCAAATGCTGCTAGAATGCCCCTCCCTACCTGTGCTGGAAGCTTCCCTTAAGCTCTCCATCCAGCTGGACAGACTATAAACAACGCACTTACTTGGTTACCTGCTTAGGCTAGTTATTTGCCATTTTTCTTGAATTACTGTGATTTCTTGTTTGTGTCTTTTAGGTTCTTTGAGGTCAGTCGGTACCAATTCGTGTATCTTGTCATGAAACTTTACTCCTTTTTATGGTAAATAATGATTGTATGTCACTTTAAAATATGGGGGTCACCTTTAAGATTATTCTAAGATTATTCACTTTTTAAAATAATGGGAATCATTTTTAGGATTGAGTTCTATGTCGTCTCAAGTAGAAAAATAATAATTTTTAAAGTTAGTTTGCTTTTCAACCCCTTTGAAAACTAAGATTCAAATAAGAAAAAAAAAAAAGATCTGTCAACAACCAGTCACTGTTAGTGAGTTCCAGTGACTACATGCTGCCTTTACTGAAGTTATACATACAGTCTTTAATGGCTTCTGAAATGGAAAAAAAATCAAAGGATTTAGATAGGGGTTTGGAGTTTTGTCTCTGACAGTTGTATGACCTTGGGCAAGTTTTTCACTCTTAAGTTTGAAAACCTTATTTTCCAGCTTGGGTAGCTGACTGGTAAGTTAGTTCTTCAATGAAAGGCACTTATCGAGACGATGTGTACTCAGTGTTTCCTGGTACACTCTTCACAGGGTACCATAGCTGGGCCTGTTATGCTAGAGATAGAGCCCGAGAAGAAAACTAACCTGTTGTCTCCCAGTGAGCAGATTCTGAAGGTTGTTGGTGTGATTCTTTTTGCTTTGTTAGAATGTAAGGGATTGTAAATCAGGAAAAGCCAGGCTTGGTAGCACACACCTTTAATCCCAGCACTACTAGAGAGACAGAGATGGATCTCTTCAGAATTTGAGGTCAATCTTGTCTACATAGTGAAGTTCAGACCAGTTAGGGGCTGTATAGTGAGATTCCACCTCAAACAGAAACCAAAATAAATCACAGGGCAGGTTAAACAGAATATTGAAAAATGGAAAAAAAAAAGACCTACGGTGTATTTTTCTTTTACAAGAAATAATGGTGCCAACTGAAACATTAATGTGGATGTTAATGGATGTTTTACAAATTTACCTTTTGAACACAGTATGAGAGTATGATGATTCAAGTCTTTAGAGACAAGTCACAGATTCTTTTAATATCTCATCTACTTGTAAACTACACACAGATTTAGGCCTTCAGTTTGAGTGTTGCTCTCCTTGGATTGTGGGATTGGTGCTGGCGTCCTTATTTCGGTTGTTCTCACATAAGTATCAGAATGATCTTTTGAAAAAGAACTTGGATTGATCTTTTCTTGCTTAAAATCCTCCAAAAGCTCTGGGTTACATACAGAATTGAATCTAAGTCCCTTATCCCCACCCTCAAGGCATCAAATGATTTGACAGCTGCCAATATCCATGACTCTTTACGGCTTGGCCTCAGGATGCTGCCTAGGTAGTTAACCGCACACCTCTTCTGGGGATGTCAGTTGTCTCTTTACTTCAGGGGATCTTCACGTCCCTGAAATAGAAGCAAGTCTCTCTCTTCCTGTTGTTTGACTGTTTTGTTTGCTTTTTTAAATTGTTTTATTTTTGATTTTGTTCTTTTTCTCCATTGTATTTATTATCATATACATTTTCACTTGTTAGTTTTTTCCCATTAGACTTGTTGGCTCTTCCTAACTACAAGTTAGAGATCTTACTAGATTTATTCGTAATTTTATTGTCAGTATTTAGAACTGTGCCTAGTACCTAATAAGCTGTTAGTAAAAGTTGTTGAATGAATGTTGAATGAATGTTGTAGTTGATTTGAATATTTGACAGCTTCAGTCAAGATCCTGCCTTCTACCATTACTGATTGACCCTGGACAGGTTAGTGACTTCAGGTGCCTCATTTTAATCATCTACATATGATAACTGTAGTATCACCTACCTGTAGTGCTAGTGAGTAATTGAATGAATGCGTGTAAAGTACAGTAGTCTGAATTTCCTGCACTTTGTATGGAGACCACACGTCTATGTCCAGTGTCTTCCCAGTTGCTCTCTATCTTAGCTTCTGAGTCATGATCCCTCACTGAACCTGGGGCTTGCTTGCCATTTTGACTAGACTGGCTAGCTCCTAGGATCTGTCTGTTAGCACCCCAAAGCACTGAAGTTAAAAATGTGCACCGCTGCACCCATCCTTAGTCACATTTTGCATGGCTAAAGATCTGAACTCAGGTCTTCATGATTGCAAACTTCTGTGTGCCTTCTCCCCTGCCTTTAAAAAAAAAAAAAAAAAACCTTTAAAAATTTTGCTTTACATACTGATGGTATTTTTTATTGTTGGCATGAGATAAACTTGAATTAGTTTTTATATTTTTTGAATAAAGTTTTTTGCCTGCCAGAATTTGACTTTTTAAATAGTTTCTCTGTCTAGAATAAGATAAAAATAAACTACTGAGAATGGGTGGCCGCTGCTTAGTCTTAATATGTATGTCAGGTATTTTATTTTCCAGTCTGAAGAAGATGGCTGAGTGATTATCCCAACAGCCACCCATCAGAGTGGTTTTCATAGGTTTTGCTTTGAGGTTCGTTCTACTGGAAATATGATTGTGGCAATGAAGATCTTGCTAGGGACTTTTTGTCTTCTGACAGGAAAGTCTGAAGATCTCATGGAAATCTGATTTTTGTAGTGTTTAGGAAAGAGAGGTGTTTTATCATCTTTCGTGTGATGGTTTTCTGCCATCTTTCACACAGTTTTCCCTACATGGTGTATTTTGGTTCGTAAATCAGAGCTTAAACAGTCTAGTAACATTCTACATGCCTGCCTTTGACTTTTTTTTTAATGTATTGGTTTTTTCTTTAGTGATTAGAGAAATAAGACCAAGGCTTTGTAATAATAGATACTTGAGCTAATGCATATTGAGTTATTTTTCTAAACTTAAGATTCTGCCTATGACAATTACACTTGTATAATACAATTATTTTCACTTAGTATTTATCCTTAGCAAAATGGCTTTTTGTAGTTTGTTTTGTATCTCATCTCAACTATAAGTCATAGGATTCTAAGCTTTGGCTGAAACTTAAAAGAATATTAAATACTACTTGTCTGTTTAACACTTATTCTAAAATTTAATAATTGGTAAATTACTGAGTATGGACTATGTTCCAGGACTCTTTGCTAAGTGGTTTCTCATTTAATATTCAAAAGTACCATATACAATAGGCTCAGTTATGAAGAAACAGATTTGCAGAAATGATATTACTTGGCTGGGTCTCATGGTACAAAAGAATCTAGGATTTTTACCTACTTCTGATTCATGACCCAGGGTCCTAACTCTTTTGTGAGCTACATTTAAAAAGGACAAAGGTTTGCATTTGTAAGTTTATGTTTCTCCGAATTACTGGCAGTTTTTTTTTCCATTATTTCTACCTAATAAGAGGGTGTCTGTTTGAAACTGTAGTTACAGGTGTCTGCAGGATGCTTGGATTTGGACAACAGGCCTCAAGATTGTACAACAAGTTCTTTTAACCACAGAGCATCTCTCTAGCCCCAGAACTGTAGTTTATAAGTACAGATTTAAACGTGGACATTAAGGGAGGGGGATCACATAGTCATAATAGGCATGAGGGAGATGTCGAGAGAGGGCGGGCAAACTTGCAAATGAGCTTGGTAAACATAAGACAGAAGTTAGTCTGGGCCTCTTAAGAGTGTCAGCATTAAATGTCTTAACAGTTATATGGATGATATAATTTTGTGGCTTTTAAAGTTGCATTCCTCTGAGAATTGTAGTCTTAGAAAATTGGCACTTCCTTAGAAAATAGGAAGTAGTTAAAAATGTTGCCATATAATGTTGTTAAATTTAGTGCTTTCTTATCTGTCCAGGTAGAGATGATTTAAGAAACCTTTTATTTTTTAAAATTACATTCATTTAGTTAGTGTGCATGTGTCTATATGTGTGAGTGTACATATAAGGAACTCAGAGGACAATTTGTGGGGGAATTGGTCCTCCTACCACGTGGGCTCTGGTGTTTGAATGTGCATCAGACTTGGATCCTCATGCTTGATGACAAGTGCTTTACCCACTGACTGTCTCCCTTCTTCCCTCTAACAATTTACATCTGTTTGTATGTTTGGGGGCCAGAGGACGGCTGGTAGGACTCAGGTTTCTCCTGGGTAGCTCCCAGGTATTGAACTCATTTCATCAGGCTTGGCTGCAAGAATCACGGTCCACTGAGCTGTCTCACTGGTTCATGGAAATCCTTTTTAAAGCCAGTTTGGCTCCATGGCTCTGCATATGTGCTTGCATCTGTGGAAGCCAGAGGACAACGTTGAGTGTTCTTCAGGTACCATCCACCGTTTTTATTTATTTTATTTTATTTTTTTATTTTTTTTGGTTTTTCGAGACAGGGTTTCTCTGTGGCTTTGGAGCCTGTCCTGGAACTAGCTCTGTAGACCAGGCTGGTCTCGAACTCACAGAGATCCACCTGCCTCTGCCTCCCGAGTGCTGGGATTAAAGGTGTGCGCCACCATCGCCATCCACCGTTTTTATAAAACAGATTTTCACTGGATTGGAATTGGACAAATAGGCTAGGCCGGCTGTCTAGAGAGGACATGGAACCCTCTGCCCTCTCCAACACAAGTGGGTGTCACCAAACCAGGTTTTATTATTGTTATTTTAAATGTGGGTTCTGGTGTTTGAACTGAAGTTTACCATCTGACCCCGTGACTTTCCATGTGAGCAGGGGTGGACAAAAAGTCTGATGTTAGAAAATAAACCAGAATATTGCTTTTTTGATCACACTGAAGGTTTAGGAGAAACTTCTAGAAGGTTTAGTCATAAGACAGGGGTTGTATATTGTCATGCAGAGAGCATTTTAAATTCTCTTGAAATTAGCTTTCTTAGAATGTTAGCTAAGGTATAGTGCACTGTGACTGTTGTGGTAGATACCTTATTATCCTAGTACTCAGGAGGTAGAGGTAGGAGGATGACGATCAAGGTCATCCTAAGCTACCTAGTGAATTTGAGGCCCCTGTCTGGGCTACATGAGAACCAGCCTCAAAGCCAAAAAAACCTCCAAAACAAGCATCGTGTACTAAACTTAAATTGAATTAGTTTCAGTATCTTGAAGAATGTAGTGATTTTCTTTCTAAATATGGGAACTTCACAGCATGAAGGCAAGGGAAGAGTCCAGAAGTTTTGACAATTTAAATTTTCTTTTTATGTTCATTTGCAATTACATTAAATTTAGTGAGAAGAGAGACTTGCAGAAAATGGAACAAACAGATAGGAAAGTATACACACACACACACACACACACACATATATATACTTGTGTATATACATAAATAGACTTTGTGTGTAGGTATGTATGGGTGTGTACATGTGAAGGCTAGAGGTCAGTGTTTGTTGTCCTCCTCAGCTACCTTAATTTTTGAAATAGGCACTCACACTGAACCTGTAGCTCATCCATTCAGCTAGGCTAGCCAGATACCCGGTGAACTCCAGAGATTCACCTCACAGTTCTGGGATTAAAGGTACATGCTATCATGGCTTTTCTATATGGGTGCTGGTGACCCCAGCTCAGGGCATCGTGCTTGAAGGGCAGTCATTTTACTACTGAGCCATCTCCCTAATAACAAGGTAGAACATATTTTTGAACTTCACTTGTTCCATGGGATTTTTAGTTCGTATCATTGGTGTTCATTTACCTTGTGAGTTTTAGAAAGATAGTAAAATGTGTAGATGGAATACACAAGATGAAGATTTCTGCGAACATTGTGTATTTCCTTAAAGTAAAATTTAAGCTTCTAAGGTTAATACTCAAGACTTTCTGTGACATTCCTCAGCTATCTCTGTTCATCTACTACATCTAGAATGTTACCTTAGCTCTGTATTTTTTTTTGTAGTCTTAAGAATTTTTCTCTTTCTAACATCACTGCTTCCTCTCTCCTTCCCTGTTCCCTTCTACCTTTTAAAAGCACATTCATTATTTCATTATTGCCTAAAGCTTATATCTCCTTTTACATGTTATTTTGTCGGTTTTCTTCTCCAACCTGATTTTTATTGCTTTCTCTGTGCTTGATTGCATTCTGTCAGTGTCTAATGTAGAATCTAGTATTTAGTTTTATGTAAGTCTTTTATCTTTGACAAACCTTTCATTGTGGTTTATACTTACTTTACTTACCTTGAAAATGGCAAATGACAGTGAGTTCGAAGGAGACTGTTAATCTGATGTGGATTTGAAGGGAGGAGGAGTGAGAGACTGTCACCTGTAACATACTCCTACAGAATTTTTTCCAGGCTGGGCACTGTGTGCCAGCATTTTCTCTTTTCCTCATACACTTTTTACCCGTGTTCCTGCCCTAGTCTCTAACTCCACTTCCCCACTGCATACACTTTAAATATCAGCAGAATCAGCCCATGACCAACAGCTTCTAAATTACTTGGGAACTTTTAAAAATATAAATTCCCAGCCCTACCCAACCAAACACCTGTAGTTTCTAAGTCCCGATCATTTAAGTTGGAATTCAGTGGTCTCTTTTGTTTCCTAGGCCTGCTTTATGATTTTGATGCTCGGGTATGCGAATCACTGCTCCAGAGTTTTACACCTTCTTTGATATTACTTCTGTTCCTCACCTGTTTGTCTCTATCGTTAGACTTGCATATGACCTTTGAAATCCTGTGGTTTCAAAGTTTACTATGATTTACTGCAACCTTGAAGTTTCCTACAGATAATTCTTTGATGCTCTTCCATCATGGTTAGTGGTATTTTACTTCTTTGGATTCTTTGTCTTGGTCTGTTGCCCACTCATGCTTAGCTGTAAGGATCACAGTTGAAACTGTGCTATTTCACAAGTGCATTAATTAAGCAGTTTTCTTTAAGAATATAGGACATTTGATGCCCCAATACTAGGGAGGGTAACATGAATATGGCAGATTTTGCCTATCTGTTCATATTTTACTGCCCAGAGCTTAGTAGCATGCATACTCTTGACTTTAGGAAATGTAATTTACAGTTGCCAATTATATCCCACTAAAGATGTAGGAAACATGAAAGGAAGATTGAAAATTAGAAAATAATGCCTTTTTAATTTTATTACTTTTTGGGGGGAGGTCTAGATAACCTTGTTTTTTGGTCAGGAAGGAGGTGGGGTGAGTTGTCTTCATTTCTAATGCCAACTGCATGTTTGGGAATTGTCTGTACTACTCTGGTTCAGTAAGTCTCTGGATTAGCTCAGAACACATGAAAGCTCTTGAGCTTGGATTTGTTGTAGTGAAAGATACAGATGAAAATTAGCCAAGGAGCACATAGAAGAGCTCCATAGGATTTTGTTTGTCTTTTCTGGGTAGAGTTATGACAGTGATATGCAGGACTAAAGGAAACTCATGAAGCTTTATTATCCAGAGAATTTGTTGGAACTTGAACTCTTTAGATATAATAGCTGCTGGTGTGATTGACCTTTATTTTCCAGCCCTTTAGGAGGTTGGAAATACAGGGCCCAAAGTTACTACATCAGACCAGAATATTAAATTATTTGAAGTCTTCCTCCCTCCCCCCAAAAGGATGAATTAATAGCAAATCTCAAGGATGTGTAGAACATGTTCAAGAACTAAGGCCCCTTTGGATAAAGTTAGTTTTTAATGTGTAGCCATGATATGGACAGGCACATCTCTTATTTTTTGAAAGCATAGAAAAGGTTTCATAATATGCTTATTTATGTCTTAAAAGTTTTTTTTGTTAAATTTCTCTATACATTAGAATGGTATATCTGTTAATGGAGTTGTAAAATTAGTTTTATTTATATGGATGTTTTGCCTGCTTGTATGTCTGTACTCCATGTATCACTGATGCCTGTGGAAGCCAGAAGAGGGCATCTGATCCACTAGAACTGTAGTAGGTGGTTGTGAGCCTCCATATAATCCCTGGGAATTGAACCTTAGCCCTCTAAAATAGCACTCAGTATTCTAAGCTGTAGAGCCACTGGGCCATTTCTCCAGCCCTGTGAAGGCTTTATTTGCTTGTTTGTTTGGTATTTTAAATAAGCAAGTATATAAAATGGTAGTTTAAACACTGCAGAAGACTGTAGAATTGGTCCAATCAACTCTGTCCATATTAAAGGACTAAGATTTAGCTAACTGATTTTAAGTCAGTGACTCAGGACCAAGTTGTGCTTCTACTTTTCATACATATGGACTAGTTGGAGTTAGTCTAGGCAGGCCTTATATTTAGGGCCTGTTTTCTTCCTTAGTCCTATTAAAAAATATGGCTACTAATGTGTCTACCACAAATAGGTACTAAATTCCTTGATAGAAAAGCGTCTGTTTTTTTCCTTTAAAAAAAAAGTTATACTTAATTTGTGTGTGTGGTGTGTGGAGCTTAGAGAACAACCTGTGGAAGTCCGATCTTTGCCTCTGCAGCAGTGGCTCAGCCTTAATGCTGTGGCCCTTTAGTACAATCCTCATGTTGTGGTGACTCCCCACAATAAAATTATTCTTGCTGCTACTTCATAACTGTCATTTTGGTAGTATTATGAGTCATAATGTAAATATCTGTTTTCTGATGGTCTTAGGTGGCCCCTGTGAAAGGGTTCTTTGACCTCCCCCAAGGGAGTAGGGCTCAGGTTATCAGAATAGGCATGTTTACTTGCTGAACCATCTCTCTGTTCCCTGAGTATCTGTTTTTATTGAGTTGTACTAAACTAGTTTAATTTGGTAGAAGTGGTCCTCTATAGCAATTCATGTTAATACCTTTGTTAGTTTCTCCTTTGAAAAATATGGGAACATTAGTTTTTAAGAAAATAAAACTGTGCTGTCGGGGTTTGCACCTTCCAGGGTAGAGGTGTGTGAGGATTAAAAATATTAGGCAGGAGGAACGGAGATAATGAAAGAAAAGGAACAGAGACACAGAATAGAACTGGGAGGGAATCCAGTGAATACCCGCGCAAATCCAAAAGAGGGGGAAGGAGGCGAAAGACTGATTCACCCTGAAATAAAGGACAAACAGAGCAATTACCTACTTCCACACCTGAAAAGTCAAGCAACTAAATCCTGAGTTGAACATTCTGTTGTTGAGTGGGCGTGCAAGGACCACCACACCTTAGACTAAGTATCCTGTAGGCAGTCTCTCCCTGGATCAAATCCCCTCCCCTTGAAGGAGCAGGAATAGACTTGAATTCTCTGACATTCGGTCAAGGTGAACAGACCCATTTCTTTTGGCTCCCATATTGGGTGTGGTATCGCACCTTTAATCCAGCACTTAGGAAGTAGAGGCCTGTGGATCTCTGAGGTTTAGGGCATCTTTGTTACCTGGGAATTTTCCAGGTCAGTGAGATCCCATTTCTAAAAACAAAAGTATGATTTTATATCATAAACTGTCAGTTAACTTCGTCAGTATTCTAGCTTCTCTGTCTTAGAAGACAGTTAGTAAAGATCAGTTATAGAATCCCTCCTTAGAAAAAGGTATTGGAATAAATACCTTGGTGTAAAGAACTTAAATGCTAATAAGTTAAGAAATACTGAAAGGAAGAAACTACAAAGTTTTAATTTTTTATAAGGTAGAAACATGGGTAATTTGCTTCTCTTTGTTACTATTTTTCTAATTTTTATTACAAAGTATGCTTTAATACAAATAAGAGGGGAAATTGTTTTTAATAAGAAATACATAGGACTGAATATTTTGTCAACATGAATAGTGTACTTCATGAACACCAGACAATAATGGGAGGAGTCTAACAATACTCCAAATGTTGTAGGGAGGCCACTTGTTCGTTTCCCCGCTGCTCAGCCCCAAAATAATCAAACAGAAACCATGCAATACTGTTTGGCCAATCGCTTAAAGCGTATTTCTGACTAACTCATATCTTAAATTAACCCATCTCCATTAATCTGTGTATTGCCACGAAGATGTGGCTTACTGGGTAAAGTCTGTTCCTGGTGGCGGCTACATGGTGTTCCTGACTCTGCCTTCTTCCTCCCAGCATTCACTTTAGTTCCTCCCCCCCAGCTCTATTCTGCCCCATCACATGCCAAGATAGTTTCTTTATTCGTTAACCAATAAAAGCAACGTATATGCAGAAAGACTTTCTACATCATTCCCAAGAAAGGATAGATCAGAAAAGGATTTGAGCAAGGCCAAATCCCGTTCTCTTGGTTTAGTTTTGGTTTGGAGAGTGCTAGTAGCCATTCTAATTGATAAAGTCCTCACCTGCTGTTGATCAAGATGTGCCTTAATTGGGTGTGGAGGCACTTGTCTGAGTCCCAGCTGTTTGGAAACTGGGGTAGGTATCAGGAGACCCTAACCTAAAACCTAAAAGAAAAAAGGTATTTCATCTAGTATAGGAATTGCTATATTTTAGTAGGGGGAAAAAAATCACAGAATACTAAATGTGGCAGGGGAGGGGGAACTCATAATTAAAGAACAGGAGAGGTAGTCAGTATAAAACTTGACTAAAGCATCCCGGCATTGTACTACTTACATTTTCCTAAAGGGTATCTTACACATAACACTCATCTTAGAATGCATGCTATCTTGGTTTAGAATCCCTAAAGACAAGTCTAGAAATGAAAGC
The DNA here is from genome assembly GCF_000317375.1 of Microtus ochrogaster. NCBI lineage: Eukaryota > Metazoa > Chordata > Mammalia > Rodentia > Cricetidae > Microtus > Microtus ochrogaster. The sequence goes on along the minus strand of NC_022028.1, from coordinate 23,246,460 downwards.
TAGTATTTGTGCTTTTATGGAAATAGTTACTAGGGCCTTTCACTTGGGTGCATAGCTTTTGTTTTCACTTTAAATAGCTTGATGTATATTCCTTCAAATTAACCTAACAATATATAGGTTAGATTTGCAATGCTTCATGAGGTATGGAATCGAAGAATGTACTGCTCTTAAAATTTAGGAATTTGAGAACCATAACCCTGAGACATTGATAGTCTTTGTGGTTGAGTCTAAAAAAGCCCTAAAAAGCAGCTGTATAAATATTTGTACTTAAATTCATCTCATAAGGTCATTGATCTGGTGTTAAAACCTCCACTCTGTATGGAAAAAAATAAGAGTATATTGGTACAGGCACTCTGAAAACTCTTCTAGGCCTGTGGGTTTATATTCCATTTATTTAGCCACTCCTGAGGACAGTACGTGGTCTTTGTAAATTGCCTGTGTTTGATCTCCCACTGCCCCTGATTCCAAGAAAAAAGTCATAGGCACTGTTGCCCATACTTCTTGGAGAGGTTGACTCTTAGCCTAGCTTTGTGCTCTCCACCTTCCTATTTGAAAGTCTCTGTTCCTGTGGCGTGCTTCTAACTTCCTGCTTTAAAAAAAAAGTTTCTAAAATTATGGTAAAATACTTAAAACATAAACTGAACATTTTTGTTGAAGTTTTTTAATTTTTAAAATTTTATGAGTAAAGTTGTTTTGCGTTTGTGTCTGGTAGCTTCAGGCTAGAAGAGGATAGCCCCTGGGACTGGAGTTAAAGACATTTGTGATCCACCATGTGGGTGCTGCCAATGGAGCCCACCACAGTTCTCTGAAAGAGCAGCCAGTGTTCTTGGCTACTCAGTCATCTCTTCAGTCTCAACCATTTTTAAATGTGAAGTTCAGCAACATTAGTGCAGTGTGTAGCATCCGTCACCACCATTCATCTCTTGTTCCCTTTCATCTTGAGAGTGCTTCCTGTTATTACCCTCACCCTCAAAACACCATTCTACTTTCAGTCTCTAAATTTAACTACTTGAAGTATCTGGTATAAATGGGAGTATTTACCTTTTTTCTTTAACTTTTCTGCTTTGCTTTTTAAATACTATGTTATCTTCATTAATTTTACAAATGGCTGCTTTTGCTTAGCATTATATTTTATGACTTGTATCATGTGTTAAATTTCCCAAGTCTAAAGTTATTTATTTATTACTATTTCGTATGTGTATATGCCACTTTTTGTTTATGTCATTTTAGGCCAAGGCACTTTTGGAGTTGTTTCCATCTTCCCTACTGTGAACGCTGCTGCTGTGAATATGGGTATATAGATAAATCTGTTTGTTACCCTACTCAGAAGTGCACATAGAGATAATATGATTCTGCTATAATGCTTTGAATTCCTGCCACTTTTTCCCACATCAGAAACATCGTTTTACATTCTCGCCTGTAGCCCACAAGGGGTTCTAGTATCTTCCCGGTTTCAACATTTATTTTCTTTCTTGTTAGATAAAAGCAAGAGAATCAGGGGTTCTTGACTATCTGGGCTACATAGACTCTGACTCATAAAACCAAGGGTTGAGAATTGCTAAGTGTCAGAGTGCTTGCCTGGGGTACACAAGGCTCTGGATTCAATCAGAATCTCCTCTGCACCCTCTCCCTTTGAATGTGAGAAGGCATCTCCTTGAGGGTTTTGTATGATTGGTAAATGTGAACTTGTCTTCATATGCTATTGGCCATCTCTACATCAAATCTGCACCTAGTTTTAATTAGATTGCTTTTGTCATTAATGATAAATTAGTTTTAAATTGTCTATATTTTATTGAATATATGATTTCAGATATTCTTATTTTATAGGTTGTCTTTTCACTACTGTGTTTTTTGACAGTTTTATCATAAAACAGATTTATGTGTATGAGTATTTGGCTAAGTGTATGTATTTGTACAATGTGTGTACCTGGTCCCTGCAGAGACCAGAAGAGGTTGTTATCCCCTGAAACTGGGGTTACAGATGGTTCTAAGTTGCCATGTAGGTGCTGGGAACTGAACCTGGGTCCTGTGCAAGCTTTTTGTTTGTTTTTGTTTTTTGTTTTTTTTCTGTGCAAGTGTTTTTAAATGTTGAGCCATTTCTTCTGCCCCAGTTTTTCTTCTGCCCCAGTTTTTACTTTTTGTAGTTAGCATATAATAATGGTTTTATTATAGAATTTTTATAATGTATATATCATTTGTTCATGTCACCCCCAGCTCCTCCTCCTTTGCTCTAGTTGATCTTCTGTTGTAGTTCCCCTTCTACTTTCATAGTATTAAATCTGAATATTTTCCAGTTCTTCTACTTTTTTGTTGCTGTGCTTTTTGTATTGTATCCAAGAAATCATTGCCAATCTGTGGAGCCCAGGGCAGCCTGCCCACACATGGGGCCAGTTGTGCCTGCACAACTGCCATTGCAGGCAGCACAGGGTTCCAGGAAAAGTCATAAGCTGATAGCACCCAGGGAGGGCCAGCATTTAAAGTGAAGTACCTGACATTCCAACCATTAGATAAGATCACCAGATGTTCCTGAACCCAGGACTCACCTATTCCCCTTTTGCCAAGACCCCTAGACAAATGTCAGCTAGTGAAGGTCCTGAACCCTGGAATCCACTCACCCCAACTTCTACTATGAGATATATATGATATTATATGTGTCATATTTTTTTATATGTGTGTGTATATATATATATACACACACACACATATATCCCATCCCTCTCCGTTCTCAGTGGCTACGTTGAACATACAGAGAGTCCAAGTTTAAGCTTGAATAAAGGCTTTTTGCTTTTACATATGAGTGCAGACTCTGTAGTGGTTTTGGGGGACCCCACGATCTGGACGTAACAATCAGCTGTCAAATGTTCACCTATTTTTCTTTCTAGAGTTTAAATTTTTTGTTCTTGAAATCCATTTTTAAATCTATTTTGAATGAATTTTTACATATAGTGTAAGTTGAGGGGCTACCTTCTTTTGCACGATATTCCAGTTTCAGTAGCACTATTTCATTTAAAAGGTCCTTTCCCCATTGATTTCTTATGGGGAAGTCTTTTTAAATACAGATACCCCTGGGTTCCTCTATACTTTGAGCTGTTAAATAGGTCTTCAGTTGTAAGCAAATGCCTAAGTAGAAAAGTGATGGCTAAGGTGAGGAAAAAGGAAAGGTATTGAGTGGAGAGATGGGAGTGAGCCCAAACCAAGTTAAGTTTTTTAGCCTTTCCTAAAAGGTCACCTGTGGGTGGCCACAGGTGACTTTCTTTGTATTTGTATCACATTATGAATTATGTCATATTACTGAAATGTGTACATTCGTTAATTCATTATATATTTGATTTAGTGAGCAAATATCTTTTATGACCATTAAATAAAGGTAAGATAGCACTTTACATCTGAATATGACTGTAGTAATGAGATGTAATAAAAGTCACTCAAAGGCAATTGCATTTACTTTGGTTATTGGTTTGTTTGGGACATGATCTGGCTACATAGCAACCTTCTGTTGGCTTGAACTCAAGATCCTCCTGCCTTAGCTTCCTGAGTGTTGTGATTGCAAGTATGATTGACCACACTTGGCTTGCTTGCCTCTTTTCCCTCTCTCTCCCCACCCCACTGCTGTTACTGCTACTCGGTAACCCAAACTGGCTATCCTTCAGCCGCGGTCTTCTGAGTGTAGAAACTACAGATGTGTACTATAACACTTCAGTTCCATTAATTAATTGCTCACATATTTAGAGTTACGACTATGTAACCATCAGATTAATGATACATATGTATTTGGGAGATTTTTTTTTTTGCCAGGATGTTATGAACTGTTATGGTGTTAGTATATTTTTTTTATAAATAGATGAAAAGAAATACCACTCTGCATGAAAATTATTATTCTTGATGAAGATCATTCCTTTGGTAAATACTAAAATTAAGAATCAAATGTGGCCAGGCAGTGGTGGTGCATGCCTTTACTTCCAGCACTTAAGGAGGCAGAGGCAGGCGGATCTCTGTGAGTTTGAGGCCAACCAAGCCTGGTCTACAAGAGCTAGTTCCAGGACAGGCTCCAAAGTGAAACTGTGTCTCGAAAAAGAACAAAAAACAAAGAAAAAGAATCAAATGTGACTAATGTCAGAACTTAGGCTGAGTTAGGAGGATAGCTGTGAGTTTCATGCCATCATGGGCTAAATACACCCTCTGTGTAAGAGAAACAAGAAATAAAAATAAAATTTAGCAATAACCATGGGAAGCAAATAAAATGAAGTTTTTTGTTGGAGTGTGAACAGCCTCTTGACACGCACATTGAAATATAGAATGAGCTGTTACTGGTGTGCCAGCAAGAAGAATGTAAGTTTACATAATCCTGTTCTATACAGATTAAGCAAGCAGGCTCTCGTGAGACTTCTAGAACAGGGTAAATCAGGAAGCCTTCTTCTGTAAACATTTTAAATCCCAGCTACTAGGCATTTTGCTTCTGTTTGCCACACTTGGCTAAGTTGCTGCATGCTGACATGGCTATATTTGATAGTCACTAATTTGGCTGTTTTTTAATTTTTTTTTACCTGCTTATTTCCTTAAAGTTTTAGTTTGCAGAACCTTTCAGTGGTTGGCATTTATGGCTCCCTTTGTAGGATCTTATGGAAACAAGAAGCAAGAACTGAGATTTTTAGTTGATTAGTTTAAATCTATCCAGTCTATTCCAAAAGGCATTTATTTTTACTTTTTATCTTTGAGAAAACTCCTTATTCAGAGCCTAAATCCAAAATTTAAAAAAGAGGCCTGCTGAAGGTGGGTTTAAAGTGTGAACCTCCCTTGCTTGCCCTTTTTACCTCCATCTTTCTTTACTATGGTCACATCTCTACTTTATGTCCATATATGGCCCCATAAGGGAATTTGAGTTCTAGTCAGTCTCACATTCCTCTTTTGTAGGTGAAGGATGTCAGAATTAGTGCTTTTGTGCTCACCCTGTATCATAACTAGGCAGCAGTCCCTGACCGGACTTTAGCATAGCTGTCTTTACTAAGTCCTTTCCATTGTGTTGTAGAGGTTGGCTGCTCATTTTAAGTATTATTAGCACTATGTAGTTTTCAAAGGTTTCTAAGTATATTCTAATTTGATTTTCACTCTGAACTGGAAGGGTAGAGTACTGTAATAACTTAAAAGTTTTATTGAGCACATACCCCAAATGCTGGAAATAAGGGTATTTTATATTCATGAGTTTATACCTTACTCATTTTTTAATTTAATTTTTTGATGCCCTTATTGATAGCTTTTCTGTGTTAATGTCGCAGGATACAGAGATAAAATAGTCTACAACTATTTTGGTTTGTATATTAAGTTTTAGGAACTTTTGCACTTTACCCAAGATCATCACGCACTGTGGAATTAGCTTGGAAACCCCAATCTGCAAGAGTTTCACCTGAAAACAAGGTGGTTTTCATTTACAAGTCTAACTTGATAATTGATGACTTGTCAGTGTAGGACATTCTTCTTTATGGATAGGCATAGCAAAGAGAACATGCCGTAACTCAGAATGTTGCTTGGAACAGAGGGTAAAAACAACCTTTTTTTTTTTTTGAGGACTATTATATTAGGTTATTACTATCCTGATCTATTGTTCTCCTCTCTTTAGAGAGTCTTATTTGCTTAAATAAGCCAGTTTCTTTGAGTGGAGAAGCTTTCTATAGATAAACTTGCAGAGACATTGATAAACAACTTATTTGATCTTTACAGATTAGCAGAAATTTATGCTTTTATATCATGACACATTATAACTTATAAGAATATATTTCCTTAGCATCTTCCTTGTTTAAGAACATCTTACCAATCCTGTAAGTGATTTGTAGTTAATTCCCATCTACTATGTGGTTCTAGTTGGTCTCAAATGTGGTCCAATTGCCAGTTTTGTCTGTACCCATCTTAGGAGAGATTTTTTTTTTTTGATTTTTCGAGACAGGGTTTCTCCATAGTTTTTTTTTTTTTTTTTTTTTTTTTTTTGGTTCCTGTCCTGGAACTAGCTCTTGTAGACCAGGCTGGCCTCGAACTCACAGAGATCCGCCTGCCTCTGCCTCTCAAGTGCTGGGATTAAAGGCGTGCGCCACCACTGCCCGGCAGGAGAGGAGATTTTTATGGTAATACTATTTGTTAAACTATTATTACAGAATTTGTGAGTTTTCAGATTTTTTTGTTAAAGATTCATGTTTTTATTTCAGTTATATGTATTTGTATGTGTGTGTGGCATGTGCTTGGTAGTGGGGGGTGGCATGTGCTAGTGTGAACATAGGTGCTGGTGGCATGCAGAAAGTCAGATCTCTTGAAGTTGGAGTTAGAGGTGGTTGTGAGCTGCCAGATGTGGTGGCTTTGGCCAAACTCTGGTCCTTTGCAAGAGTAATGTGTTCTCTTAGGCCCTGAACTATCTCTCAAGTCTTGGATTTCTTGGCAATAGGCTGTTACTATGTAGCCCTGTCTGGTCTGAAAGTCTCTATGTAGTCCAGGCTGGTCTTGTAGAAAACTATGCCTGCCTCTGCGTCTTAAATACTGAGATTAAAAGTGTGTGCCATCACACCCGGTGTAGAAGAATGGTTTTTTTTTATATATTTATTATGTATGCAATATTATGTCTGTTTATGCCTGCAGGACAGAAGAGGGCACCAGACCCCATTACAGATGGTTGTGAGCCACCATGTGGTTGCTGGGAATTGAACTCAGAACCTTTGGTAGAGCAGGCAATGCTCTTAACCTCTGAGCCATCTCTCCAGTCGTAGAAGAATGTTTTAAAGCAAGATAAATAGATGGTGTCTAGAATGAAATACTCACAGTATCTTTTCCAATATTTGACCACAGTATATTTGGATTGTATTTCTATTGTTACCATGTCTTATAGTTCATATATAAATTTATTGATTTTATTCAACAGGTATTTATTGACTACCCAATCAATCAATTGTACAATTAATGGCAGTTTTTTATATTTCCATTATAATATTTGAGTATGTGAAACAAGATTTTTATTAGTCTCAGTGAAATATGAAGTATATTATGAGTGTGCTGGCCAGTTTTCTGTCAGCGTGACATGAGGTACAGTCATCAGAGATGCAGGAACCTTGATTGAGAAAATGCCTCTATAGGATCAGACTGTACATTAGTCTGTACGGTATTTTTTTAAATTAATGATTGATGTAAGAGGGCCCAGCTCATTGTGGGTGATCCCATCCCTGGGCAGGTGGTCCTGGGTCCTCTAAGAAAGCAGGCTGAGCAAGCCAGTAAGCCGTACTCTCTCACTGTTCCTGCCATCAGTTCCTGCTCTATTTGAGTTTCTGTATCACCATCCTTCAGTGATGGACTACAAAGTGGAAGTGTAAGCCAAATAAACGCTTTCCTTCCCAATTTGCTACTGGTCGTAATGTTTCATCAGAGATAATAACCCTGACTAGGATAATGAATATCAATTGAAATGTTAATAAACGCACAATCGTTTGATCCCATCATATGCCTTTATGCCTTATAGTAGAGGCTATCAAGTGGCAATGCCACCTGTTCTTATCTGTTTGAGGATGTCCACGCTGCTGGAAATCTTCACCTTGGATTTCATTACAGAACTACTATTCCCTTACTTTGTTCTCCCCTACCGTATAGAAGATAATTTCCTGTTCTGTATCCCAGGCTAGCCTGGAGCCTGGAACTTCTATGCAGTCCAAGCTGGCATTGAACTTTTGACTATCCTCCTGTCTCAGTTTCCTGAACTATAGGCATGATCCACCATGTCTACAATTGTTTTAAGGTTAAAAACTTTCATAACCTCCTTTGTTTTGTTTCCTTGAACATAGCATGGTTATTGAAAAGTTTAAAGACAGCACTCATTAAGATTTTTGTTATTTTGTTGGTTCTCATATGTGTGGTTTATTTCTTTGTGTTGCAGTCATATTCATAATTGGTTGTAGAGACAAACAAAAGTGCTATCATAGTGGATTATAGTTGCTCCTGCCAGGTGCTTCTATCTGGGTTACCTGATCCCTTCACAGATAAAGTAATATGCAGTGTCAGTTAGTTTCTGGAAAGTTTGATCTGTTTACTTCTAGTTTGTTTTTATTTCTGAGATTGTAACCCCAAATGTAGAGATCAGTAATGTGAACTAGACTCTTAGAATCTAGTTCTCATTATTGTAGTATGGTATTGGTTAAAAACATGGCCCACTCCTCAGCCACTCTGGAGTTGACAGATGGTCTCATAGGGGAAAGAATTCCGTTTTTGGAGAAGTAGCAGATCTTTGTAAATTTTTCTTTTCTGATTCTTGACTAATTTCCACTATTTGGTAGGCTTCCTTGCCTTTGGGCAATTTTCTTTAGAAAATGTAGTATTGTTTACTCTTCATCTCTTGTGAGTTTTGATTGGTTTGGTATATTTTTTTCTTCAGTACTAAGCCCAAACCCACAGTCTCTTGAAGGCCAGGCAGGTGCTGCACTACTTATCCACCCATATCCACAGTCTGAGCATCTATCTCAGCTTCATGCTTGTCTGCCTTCTCTTTGTTTAGATCACCAGTAAGGATTTTCTTACTGACTTTTCACAGCAGAAGCCTTGGTTAGTCATAAGGTACTCTTAAATAAGTGATCAAATGAATTAGTGATTTTTTTTTAAAAACTGAGATTGGATATCTGTAGTCCAGGCTGGACTATATTCATTATATTACTGAAACTGACCTTGAGCTCCTGATCCTCTTTTCACCTCCCAGTTCCTGAAATTTTAAGTGTGTACCACCACACCCGGCTTTAAATTTAAAGATATATTTATTATTTGGTTTACTTTCATTTAGCAGGGAAATAGTGCATTAGTTACTTTTCTGTTGGGATAAAACACCATGACCAAGACAATTTACAAAAGACTTTATTTGGGCTTAGAATTCCAGAAGGATAATTATTATGTCCATCGTGATTGGAAGAATGGCAGCTGGAGCAGCATGCTGAGAACTCACATCTTGAACCACAAAGCATGAGGCAGAGAAAGCAAACTGTAAATTTGACTTTTTCTCAATTGTTTTCCTACAGTCTTTAACCTCACAAAGCTTACCTCTAGAGACATAATTCCTCCAGCAAGGCCACACCTGTTTAGCCCTCCCAAATAGCAACACCAGCTGGGGACTAAGTGTTCAAATATCTAGCATATGGGCTATACTCTTTCAGGTGATTGCAAGTAGTCACATTTAATTATTGTGACTATACATGTTAGCATATAGTAGCCAGAATTCCCAAGTTATTTGCTTATAAAAACACATGTATTGATTCAGAATTTGACACCAGGAATTTTGTATTACTTTTTTTTGACTCTTAGGTGGTGAAATCTTTAGAACTGGCAAAGTCAGCTACTTACGGGGAGTTAACATTTAAGAGAAAGATGTCATTTCTGGGCTTGGTAATGAATACATCATTGAACACCCATGCACCAACCTAGAGCTTAAACTTTAAAAGCAAAATTCTTCTGTCTGCAGAATTAGTGATTTATGCTCGGGGCACTTTGCATATGCTCCTGAAACATTTAAATTGTTTATCTCACTACTCGAACTTAGCTGACACTTTCTGGATATCTTTTAGTCATTTTTTTATGTGTACAATATGTTATTAATAAAAATGTCCGCAAAAGAAACCAAATCATAGGATGTTTCAAGAACTAGGAGTATTTGAAACAAAGTATCTGCTAATCTGTGTGGCTAAAATATGTTTTAAGTGTTAATGATTCTTATAAATCATACAAAAACTAATTTGACTTTGATAGTGTACATATGGCTTCACATAATAATTTTTGTAATTAAAGAAAAAATCATAAGTATTAATTTATGAAAAATAAAATACAGTGATAACCCAACTTGGTTTTTGGTTTGGTTTGCTTTTTCTGATTTTTTGAGACAGAGTATAACAGCCTTGGCTGTCTTAAAAGTAGCTCTGTAGAGCATGTTGGCCTCAAACTCACAGAAATACACCTGCCTCTGCCTCCCACTGCCTGACTATAGCCCAACTTGTAACTAGAAGAATTTGACTTTATAAGGATTCACTTAGTGTCTCTTTTGACTTAAGAATGACTTAACTGTCCTGAAGCTCGGGACAAGACATCATTTGATAATCTTGGTGGTTTATGGTACGGTTGACTAAGTGCTGCCTTGAGAATACCAGATTGGGGGCTTGCAGAGATGGCTTAGTGGTTGAGAGTATTGTCTGCTCTTCCAGGGAACCAGGGTTCAATTCCCAGTACCCACATGGCAGCTTGCACCTGTCTGTAACTCCAGTTCAGGGCTTGTGGCACCCTCCCACAGTTATATATGCAAGCAAAACACCAATGGACATAAAATGAATTATTTTAATTTGTTTTCAGCATAATCATTCCCCTATGATGTTTTCTTTTAATGAACTTCTTGGGCATTTTGTAGGACAGATTTGTTAAGCTGTGTATGCATTCTTGAATGTCTAGTATGACACAATTTAAGAGCCATTATAGGACAGATGAAAGAGGAAATAGTAGCTTGTTGAACTAATTAGTGGTAACAAGTAAGTGGAGTTGTGTTAGTTGTATTGAGTGTGCCTAGATCTTTCTCCCAACTACCCTTCACGCACAGTGGAAAAGTGTTTAAACCTGTAAAGGGGATGTTTTATGGGCAAATTTCACTTAGCAATCTGAAAATGATTTTGAAAAAGCTTACTTGGCATTTGTTATACTTTTGTCTTGCACTAATTAGACATTCAAATTTTTAAATTTCCTATTTTCCTTGATAAAATACCAATGAAGAGTACATTACGGAATAAAATTGACTTTTTTTTTCTCCCCAATACAGAAGCTCCACCATGAGGCGAGGTGGATGGAGGAAGCGAGCTGAAAATGATGGCTGGGAAAAATGGGTGTGTTTAAAAATATTTAAATGTTTAGATAATTTTTGTTCCTTTTAGTTTATTATATGGCTTACAGTATAACTTGTGATTTTTATACCAACTGTTTTCTATAATGTATTGAAAACCTTAACACTGTTGATTAACCTTTAAACTTCATTTTACTGTCAAGAATTTTGACCTTAGGAAGTAAATATTCTTGCACACAGCAATTTATTACAGTTTATCTCATTAATGCTAATAATACTGAGAAACAGGAAAAATATATAAGTATCCAGTAAGTAGGGTGTTGTCAATTATCTGTATATAGTAAAACACTGTAGTTATTACTTAGCTTTGTATGTTTTAACCTGGGATGGTAGCCTTGATTGAATTAGTGGGTAATAAAGGAATATTGCATATGATTCTAATTTAGTGTTGTGAGACATAGAAAGAAGGCTTGAGATTAGCCTTCCAAAATGTTAGTAAATGGGGTTACAATAGTTTTAATTTTCTTTTTATATTTATTTTCTGAAAAACAATTATAGTGAGCATGTACAATTTTAATAAACAGTAAAAACAAGTCATTTGCAGTTTGGACAAACTGTACTACTATAAACTGTCACCTATAGCTTTACTTTAAAGACATAATCAGAACAGTCAAGCAAATTATTTTAAGGTTAAAAAAATGAGACTGTGTTCATAAACATGTCATGGCGCATTTTTTTTTTTAAGTTACAAGTTTGTGGGAGGGAGGTGTAACTGTTGTTGACTGGTGTGCCTTTTCTTGTTGTAGGGTGGGTACATGGCTGCCAAAGTCCAGAAGCTGGAGGAACAGTTCCGGTCAGATGCTGCTAAACAGAAGAAGGATGGGACACCATCTGCAATATTTAGTGGAGTTGCCATCTATGTCAATGGATACACAGGTTGAGTTATTTTTTACTTTTTTGGTACCCAGTTTTATCATGAACCTTTTAGGATTGAGATTTTTTTTAACTTCTATTCAATTATTTATCATATGTATGTTTATTTTTCTTTTGTTCTAGTAAAATACCATGACCAAAGCTACTTATGGAAGAAAGAGTTTATTTTTGCTTGTTTCCAGAGGGTTGAGGCACAATAGCAGAAGCAAGAAGCTGAGAGATCACATTTTCAACCTCACACATGAAGCAAAGAGCTTGAACTAGAATTAGGACTAGTCTGCATACTCTCAGAGCCTGCCCTCAGCAAGGTGTACTCTGTAACCTAACCACAAGTGTTCAGGTATTTGAGCCTATGGGAGATTTTCTCATGCAAACCACTATATTCCATTCCTGCCCATCAAAGATTAGTGGTCACTATAGTAATGCAAAGTTCATTTAATCCAACTTCGAAAGCCTCTATAGTGTTCCACAGACTCAGTAATACCCCATGAATTCTAAAAGCAGATCACTTTCAACATACAGTGGCACAGAATATTCCTACAAAGAGGAATGGGAGCATAGTAAAGAAATGCTGCACCAAACAAGACTGACACAGTAGGATAAACACGAAACCTCTGCCTTGGCAGTTCCCACCCTGTGGGTCAAGACCCTTTTACAGGGTCACCTATGACCATCAGAAAGCAGATATTTACACTACGTTTCATAACAGTATCAAAATTAGTTACAAAGTAGCAACGAAATTAACTTTATGATTGGGCGTCACCACAACCTGAGGAACTGTATTAAAGGGTCACAGCATTAGGAAGGTTGAAAACAACTACTCTAGCTTCATATTTGATATCAAAAGAGTTCGATGAATCCACCCTCCACCTCTTTCGTCTGTAAAATATCTCTCTCATAGCCTGGTTCCACTCCTTGTATGTAACTCTCCCTGGCAGATGTCTCACAGCTTCGGGACCTCCAACACCTTAGACTGACTGCAACCTAGGCTTCATATTTATAGTTTGATGAAATGGCCTCTAGGGGCTTTCATGCAGGGTCTCAAGATCAGTGTTGGCCCTGAAGTCCTTTAGGGTGTGTGTATGTGATTTCCCAGGGAAAGAATCTGATCTTATTTGTCTGTAAAAGGGTATACACGTAACAGAACATTTTAGTTGGCAAAGAAGGTAAGGAAAAGGCCATAATTCTCAGTTTAGAAATGATATTCACTTACCCTTTCGTTGTTGTTGCTGTCTCTTCTACCAGTCTCTTTGCTCTTACTGAATCTAATGTCTGGAATGGATGAGTAGTTTCTTGTTTGTAATTTGGAGAAGATGACTTGAAATTCTAGTTACTTTTTATACAGTTTTAGCTGTGAACTTCCCATTTCAAGACTTAGCTATGCACCCACTTTTGGACATGTAGTATATCTGTCCCATCAAGTTTTGTTTTTTTCCCCCAAATTAATTATTTTATTTTCCTTTCTTTTGACATGAAGTAACCTCTTCCTGGGGTTTCATTTATCCAACCTAGGTATTTGATCAGTTAGCACTTGTCCTTTGTCATTGGTCATTCTCCCCAAAATTTTCTTAATTCTCTGAGTCTTTTTATGGTCACTTTTTGTGTATGTTTTTCCTCTTGCAGTGAATAGTTCTTAATAATGTCAGTATTATTTTTTTAACCTGCTTCTCAGCTGCCTGATACCTGTTTATAGTTGAGGGTCTCTGTTTATACATCACTTTTGTTCGATTGTCTGTCTGTGGAGGGCCCGCTTGTTCGTCCCGGCTGCCCAGCTAGCTTAGACCTGAAATAATCACACAGAAACTGCCAATTCACTGCTTGGCCCATTAGCTCTAGCTTCTTAATTGGCTAACTCTCACATCTTAATTTAACCCATCTCCATTAATCTGTGCATCACCATGAGGTCGTGGCCTACCAGCAGAGTTTCAGCATGTCTATTTTTACTGGTGACTCCATGGTGTCTATCTGACTCCGCCCTTCTTCCTCCCAGCATTCAGCTTAGTTTTCCCCACCTAACTAAGTTCTGTTCTTCCCTGCCATAGGCTCAAAGCAGTTCTTTATTCATTAACAGTAATCACAGCATACAGAGGGAAATCCCACATCAATTGTCTGATTGTCTTCATACTGGTTTAGATGATTTCACATTGTTCCTCTGGGGTTATGGCTCTTAATGTATCTGAATATTAGCACTCATTAAACCTTAGCATAGTTCACTGTTATATAAAAGTAACAGCTAAATTTTCCTAACTATTGTATTGTACTGTTGCCAGAGTGGTGACTGAACCTAACCATTTCAGGAGAAGTTTGCTGAGTTAAAATTAAGTATTAGTCAGTTGACATGTTTGCTTGGCTTAGTGAGGGCATAGCATGCTGGTTGTAATTGTAAGCTTTATTGATAAAGTGTTAACCCAGTTGTTCAAATCCTCACTGTCCTTGGTTTTTATTAATTTTGTTGATATGTTTTTCAAGATGTGTTCTGGTATATCATGGTCAGACGACAATCTCAGCTATTCCATAAGAGCTTTTTAAGGAATTGTCTTACTCTCTAATTTGCTAGCTAAATAACAAGGCTGGTTGGCCAAAGAGCCCAAGCTGTCTCCCTAGTGCTTGAGTTATAAATGCATGCCACCTGGACTGGCTGCCTTTTTTTTCCCTATGGGTTCCAGAAATGGAACTTAGATAGATCCTTTTCATTGCAAGTACATTATTAAACTGAACTGTCGCTGTAGCTCTCATTGTGGTTTTAATTTGCATTCTCTTTGTGGTTATTGTGTTAGACTTTCATGGATAAGACTTAATTCTAGAAAGGAACAGTTTTAAGGAGGAAAGATGTTTGTTGGTTCATGGACTTAGAAGTTTGGGGAGAACCATGACGGTAGGGTGGCTTGGGAGAGAAAAGCTGTTCCCTGTGGAGTTCAGGAAACAAAGAGAAGAAATAGGAAGGACATGGTGCCTTTCCCCAGTATTCCCGGAATACTCTCCTATCTCATAAAGTTTCCAGTCTCCATAAGTAGTCCTACCAACTAGCTACCGAGTTCCTAGTGCACAGCTCTTCGGGGAGTACATTTCATATTCAGACTATGTAGTTTACTAGTATTGGTCAGTCTTTTATTGGTTCACTATTTTTTTATTTTTATTTATTATTATTATTTTTTTTAACTTTCCTAAACCATCTTCATGTCAATTTTGGAGTAGTAGCATTTTCTTTCTTTCTTTTTTTTTTTTTTTTTTTGTTTTTTTTTGAAACAGAGTTTCTCCAAAGCTCTGATTGTCCTGTAACTTGCTCTGCAGATCGGGCTGGCCTTGAACTCATAGAGTTCTGCCTGCTCAGCTTCCTGAGTGGTGGGATTAAAGTTGTGCATCATCATGCCCAGCACATTTTTTCATTTTTTTAAAGAGCTCCCTCCCTCCATGGTGTTATTGATTTTTTGAAAACATATTCTAGGTGCTTGTGGTTTGCTAATTTCTCAGGGTTTTTTGTTTTTCATCTTGACATTGTTTTGCTGGGTCAATATAATTTTAATAGTAAGTTTGAATTTAACCACTTTTTAAACTTTTTTTTTTAAAAAACTTCTAAGCCAGACGGTGGTGGCGCACGCCTTTAATTCCCGTACTCGGGAGGCAGAGGCAGGAGGATCTCTTGTGAGTTCAAGACTAGCCTGGTCTACATTAGCTAATTTTCTAGGACAGGCTCCAAAGCAGCACAGAGAAAACCTGTCTCGAAAAACCAAAAAAAAAAACAAAAAAAAATTTGCTTTTTTTCTAAATTTTATGTTTACTTGTTTGGAGGTTGCTTGTAGAGGTCAGAGGACAATTTTTAGAAATCAGTTGTTCTTCAGTTTATCGCATGCATCTCTGTAGTCAGATTCAGATTGTCAGGCTTGATGCCAAATAGAATTTAATGTGTACAAAATACCTTGCTAGGGCTAGGATAATAACCATTGTTAGACCTGTAGATGAGTTGGTAGAATTGACGTCTTCTCTGTGTTTTCTAGCCAGTGAATCTTCTCCCCCAATTCACTTTATTTTAGTTGATTGAAAAAAATATACTTTAGACTCTCTTTGAATACTAGGAAATATGTTTGGAAAGATGGTTGGGTTTTGCAACAGATGATCTGTGAGTTAGGTGTGAACAAAGGGAAAATGCCATAGGAAGCCTTTGAGTGATGATTAAAGGTGTGGTAGTCTTACTTGGATTCTTGCTCTTAAATTTTATAATCTTTGTCAATATGTTGATAAATCTGACTCAGCTTTTATGAATCTGTCTTTGTATTTGTAAAGTTTTGTTTTTGTTCTTAGCCTCTGATGAAAATTTCCTTCACTCCGTTTTCTGTGAATTGGTTTTGGGAGCTTCCATAAAGACCCAGGTTAAATCAGTTTTCCTTTCTCTAAGCCACTCTTTGGTATTTAAGTGTACGTTCTTATTGCTAGAAATACTTTGTTTGAAACATGAGTTTCATATCTTTTCTTTCAGGAAAGCCCATTTTGTGAATTGGTAGACTAGAGAGCACCCTGGAACCTTTGGTTTTCTGTTCCTTTTACTTTCTCTCTTGATGTGCTCATCCCTTCAAAGTGTTATTCCTTAAGGAATCCTTCTCTGACTGCCTTCCGGCTGCTGATCCCTATTCCAGCTTTACCTGTGTTTATTACATGTATTGTACCAGACTTAAGCTTGTTTATCTGACTTCATGTAGAGCTCAGGCTTGAGTTGGCTTCTTAGAATTTCTTGGGCTTATACAACAGAGTCATGATAAAAACAACTTAAAGAGATAGGGAAAAGGTATTTTAACTCACAGTATCAGAGACTTCAGTTTGGAGGGTCAAGGCAAGAGAGCTGCCCCCAGGGTAGAGAAGACAGAGAGTGGTGGTGCTAGTTAATTTCTAAAAACATGAAATCTCATTATAAAAACTGTTAAATGTTTTAAACATTTGCCTTATTAGTATTTGATTCTTGTTTGAGGCACTTGTTTGCTCTTCTAGATGTCTCTTAAGAGTAGATGTTTTTGTTTTGGTGTCTCTTGCAGACAGGAGAAAATAATGTGCAAGGCAGCATAGCTTTATCAATCATTCTGTTATTTTATCTCCCAGCATAGCCAAGGAGAAAGTGAACTAGTTATGTTCTATAAGCTGTCCTGTTTAAGGGATTATTCAACCTAACATTCTGCCACCTTGTACATTAAAGTATTAATGTATTTTAATACTTATTCTTTAACAGATCCTTCTGCTGAGGAATTGAGAAATCTAATGATGTTGCATGGAGGTCAATACCATGTATATTATTCTAGATCCAAAACAACACACATCATTGCTACAAACCTTCCTAATGCCAAAATTAAAGAATTAAAGGGGGAAAAAGTAATTCGACCAGAATGGATTGTGGAAAGGTAAGTTTAATTGTTGGTTAAATTTTAGTTTAGTCAATTGAGTTCCTTAAAAATTATAGTGCTTATTATTTCTGTTGGAAAACTGGCCCTACCTCTTAAAGGTTCTACCTTTGAATAACATGTATCTGCTGACTAAGTCTAAACACAAGGTAATTCTTGGAGGGCATTTCAGATACAAAAATGTAGCCTCATGTGTTGCAGCATCAGAAGTCAAAGCAGGGGAGATAATACAAACAAGCCTCAGGAAGCAACTATGAGCAGGACTTGATCTGTTCAACAAATATTTATGTACTTAGGTGTTAAGGCAGAATTCTTTGTACCTGGGAAGTACTAGTTAACAAAAATCCTTCACTCCCTCATGAAGCTTTCTTTCTATTAGGAGAGACTTTACAGTCAGTTCCATACAGAGAGCATCTTTTTTTATTGTGTATTTATGTCGGTTAATTTTTGTTAACTTTACACAGGCTAGACATTTGGGAACAGGGAACCTCAGTTCAGATATTTTCCCCATCAGATTGGCAATAGGCAAATGGAACATAGTCTAGTGTGAACTGTGCAGTTCCTGGGAAGTGGTCCTGGCATATGTAACAAAGCAAGAAACGTTTTTGCATGGCCTCTGCTTCAATTCCTGCCTCCAGTTTCTGTCTTGAATTCCTGCCCTGACTTCACTTCATGATGGAAATAAGGTGAAATAACTCCCTCCTCCCCAAATTGCTTTTGGTTATTGTGTTTCTAACAGCAATAGAAAGCAAACTAAGTAGTATATAGTACTATTACAACACAAAGAAACCCTGTTTTGAAAAGCAGAGAGAGAGAGAGAGGAGAGAGAGGGAGGCACCTTGATAGTAGAAAAAGCTATCCTTGGCCTCTGGGCATAAGTTTCGGTTCATTTTTAAATGTAATAATTCTCTATCCATATAATCTGGATTTAGAAACTTTATACCTTTATTTGAAACCTTTGCTTCCTCTTTTGTAAAAGAATGTGGGTGCCAAAGAGTTGGCTCAGCAGATAAAGGCCGAGCATCTAAGTTTGGTCCCAATGGATTTACGTGGTAGAAGGCAAGAACTGACTCCTGCAAGTTGTTCTTTGACACACAGACACACACTTATAACTACACACATGTACACACACACACAACTCTCTAACAAACATATAAAAAACTTGATGTTATATATGTATCTGTTGTGGTTATGTGAAGCTTTTGTCATTAACCTATATTCTGTAACCTGTTATAACAGTATTTAAATTCTAAAAGTTCAAAAACACTTAACTTCTAGAAAGTGAGCCATATCTAGCAGATTAAGAGGTCTGAAAATTTTGGGGAAATTAAATATGAAGGCCTATCCCTAGACCATCCCACTCATTCCTTCTTGTTTTGTGTCCTATTCTGTGGGATTGAAAATCGTAACTTTTAGCCATGTGTCTCCTTATAGTACTAAATCAGAGTAAGAAATTAGCCTCACTCCAGAGAAGAAATGAGTTGTCACAGGCAGTTCTGATTTTCCTCCCTGGCTAGATTTTGAATCTGAGTTTGTAACACTTTCATTTCAAAAGATGAAGGGAAACTTGACAGTAAGAGAAACAGGGATGAAAGAGCTCTTGCTGAGTGGGGCTTTTTCTGCTTACAGTGATATTTTTCATTATTATAGTTATTTTCTTTTCATCAGCCCTTGCTGAATACAGCTAAGAAGATAGCACAATAGGTAAAGCAGCTGGGATGTTACACATTTTAAAACAGGGTTTTATTAAGGTTCGGAATTAGTGCTCAATCATCTTTTTAAATGACTATAAGTAACCTAGATGGCCTGTTGGTCTCATTTTTGGATAAGAAGGTAAAATCAGTAACCCAAGAAAGAGCTAGATTTAGAAATCAGATTTTCTGACTCCTGTGTGTGTCTAATCTACACCATACCATTTATCTGGGCTTGGAATAGAAGAGTAGACTCGGTGTAACTCGATTATTTTTCACATGTATCTTATGTGTGGGTGCATCAATCTTACTATATACAGCAAATCCCAAATGTATGTCATCATAGCATGAAATAGATTTGGTTAAATTTTACAGAACTTTTATTTTTGTACACTACTTGTAGACATGTTGATCTCAGCAGCATATAAATGAGATTTTTTGTTACATATATTTGTCATTTAATGGCTGGTACATATTATTTCTATAGTTGGATTTTCTCTTTAACTTTGAGCAGTTGTAAAAGTGTTTCGAGTGTTGCTTTCATTAGAATCCCCTAAGTGTGTCATTAAACCTGAGCTAATACAGACGTGATTATAATGCCTTGACTTCCAAGAGACAGGGGAGTCCTTTAATGAGAAGTCTGTGTACATTAAAGTATTCGATTTTTCACTGAAATATTTGTCTTGCTGTTTCCATGAGACAAACTTAATGTGAACTTTGAAACGTAGTTTAGAGATGTTTTTATGACATATCCTACTGGTCCATCTACCCTGACATGTGCATGGGAGCACAATTAAAAAAGTTTGTCCTGTGTTTTACTGATTGATTTTGGTTCTCTATGCTAGAATCTTCGTATTCTACTTTCTACCATGGGAATCAGTCTCCTGTGGTTAAGTTCATACATTGTTTGTGTCTGTCTGAATGGGGATAGATGAAAGTGTTGTTTTATTTGAAGTTTATGCCAACTCACTGCAGTTTCTTAGCAAGACTGAGTCCCAAGGTTTATCCTTTTTTCCTCCTAAATCCTCAAGCAGTACTATATTAACTTTTTTATAAATGTGCTTATAATCATAATGTAGATTTTATGCTTGACATGGATTAAAACTTGGGCTTGTAACTGTAGTCAATATAAATCTAAGTGTGTATTCCATATTTAATCTTGATGTACATTATTTTGCATCACTACAACATTATTCTGAGATTATTTTTGCTAGATTAACACCAGAGTTTCAGGGTGTCTATCAACCATTTCTAGGTGGTACCCTATTAGAAATTGTGCTCTTGGGCTGGAGGGTGAACTGTAAGGGTACTGGCTGCTCTCATAACTGTAATTCCAGTTCAAGGCATTTGGCACGCTCTTCTGGCCTCCATGAGCACCAAGAATACATACAGTGCAGACACATGCAGGCAGAGCATTCATACACATGAAATGTGAATAAATAAATAAGTAAAATATATGTTCTCTTCATAGCATAAAGAATGAAGAAAACAATGTGTGCTATATATAGGACAAAGAACCTATATTGTTCTTTTCAAAGCTTGTGATATCTTGATGTGTAACTGGAAAGTTTAGGTAATTGAGGGTTTGCAAAGTGGATTGTAGACAGAAGTTTCTGTCCTGCCCAGTCCCCCAGCCCAAATAAACACACAGAGGTTTATATTAATTATAAACTGTTTGGCCTGTTGCTCATGATTATTCCTAACTAGCTCTTACAACTGAAATTAGCCCATAATTTTTAACTGTGGCTTAGTATCTTTTCTTGCTTCCTTTGCATCTGTCTGGTGCCTTTCCTCTTCCTAGAATTCTCCTGTTCTGGTTGTCCTGCCTATACTTCCTGACTGGCTACTTGCCAGTCAGCGTTTTATTAAATCAATAAGAATGACAAATCTTAACAGTGTACAAGAGCATTATCCCACAGCACTGGATTTCAGTTTTGGATATATAAGGATTCTTAATGAGCCAGGTGGTGGCGGCGCATGCCTTTAATCCCAGTTCTTCAGTGACAGGTGTATCTGTGTGAGTTTGCGGCCAGCCTGGTCTACAGAGCTACACAGAGAAATCTTCTCTCATTTAAAGAGAGGGGGAGAGAGAGAGAGAGAGATTGCTTAATGGTCAGGTAATGAGTAGTTATTTTCTTGGCACATACTTAGACCCTTTGTTATCTGAAGTCTCCTTTTGAAAAAGGAATGTTCATACCTGAATGACTTTGCAGGTGTTCATTGATAGTTTTCTGATAGAGCATTACTACAAACATTGACTAGATCTATACAACATTTGATTTGTAGAATTCTTGCATGCAAATAAAGCGCTGTTACAGATGCAGGGAATATTTTTTATTTTAAGTTTTGAAAAAATTTTTAAATTTGCTTGTAACGGCTTATTTTAAATTATTGGCAGTTGATAAGGATATGAGCCAGGCGGTGGTGGTGCACGTCTAGAATCCCAGCACTCAGGAAGCAGAGGCAGGTGGATCTCTGTGAGTTTGAGGCCAGCCTGATCTATAGAGTGACCAGGCTCCAATGATACACAGAGAAACCCTGACTTGAAAACCACACACACACACACACACACGCACACACACACACACACACACACAATGATTCAGAAAACTTGAGACACAGTTTACTTTGAGAGAAAATTTTACCCAGACTACATGGAAGGCAAAACAGGAATCAAGGCTCATTAAAGGTGGACCTGATATCTTGTACTTAAAATTCCAGCACTCAGAGAGGCAGGATGGCTTTGAGTTCTAGGCTAGTCTGTGCTAAGTAGGAAAAAAAAAAGCTAATACTCCTGAACATGGAGATCAGGAATGGTCAGGTTTGTTTAACTGAGGACCAGAATTTACTGTCAAATGACATGGAAAGCACTGTTGTAAGGAAACATGTAGTAGCATTTTCTGTTAAAGTGAAGAATACATAACCTCTTCTCTGATCTTAATATTTAGAATCTCCTCCCTTTTTTCTTTTGGTAAGAATAGTTTATAATACTTGTGTTTAAGTGAAGCAGAAAACAGTAAATATTAGATTAATTGATTAATCTTTGAGAAAAATATGAAAAACATTGTGTTGCCTGTAAATGTACATGTTCATATGTTTGTGCGTATGTAAAAGGCTGAAAAGTTGATGTTAGGTCAGAAACATTAGAAGAAAGGCGCCCTTTTTTTTGTTTGTTTTGTTTTGTTTTATATTTTAAAGACAGGGTCTCTCATTGAACCTGGGTGCCATTTCAGCTAGACTGGCTGATAAAAAGATTCAGAAATCCTCCTGCCTCTGCCTTCCTAGAGCCAGGATTATACAGTGGACTTTTTATGTGAGTGCTTGAGATCCAAACTCAAGTAAGTCCTCATACTCTTGTGGCTAGCACTTAAGACTGACCCCACTCCCTACTCGTATACATGGGTGTGATTTTGTGCTATCCCTTTCTCATCACCCATGATGAAAAGGGTAGAGGGTTATAAGGATTCCATTTAAGTACCTGTGCTTGAGGATGCGGGAGTAGGTGAGTGTTCATAAAGAAAACTATAAGTGGGTAAATCCATAGTTTGGCAATTAAGACCATAAATTATAAAAGGGGAAGTTGATTTGATAAAGAATAAAATAATAGCCATGTGGTGGTGGTGCACACCTTTAATCCCAACACTTGGGCGGCAGATGCAGGCCTGAATTTGAGGCCAGCCTGCTCTACAAAGTGAGTTCCAGGGCAACCAGGACTTTTACACAGAGAAACCCTGTCTCAAAAAACCTGGGGAAAAAAAAGAGTAAAGTAATAAATGTCTAACTTCAGAATTTTTGGTTCTGGTATTTTTTAACTTGCAATTTTTATATAGTTTGATAATCCATTTAGTTCAGTGAAACTTAAAATATGTTATAGTTGTATTTCCTTTACTGTTGTGATTTAGTAGTTTCAACATTTTGGATATAATCTGCAGTACATTCAGTAGGATTATTAAATATATCCCTGTATAATTACACAAAGGCATAGGCTGTACAGATACTTAGTTTGATTTGTAGAGTGTCTCATAAGGGTGATATATTTCCTGTATTTTAGTTGTTGGGTCAATTTTAAAAATTGGTTGACACAGTTTAGTTATTTCCCACAAAGTTTGCTTCTTTCTCTCAAGCTGTTTCTACAGCTCTAGAATACTAGATTTCACTTAACATTGTAGTCACTGTGTTTGAGCTGTAGAAACATGTTTCTGCCCTCCTAAAGATCATATCAAATAATTTGTCTCTTACAACTCTGGTATACACACACACACATAAAATATAAATTATTCATTATTTTGATATTGAAATTCTTCATTTTGTCCTGGAATTATTTTAATTTTTACTTTTTTTTTAATTTTTTTTTTTTTACACTTAATTTCCACCTCCTCCATTTCCCTCCCCCTCCCCTCTCCCTCTTCCCCTGCCCTTTCCAGTCCAAAGAGCAGTCAGGGTTCCCTGCCCTGTGGGAAGTCTAAGGTCCTCCCCCCTCCATCCAGGAACGTGAGCATCCAAACAGACTAGGCTCCCACAAAGCCAGTACATGCAGTAGGATCAAAACCCAGTGCCATTGTCCTTGGCTTCTCAGTCAGCCCTCCTAATGTATCTAATATATATTAAAACCACTGAAATAGGAGAAGTAAAATAGGAAACATGACCTGTTGCTAATGAAACCCTTAACTCACTGACTTCTTGATGTTCATTTTCACCTATTGTGAAACTGATTGGTTTGCCTTTTTGTTTCAGCATCAAGGCTGGGAGACTCTTGTCCTACATTCCATATCAGCTATACAGCAAGCCATCCAGTGCACAAAAGAGTCTCAACTTCAGTTCTGTTTGCAAGCCTGAGGAATCAGTGCCGGGTCCAAGCAATATAGCCAAACATCTCAACAACAGGGTGTAAGTTTGTGTAGATATGAAAACCAACAAAAAACGAATTTAGCAGTGAGTAAATATTATAAAAGCTGGGAATTCAATTTTAATAATCGTCTTAAAATACGTGCAGAGCTGTCTTTCCTATAAATTATCTAGTTTTGTAATAAAGTTTCAGAGGTACATTGCAAGTTTTTATAATTATACTAGATTCTCTTAGTACATCTCATTTTTTGTGATTTTTTTTTATGAAAATAAGTATTTCCTCATAAGCAATTTTTTGTATATTGTTAACTTTCCCCAAAAACCAGTTAACTGCACCAACTTATGCTCTGTGTGCATAGCAAAATAATGAAAATGCTTACATTTGCAGATTACTTTTGAAAAATTAAAAATTTGTTATTTTAAGTATATAAATATATTAGCTATAGATTCTCAGTTTATAGCTGTAGAGTGAATCTAGACTTTATTATTTGTTTTTAAAAATAGGTTGGGAGGAGGGGAGAGTGGGAGGAGCGGGAGGCTGGGAGGAGGCAGAAAATTTTTTTTTTCTTAATAATAAAAAAAAATAGATAATGATTTAAGTTTTAATTGCAGTAATCTTGAGTTAATTGGTTTCACAGTTAAAGTCTTGTATTGCCCTAACTTGTACATCAAGTGGTTCATTATCCCTAGTCTTCTCCTTTGCTATTAAATTGCTTGCTTAGGGAGATGGATATAATTTTTTCTAAAAGAAAAGGAATCTAATTTGGGAGGATACATTATTACTGCCTTCTGTCATTTTTGTTGTTCTTGTCACTTGTTATTTAATATTCATTTAGAACTGAACTCCAATTTTTTTAATACACTTTAAACTGTGAATCTTCAAAATACTTGCAGAAAATACACCAATAACATGATGAAAATCCACATCTTGTTTTCCTTACCTCAATACAAGTAGAAAATAGATTTCTTTTAAAATTTATTTCTGTTGACAGTTTTAGAATTTACCTTTAAGATCTGGCTTCTTAATACAAGTACAGATAATTTTAGTTGCTTAAATATATGTTTCACTATATCTCTTACACAACTGTTTTCTAAATGTGCGTTTGTCTTGTCTGGGTTATCAGCACAAAAAATTTGTGTTATTAACAATATATTTTCTTGCCAGTAGTATATGCATTTTTTTGTTGGATACACTACTATTGTGCATGTAAAGAGTCACGATGTTTTGATGCAGAAAATCTAGCCGTCAGTTTTTGTTTTGTTTTACTTACATTACTTTAGTTAACTTCTCAGTTTGGTAAGGGCTACCTATAGTTTGCATTTTAGATAAATTTAGGCGGTTCTTCACTTCCTGCATTATCCTCATGTTAAGGGGCAGGCTTCCTCTAAAAAAGCTTTTCTTTCGTTTCCAGTTTGTGTTCTTCTTTCACTGACCTTTTATGAGAGTTGGATATACTCAGAATTGGGTACCATAGACCATGAACGATACAGATACAGCCAGAGCCTGAGACAAGTAGAAATGGGTGGGGATTTATCTGTTTTTGCATCCAACTTGTGTGATTTTTCCATATAACCAGACCATCATTACTAATAAGTCAAAGTTAGGGTGAAGACCTTAAGACATCTGGTGGTACTGGTAATCTGACCCTTAGTATGGTGTTGTGTGTGTTACCCCATTACTTGGAGTCCACACTAATTGGAGTAATGCTGTAGACATTTGAAAGGATGCATCACTGATGAAATCCAGTCTTGGGTTTTGTTGCTTAGATGTTTGTCTTCATTGACATTATTTTAAAAATGCAGAGTAGCTAGGATATGAATTTAATATAATGTATGTCATAGATCCTACATTTGTTAAGCCTGTGACAATATATTTGATCTAGATTGCCATTGGAGATCTGTGGCATCTAAATATACTTTTTTTGGTCAATTTTTAAAGTGTTGCCATTTTTCTTGTTAAAAATTGTACTGAGTTACTACCACACACTTGTTTCTTACACAAACCAGTTTGTGGTTGCATATGGTCATATCATCTCTCACGCTGACTGAAGCTGACTAGGGTCAGGACTTAATCCCATGTTCTGATGTTGGCTTTACTGTGTTAGAGTAAAATGTTTTCATGGCTTACATGAAAACAATGTAAAACTAGGAGTAGAAACTCAGGTTAAACTTTTGTTCATTTTATGAAAAGTAGATGTTGTTCACATAGTTTATAAATGATAGCTGCTGTGTTTTGGGATTCAGAGGTGATGGGTTCTGGTTAGTTTCTGTGGGAAAAGTCACAGAACCAGTGGACATGCCTGTGTGTGCCTGTAATTGTCAGTACTTGATAAACTTTAGTCAAAGGCGTTTAAGTAATGGGTGTCTTAGACCCTATTTTCAAAAAATGTTGAGTAACAAAAAAGAGAAGAAAGAAAGAAAATCTTGATTCTTTAGTTTGGCCAGGAATTATTCTTTGTTCAAACAAAAATATAATGTTTAATGGTTTAACTTTTTAGTATTTAAGGGGGAAACAGTAAATCACAAAGAATTTGTATTTTAAGCTTTTGAGTCAGATATATTAACTTTAATTATTCTTATACTTTAGAAATCACATAATTAAGAAGATTGAGACAGAAAATGAAGTGAAAGCAAATGGACTGAACAGTTGGAATGAAGAAGATGCAGATGATGGTTTTAGTTTTGTGGATCTGGAACAGACATTTTCAGGAAGGAAACAAAATGGAATATCGCATCCCAGAGACACCTCTGCCATTTTTAATGGACATGCTCATAGCTCTAATGGTGCCTTAAAGACACAGGATAGCTTGGTGCCTGTGGGCAATAGTGTTGCTAGCAGGCTTTCTTTAGATTCTGCCCAGGAGGAGAAGAGGGCAGAGAAGAACAGCACTGACTTCAGAGACTGTACAGTACAGCAGTTGCAGCAGAGCACCAGAAATACAGATGCTTTGCGGAGTCCACACAGAACTAATTCCCTCTCACCTTCTTTGCACAGTAACACTAAAGTCAATGGTGCTCACCACTCCACTGTTCAGGGGCCTTCAAGCACAAAAAGCACTTCTTCTGTTCTGACTCTTAGTAAGGTAGCGCCTTCAGTGCCATCGAAACCATCAGACTGCAATTTTATCTCAGATTTCTATTCTCGTTCAAGACTGCATCACATCTCAACATGGAAGTGTGAATTGACTGAGTTTGTCAATACCCTACAAAGACAAAGTAGTGGTATCTTTCCAGGAAGGGAAAAGTTAAAAAAAATGAAAACAGGCAGGTCTTCCCTTGTTGTAACTGACACAGGTAGATACTAAAATTGTTTTCTTCAAAACAGTTATATTTGATGATTTTATTCTGATGTTTTCATTGGTATTCTAATCATTACAAACTTTTTACTATAAAAAATGTCAGGTTATGTAAGTTACAGTAAGTATGACAGAAAACTTATATTAGATTGAATTGTGGATAACTGAAAATGTTATCAGAACTGGGATGCTGTCAGAACTGGGATTCCAAGTATTCCTTCCTCATGTAGACAATATATTGTTTAAGTTTTGAACTGTATGAATATAACATTTTATATTCCATGCCTAATCTCCTGTGAGAATGAAGTTGTTTGGTAGGGATAATTATGAATTTCTCAAAGCTTACTTCATAATACATTTTTAAAAATTAAACAGTGACATAACCGTTGTACTAGAGTGGTAAATGTAGTGAGATTGTTCTCACGTCTACGTAGACTGTTTATAATTTGTGTGCTTAAAATTTGTTTCCAGCTCTGATAGGAAGCTGTTCTGTGACAGGCATTACTAAGCTAGAGTCTAGTTTAGACCTGGTTTGGAGTTTTAGTTGTTTTTGACAAAAGGTTTGACTTTTTTCTTTTGTGGGCGTGGAACAAAGAAAGTTCCAAGATTATGTGATGATAATCTTTTATAACTGTTGAAAGGGAGGCATAAAGAGAAAGATGCTAATGGTGTTTTAGAGCCATGTGAGTTTTCATTGTTGTTATATTTAATTGTTCGATATATTCCAACATGTTTTTAGTCAAAATGATTTTTCATTATTTCTAAAATATTTCAGAATGTCTTAGGTGTTAGATTATGTATGTCTTGATCCTTATAACCTGAAGGTCACTTTATTTTGAAAGCTTTAAAATACCTTTATGAATTAGGTCCATTAATGGGAATAAATTCATAAACTTATGTTGTAAGAAAACATTTGGTAGGTATTTGGTTTATATAGTCTGTATCTCTTGACTATTTAATATTGTTTTTGGTTGCTTACCTTATGCTCATGATATTTTTATACCGTAGAATTGTGATTGTTGTTTGCCTAACATGTGCAAGGCCCTAAATTTGATACCTAGAACTGGTAAAGAAAGATTGTGCTTATGAAAACCTACTTGATAAATCTTTCTGAATGTAGCATAGAGGATAGCAAGGAAGAGCAAGGGTTTGAATTATATTGCTTAGCCTGAATCTAAATCCTTACTCTGCTAATTTCTGCAGCAGGAACATGCATTGATATTTGCCTTTCTTATCTGTTTCCTCTTTGCAAGAGGAATGATA
This sequence comes from Microtus ochrogaster, assembly GCF_000317375.1. Classification (NCBI taxonomy): domain Eukaryota; kingdom Metazoa; phylum Chordata; class Mammalia; order Rodentia; family Cricetidae; genus Microtus; species Microtus ochrogaster. The sequence goes on along the minus strand of NC_022028.1, from coordinate 23,218,226 downwards.
GGAATCAAGTGATGTCCAGCTTCTGAGTTGTCTGCTTAAAGACAATATGAAGAAAGATTCAGTGCCTTGCACATAGTGATGAGTTAATATGTGAAGTAGCACAATTGCTAAGGAGTAAGTTTTTTTTAAAAAAAAAAAAACCTATCATAAAGAATATTCTCTGAGATCAGAACTGTTTGCAAGCCTGCCGTTCTTAGATTTAGGCACTCTTCCATTTTGGAGTACCAGGATGAGCAATAGTAATAATGTTATTTAAAGTATAATACTATCCTAATTGTTGGGTTATAATAACCCTTAACAAGTGCATTTTAGGTTATTCGAAGCTATTAATCATCCTTATGAGATAATATTTATTTTCATTTCCATAAAGTAATAAACATGCTGCCGTACTAGTAACATCTAATGGTGTAAGAAAATTCCTTTTGTATGTAGGTTTTTGTTTTGTAGATGACTATTTGCAGCACGTCTATTTAGAAGTGCAGCATGATAATGTAAGAGTTTGGGAAATCATACTGGGTTTAAATCCTAGCTTGGGTGCTCTCTGGTTGTGAGACTTAATTACTAATCTGTAAAAGGTCGGTGTGACAGGAATTTCTACCCATAATGCTTTGAGTATTTAGATTAACCCCTGTAAACCTTTTATATCCTCACACCTATGAAGAGCACTGGGTAGTAGTAGCCGCTGTAATTGTTGTTCCATTAAATATGTTTGTAGAATGTGGGAATTGGAGCTCGTCAAAGGCTACTTAGCTCCATGTAACCTAAGTAACTGTAGGCACCAAAATGGTTCAAATAATTATAGATGTATCTAATAAATCATGATTTTAAGATAAGACTATTACAAAGTAGAATGATACCATGGTATTGTTAGACTTGATTTAAAATTAGGTTAGAAAACTAGAGGAATTGAAATTTGTCTATTGAGGTGGTACAGAGGTGTTCCATAGTGTATTCTGTGTTGTCTTAAGATGCCATTTTCTTAAATATGATTTTTACAATTAACTAGACTTGTTTTTAACGATAATAGTTTTGGGTTTGAATATTCTCTTTTTCCTTCTAGGCAATATGTCAGTATTGAGCTCACCCAGACATCAGAGCTGTGTAATGCATGTTGATATGGATTGCTTCTTTGTGTCAGTGGGTATACGAAATAGACCAGATCTCAAAGGTCTGTATTCTTGTTTGTTTTAAGAAAATTGATACATTGTTATGAATATATATTGATATATGTATTAATTGATAACAAAGTGTTCTTTGAAAAATATTTTGATTTTCCTTGTTTAGATCAGTTCTAACAAATTGTCAGAACTCCATTATCAGGTATAGGGAAATTAGAAAACCTCTGATAGAAGTTGAAATCTGCAGAGAAGAATATCTTAAACTAAGGCTCTTTTATCTTGCATAGATGGGGGGGGATCTCTGGATATTTCCCCCCCTTTTTTATTGTTACCTGGAATTTTGTGGTATTCTTTAGACTTTGAGTTATTTCTCCTGTTCAAATAACTCCTCCTTGATGGAAGTAAACATCTAAAGCTGGGAACTGGAAATTCCATTTGGTTATTTATAATATTTCGATAGCTATGCATGAATCTTTTATTTATTTCTTTTGCATTAAAACTAAAACAAGCTGGGCGGTGGTGGCACACTCCTTTAATCCCAGCACTTGGGAGGCAGAGGCAGGCGGATCTCTGAGTTTGAGGCCAGCCTGGTCTACAAGAGTTAGTTCCAGGACAGGCTCCAAAACCACAGAGAAACCCTGTCTCGAAAAACCAAATAAATAAATAAATAAAATTAAAACAAGTACAGATGTTGATCCTATTTATGCCAGAACTATAAAATTCTGTTTATAGTTTGCCTTCCATTGTCCACCCCTACAATCTGAACCTGGGATCTGAGTTGCCTATTTTCATTGTAAGAAATCAAAAGTCATGAATAACTGATTGTTGCTTTTAGGTTCAGTCAGTTTATTAAAAATGTCACTAGGGCCAGGCTTGGTGGCACAAGCCTTTAATCCCAGCCTTTCAGAGGCAGGTGGATCTTTGTGAGTTCATGGCCAGCCTGGTCTACATAGAGGATTTCAGAACTACTTAGAGAGACTTGGGGTCTTTAAAAAAAAAAAAGTCACTGAAATTATCCCTTTTGGGGGCTAACTGAAAACCTTAGATGATACTAGATGGTCGTGGGTATATTACAGCTTCTTCAAGATTTAATACCTAAGTAATTAAAGGAAAAAAATTAATGTAATTAAAATCCCATGAAAAACTTCTATTCCATGTTCTTAACATTCTTTTGAACTTAGAAAACAATTCATTCTTTTTCTCACAGGAAAACCAGTGGCTGTTACAAGTAACAGAGGCACAGGAAGGGCGCCTTTACGTCCTGGTGCTAACCCCCAGCTGGAGTGGCAATATTACCAGAATAAAATCATGAAAGGAAAAGCAGGTACAAATGAGTTCTTTGAAGCCATAATGCTCCTATGGATGACTACTGGATATTACTGTTGGTATTGGTGTTTTAGAAGTAACAACAGAATTAGAATAATTAGCTCTTTACGAGTTTGAAGGTTTTAAGGATGCTAGTGACAACTTGAATCAAACCAAAACCTGAATCTAAATGGTTTATTGTTTGGTTTTCTGAAACTGGATGGTGGTGTTCCTGGAACTCAGTCAGGTGTGAATTTTAAAACAGTGATTAAATCTGCTAGATTGGGAATGAAAGTCATGATTGTTTTATAGAAACTTTCATCTGGACTTGAAGTATTAGCCATTTGGCTTATGTTACAGTGAAGACCCTGAACTTTATCTTCTTCAGTGTTGTTAGAATTTAAAGCTAGGCACAGTGTATCTAATACCAGCATTTGGGAGATGGTAGTGGACAACTGATGCTTTCAAGGGAAGCCTAGAGAGCAGGGAAACCCTGAATTAAGAAAGAAGACAGACCTCTATTAGAATCATAATCTAAAGGCCAGCCAGACTATTCCTTATTTGATTAAATTTGTTTATTAAAAGAAACATTTTCATAGCTATCTTGGAAAATTATTCTCGTCATAATAATAAGATCTTTTTTTATTTTTAGATTGTCCCTGCCTTAAAGTTCCAAAGTAAAAAAAAAAAAGAAAAGTCTTTCACATTGATTGGTTTCCTTGTGGAATATCTTGTGAAAACACAATAGAAAAAAATTGTCTTAGGAAAACATTAACCAGAAGAGAAACCTAGAGCTCAGTAGGAAGGATCTAGTTTGGTTTATCCCAGTCACTTCAGTTCCCTGATTGTCAGATAGAAAACATTGGACATACGGATGCTAACGAAGCAAGAGTAGAGTCTGGACATCTGGATTTCTTTTCTGGAATTAGTCTTCTTGTTGATTGTGATCATCTGTTTACACAGTGGTCATTGGAAAGGGTAATGGTAGACATTTACTTTTTAGATGTTGCCATTTCTCAGGTTTCCTATGGCTTTTATTAGTTGTTAAATGTTCTCAGATATTTTTGAGATTCTCGTGTTTTGTGTCAGTAGATCGTGGGGTAACTTACTGCACTTTTTGAGGCTTCGCTTCATGGTCTGTGGTTAGTTTCTTAAGTGAAGTTTTATAAAAGTTTTCTGTATTTTCTTTGTGGTATTATTAAAAAGATAAAACTTTGAGTTCTAGAGAAACCAAGAAATACGTAGCTGAAGGAAATCACAGTCCTTGTCACATTGAATACTTAGCGAACAACTATCAAAACAAAAATATCCCAGATGAGTATATTTGGTGGCGTTTCTAACTTCCATTTTGCTCAGATTCTGTTGGGTAGAATCTAAGCCTGCTGCTTATTTAAGCAGTCTGCATCTAGATTTTTACCTTGGCAGGCGCTTGTTCTTTGAAAGTAACAGGGAGCTTGTCTTCTTTTGTCTTGCCTTCCATCACTGTCTGGTCATACATGATTTTGCAGCAGAATATTTTCTTTGGTTACTTAATTATCTTCATCTTTGTAGCCACCAGATTTTCATAGTATTTTAGCAGCTTTTTAAAATTCATATCTCCTTCACTTCTATGGGTGTTACTCCAGAAGCCAAGTATTAGAGGAAATGTTTAAGTTCCACTTGGCATTGAAAATCGACAAAACAGATTTTCCTCTCCTTAGTAAAAGTGACTATATTACCTTGATACTCTTATTTTAACTTGATGATACTCTTTTTTCTTAAGCCCTTTGACTCATTTGGAGCTTATAAAAATATTTTCTGAACATAAAAGAATTGTCTTTTAGTAAGATTACAGCCAGACCTGTGCCCAGAAGAACTTGTTTTCCAATGCCTTTGTTCCACTTTTCCTGATCTCTCTTTCTCCGGGCCATTATTAGACATAGTACCAAAAATGAAAGTACTAAAGGTCAGTTTAGAAGCTAGACTCTTTGACGTTTACGTACTAGCTTTGTAAAAATCAGTTCTAATATTTTGACTTGTGTGGTTAGGTTAGGCAGATACTACAACAAAAAGAAGCATCTTAGTCTTTTGGAAACTGATTTCTTGTTCCTTATATTCAGAAACTAAGTCAGTGTAACCAGGGCATTTCATCCGTCTGTGACTTCCTTTGTGAGCTGTTTCCTGAATCATCTCATTGATGATTTCATTCAGAACCATTTAAGCTCTGCACTTCATGGTAGGGGCCTTTTACCCCTTCCTGGACTCCCAGGATGCAGATGTTTCTATCCCTTCAACAGCTTCAGTTTTCATTCTAAAGAGCAACAGTTGAAAAAATCGTATTAGTCATAGATTTATTCTCAGCGATTTCTTTTTCACAGACTTGTGTCCTGGCCTCTGATTTCTCCAACCGTTCCTCCACATTCTCCATGTGCCCGTCTAGTTTGTCAAGTTTTGATCAGCAGTTCTCTACTTTGCCCTCCAGTGAGGACAGTGTGTCCCTGCATTTCCCTGAATCTCACATGAAGCAACTCACTCCGCTGTTGGAGAGACCCACGCACTCTGCTGCACTGTGGAACAGGTCAGCCAGCCCAGTGAAGAGGAACACCACGGTGCTGCCTCTCAGGCCAGGGCATTGGGGGCGCATGGACCACACTCTGTTCTCACTTCAAACATGAGCTATCTGTAATTTCCAAATGAGACGCTTAGGCTAAATAGTCCTTCAAATATAAGGGTCATGTAACTTCCTTTCAAAGCATAATTCGTGGTTATAACTTGGAAAGAAAGCAGACTGTGGCTGTGGTCTTTGGTTAGTGGCACCTCTGTTGGTCTGTTACTGACAATCCTTAAACTCTTACAGATTAGATAATGGACTGTTGCAGAAACATTGAATAATCTACTCACTTTCTGTCTTGAGTTTGTAAGAGAGTGGCCTATATTACTTACATTTGACCAGAAATCATAGCTTGCATTGCATATTCTTGTTTTTATTTTTAGATGCAAGTAGCATTTAACTCCCACCAAGATACCAGTTCTGAGTTTGGCTTGTATTCATGGTGTTCGTGTATAGGTGCTAGAATCTGGAAATAATTGTTTGGTTTGCATATTGGGTGAAAATGTTCATGGTAGTTAGTCAGATAAGGAAGAGTTATTGTAGCCTATAAAGCCAAATACTGTGTTGTGTTTTCCTGGTGGTACAATAGGTTGGCTGTTTTTTCATGGAGCATTGAGACTCTCAAATGAATGGAAAAGAGGTACTGAGTTTGTTAGCTTTGTCTTGTTATGGTATATGTTTTTTTGGAATTAACTATTGATAGGTTTAGGTCTTGCTTTACTAACTATGTTGTTTATAGAGTAGAGACATGGCTGAGATTGTGTTTTAAGAATGTTGAGGTTTTTTTTTTTTATTAAGTTCAGAAAAAGCAAACTTTATCTTTAACCTAATAGTATTCTCCAAAGATGTATGACCAAAACTTTACTCATCTACTTCTCAATTATTAGTAAATCTCATTATGCTTCAGGTGTCCTGTAGTCAATAGGCTCTCTAGGGCATGTACTTTTATATGCTTGGTGAAATTGCAAAGTTGATTTGGATATTAGAAATGTTGGTGAACTGTTGTTCTGTTGAGGCAAGAATTACCTAATTCTGTAAAGCAGTTACTATTGATTATAATTGAGCTCAAGTTTGTTTTTTAAATTGAAATTACAATTGTTAAAAGTAGAAAATAATGCTTGAGGCTGTTTTTACCTGATGTGTTTAAAAGAAAAACCTTGAAGTTTAATATGAACCATCTTTATAGTATATGGAGATATATTTACATAATATATACGAATTATTTGTGCACGTGTATGTCTATATGTATGTCATATATAGATAAGATCATCCAGTTACACTGGCTTAATTTCTAAATTTGAGGAACAAGAAACCAATTCTAAAAAGGATTACTAAGTTATTGTTTAATCACATGGCTGGCAGAAATTTGATTTCTCTTTGACAAAATTAGTTTTAAGTTCCTTAGATAGTTCTCTTAGAAAATAACAAAAATCATTCCAAGAATCTTGTATTTTCTGTTAACCTTTTTCCATTACAGTGAGGTACAAAATTCTCCAAAAGCAGGGTTGGGAGTTTATTTCCCTGATCACTTTCATCCTTATCTACCCTGAACGACTGTGCTTTACAGGATAACAGAATATTTTACGTTTATTAAAACAGAATACTTTGAATTTATTTTATGTTTTATCTGACTGTTGCTGAAGAATATAATGCAAAAAATAATTTTAATAGTTTTGTACTAAATATAGAAATAATACCAATTCAAATAGGTGTTTGGAACTTTTTAAACACTTGGCATCTTAAAATAATAGAAAACATTTCTTTGATAAAAATTAAGAAAAATAAATTATAAATGTAATAATTTTATTTTAAAGCAGATATACCAGATTCATCAGTATGGGAGAATCCAGAATCTACACAAACAAATGGAATTGATTCTGTTTTATCAAAAGCTGAAATTGCTTCTTGTAGTTATGAAGCCAGGTATGTAGAAGCTAAGTGAGTTCTAGTTCTCAATGAATAGTTAATTATTCTTATATACTTTGTCTTGTAAGTCAAGCCTATGATTTCAACATATTAGATATGTATTATGAAAAGAAATATTTTTAGCGAGTCCCTTCATTTACATTACCATGATAATAATTTTAAATAATGTAATAGTTCCTCATGATAGATCCTGCAATGGAAACAAAAAGAAATTAGGCATTGTCATTTTTATTGTTTTTTAGGCATAAAAATAAAAGTTAGATTTTTTTTTTTAACTGGTGTTGACAGACCTTAGTAATTTAGTCTTTCCTTGCTACACGTAAGAAAAATTTTTTACGTTTTAAAACCGGTAATTGCTGGGAGAGATGGCTCTGCAGTTAAGAGCAGTTGTTCTTGCAGAAGACTAAGGTTCAATTTCTGACACCCACATGGTAGTTCACACCTGTTCATAACTACAGTTCCAGGAAATCCAGTTCTTCTGGTCCTTGTGAACACAAGGCGCACATGTGGTGCACAGGCATACATTCAAGAAAACACACGAAAATAAAATTAAGTGGAAACTTGATTACCTTTTAAATCATAAATTTCCTTCTATCAGACATTCTCACTTCAACTTAGTAAGAATGTGTAAATTTGTTACCACTAACTTTTGTGTAGGCAATTATCTCTCAGTCTGAAACCATAATCAGATCTGCCTTTTTAATGAGAGGACTACACTCGTGCTCCTTACATGTCGGAAATTATGTAAGGGCCAATGAGACAGCTCAGTGGTTAAGGGGCCCCACAAGTGTGATGGCCTAAATTCAATCTGTAGAAATTCATATAAAGAAGAGAAATTGGCTCCTCAGAATTGTCCTCCAGCATCCACAGGCATACCAAGGCTTGTATGCCTACATATACACATCATCTACATAATTGTAATGAATGAAAATTTAAAAAATAGTTATAAAAGTAGGAGTAATAACTACTCATTAGAGGAATCTTTTTTTTCTTTTTCAGTAATTGAACTCAGACACTTTCACCTTTATAATTTAGTGAGCACTCATGTATCTATGATATATATTCAATAATTGTGGGGAAAGGTGTTGAATTATTTAAATTTTTCAGTATTTTTAAGTTTGGGGGTACTTCAGGAAATCTGATCTGAACATAAAATATTTGAGCTCAACATAGTGTAGTTAGTAGTTTTTTAAAATTCTTGTAATTTTATTAAAATGCTATTTTACTAAAATAAATTATTCAAACATGCATAAATATAAAGCATGTTCTATTCTTACCTATTTTATGCTATGTCAAATGTAAACTCACTAAGTTTACTTTTATCATAAACAAAACTGTTTTACTATTGTCAATTGATAATGTGGCCAAAAATATGAAACTTACCTTTCTAAAGTAGTAAAGTGCAATAGAGATGAATTAGGATTGTTGGCAGTGTTCTTAACATAGGCAGTTCAAAGCTTAGTGTATAGAGTGTATTAAATGTAACCTGGCAACTAATAGGTAGACAGTTGTGACAGTGCCCAGGAGTGCGTCCTTGCTAGTTGGTAAAGGGAGAACTTGGGCCTTTTTAGGGTCTTTGTCAACAAACACCAGCTACTTCAAAGATGAATGCTGGATGGAAGTCCCAAGGTTTTGTCCCAAATAGGTGTGGTCTCAATTCTGGTAGTTCTCTGAACTTACTGGTCTCTGTTTGATGCTATATTTGTATTGACCCACAGGTGGCGACTACTGTGCTGAAGATCAAAATAATAGGGTTACAGTAGATTAGCACAAAGTAGTTTGTGGCAAGATACATAAGTGCTAGTTAAATAGTACATGTTTAGTTCAGATTTGAGTAAAAAGATGAAAATGAGCTTGAGAACCAAAGCCAAGTAAACCCATGTCTGTACAATCACCTTTTTTTTTGTCATTTTCTATTTTCTAGAATGCTTTTTACAATGCATGTCTTCAAAACAATTTCTTACCCCTTTTCTAACCAAATTTAATAATTTTATCAGAAATGTTTGAGATTAGAGTTATAGATTATGGAGATGGTCTAGTTGTATGCAGTGATGAACTTGACATAGACAGTAGTGAAGTTACAAAGAATGAAATGTGACTAGGTGGTGGACATCTCTCGACACTGGATGTGTCCATAGAGATTACTGGACACACTATAGAGAGCACGTGTTATACGTGATGAGAAGATAGTTATGGTGAAGAAAATGAAATTTTTATTCTTAAGCCACAGATACGGTGGTAAGAGATGGTAATTCTCACACGTGGGAATCAGAGGCAGGAAAAAGAGTTCAGTGTTATTTTCTGCTACATTCAAGGATGTACATCCTGTTGATTCGAGGGTGTACATTCTCTACATTCAAGGCCGTATCTCAAATTTACCCCTCTAAAGTGAAAAAGAATTTTTAATATGCTTTTATAAGAACCTTTTTCTGTTACTTAATGATATAGATTTATGATATGTATTATATTGAATGAACATCAATAGTGACTTGGTGCTTTTTTCTTTTTATATTGTTTAATCCCACCCTAAAGAGTTTTGTCTATGCCGGGTGGTGGTGGCTCACGCACTTGGAAGGCACAGGCAGTCAGATCTCTTGTTAGTTCGAGGCCAGTCTGTCTACAAGAGCTTGGCAGGCACCAAAGCTACACAGAGAAACCCTATCTCAAAAAACAAAAAGAAAAAAAAGTTTTATCTTAGTGAAGCATATTGCAATAAAAATGTGTACTGTGTACTTTAAAATGGGACATTAATTCTATTTTGTAGCACAAATTTAAAAATACAGCTTTGATAACTCACTCTGTATGGATTTTAGTTAGGAGGAACACATGAGTCATTCTGTTAAAATCAAACCACTTCAGGGTTTGTTTTATGATAGAGTATCATTATATAGCTCAACTGGTCTAGAACTTTTCTGTATCCCAGCTTGCCCTCAGAATCCTCTTGCTTCTGCCACTACGTAGGCGCTGCAGTTTCACTGTGCATTATGACACTTGGCAGACTTCTTTTGTGATTGTCCTTATTGGTTTATTTTCTGTGAAATAAATCCTAATTTTCTGAACATACATCTACTTACGGAAAATGTATTTTTCCCTTAGTTATGGGAAGACTTCCTGGGTTTGTTTTTTTTGTTCACAACTTCTTTATGGTGTCCAGTGGCCTTAGACTCTCTGCTGTGATGGGAGATGTAGCTCAGTTGGAAGAATGCTTGCCCAGCCTGCACAAGGCCCTGGGTCAGATCCTTAAACATAGCAAAACCTGGGTGTGGTGGCAGCACCTGCATTGTCCAACACTTGAAAGATGGAAGCAAGTGGATCAGAATTTCCATCCTCAGCAATGCATAGAATATTTCCTTTGTGAAAGTTGCTTGAGTACCTAAGTATAAATAGCATATTTTTCTAAGTAACATCTTTGAAATTTTTTTATATATTGAATTTTTAAAAAGGAAATGAAAAAGAACATTTGTAGGATCATTGTAACATGTGCCTTTTAGACTGGGTTTTTTTAATTTGAATATTGAACTTACATATTTTATAATTATTTTACCAAAATTTTACCCTTTTTCAAAGCTAAACTTTAGGGGAAAAAATTTCTAATGTTCCCATATACTTATCTAAACTACTGTATTGGTACTTCTCCGTGTATGGATAAGCATTGGTTTATTAAGGCCTGCTGACTAACTCAGGTCATTCTGAGTAGATGTAAGGACATGCTGACAAAGCATCTTGAGGTCTGTTTGTGGGACACACTTAGCATCTTACAGAATGCTTGATGATGTAACTGCATGTAGCTAGCTTTTTCAGCTGCCTTTACTGTCACGTCATGGCTTCCTTTCCTAACATTGTTTGCTTTTTACTAGATACTCTGCCCATTTGACACTTGATACTGAAATAGTTCATTACTTTTGTTTACATGAAAAAGTGCTTATAGCTTTGTATTTACCTCTCAATTAACTTGAGGTTTCTTAATTCTTTGTAGTTCTCACTGGCAATCTCAAGGTTAGAGTACTAATAGAAGACTGCTTATTCACTGATCGTAGGCAAGAGGCCAAGAGATAATTGTATCTGTTTCTTAAGCAATGTACCTCCAATTAAGTCCATACTTGGTGAATATTACTGAATGGGTGTATGGAATAACCGTGATCATTCTATGTAATATTGTGTAATCTGGTGAAACATTACTTTTTTTTTGCTTGTGTTTTTACTGTGATATTTTTTCTTGATTCTTTACAGAGTGATAAAATGGAATTTTACTAATTATGTATAATTCCATAATTGTAGTTTTATGCTGAATGCTCCAAATATCAAAGGTAATGTGGGGCATTGAGACACACAGTAGATTTAAAATTTACCATTTTCAATTAGGTCCCTCAAAGTTCTGGAACCCTGGCTCCTGCCCAGAGTGATGTCCTACCATACAATGCTGTTGGCATCTCAACCACTGCGGAGCCACTTGAGGAGCATTGGAATTGGTCAATTGGGAATTGGGTGGTAATAGGATGAGTACATTTTGTCTGTTTGTCACATAGCACTGTTTTGTGTAGTTCTTTCGTTCATATTCTTTGTCTTTGGGGGATGAGCCCTGGCTAAACTGTGCCACGTGTTAGAAGAAGAAAAGCATTTTGACAGCACATTCCTGCTCTGTGGTGGTTGTGATATCACCAGCATATGGCATGCTGGCATCTCTGCAAAGGGGCCAGAGGTCAAGTTTTAGAAGTGTTTATCTATAGACAAAAGAGATGTCATTTACTGTAGTAAGACAATTGTATTGTTTTCTGTTGGGGGGACAGCAGACTTGTAAATTATCCTAATGCCTATTGTTAACCCCTAACGAGAGGAGGAGTTACATGGAAATTGCATATTAGTGGCATGGGGAAATCAAACATACCTGCTATTTGGTTGTCAGCTTAAGACTTCCTGATGTAATCTCTACTGTATTTTCTTTTTTTTTTTTTATAGACAATTTGGCATTAAGAACGGAATGTTTTTTGGGCATGCTAAACAGTTATGTCCTAATCTGCAAGCTGTTCCATATGATTTTCATGCATACAAGGAAGTTGCCCAAGCAATGTATGAAACATTGGCAAGGTATTGTGTATAATACTCTCATGTTCATTGCTTTTTCTCCTTTGATTGACTCCTAAGAGAGTCCAGTTTTCTTTAGCATTTTGAGAGTCAGTGGGTTTTGTCTTTCCTGTGATCCTTTTTCTCCATCTGCTAATTTGATAACTGCCTTTCTTTATGAAGCTTCAGTATTGGGAGTTTAGTCTCAAGGAAAAATTTGCATTCCATCAGTGTTCAAGTGCTTCTGATTGTGAGGTGAAATCTGTGTATGGACGTGATTTTCTTTCCCATGAAACCAGATAGACGAAGAATTTGGTTATTTTGTTGTTTTTGTTTCACTTGGTTCTTCTCTTTAATTACATTTGAATTATAATTTGTTTAAAATTAGAGTTCACAGAATGAGGTGTAATAGGGTGCTCTGTATCCCAGAATTTTAATACCAGCAAGGTTAATGGAGGAAAGCCCCTGAATTGTAGCTGAATAAATTTAAAACTAATGAGCCAATGACAGAGAAGCATTTAAAAATCTTTTTTCATCTTAAATTTTTTTCTTTTCTTTCTTTTTTATTGATTTTTATTGAGCTCTACATTTTCTCTGCTCCCCTCCCTGCCTCTCCCCTCCCCTTCAACCTTCTGCCAAATCCCCCATGCTCCCAATTTACTCAGGAGATCTTTTTTTACTTCCCATGTAGATTAGATCCATGTATGTCTCTCCTAGGGTCCTCATTGTTTTCTAGGTCCTCTGGGATTGTGATTTGTGGGCTGGTTTTCTTTGCTTTATGTTTAAAAAGCACGTATGAGTGAGTACATATGATAATTGTCTTTCTGGGTCTGGGTTATCTCACTCAAAATAATGTTATATAGCTCCATCCATTTGCCTGCAAAATTCAAGATGTCGTTATTTTTTCTGCTGTATAGTACTCCATTGTGTAAATGTACCACATTTTCCTTATCCATTCTTCGGTTGGTAGAGGGGCATTTAGGTTGTTTCTAGGTTCTGGCTATGACAAACAATGCTGCTATGAACATTCAACGCTCATGCCCTTGTGGCACGATTCAGCATCCTTTGGATATATACTCAAAAGTGGTATTATGGGTCTTGAGGAAGGTTGTTTTCCTAATTTTCTGACAAATCGCTAAATTGACATCTAAAGGGGTTGTACCAGAATCCCATCAGCAATGCAGGAGTGTTCCCTTTTCCCCACAACCTCTCCAGCATAAGTTGTCATTAGTGTTTTTGATCTTGGCCATTCTTACAGGTGTAAGATGAAATCTCAGAGTTGTTTTGATTTGCATTTCTCTGATGACTAAAGATGTTGAACATTTCCCTAAGTGCCTTTCAGCTTTTTTAGATTCCTCTGTTGAGAATTCTGTTTAAGTCTGTACTCCTTTTTTTTTTTTTTATTGGATTATTTGTTCTTTTGATGACCAATTTCTTGAGTTCTTTGTATGTTTTGGAGATCAGACTTCTGTCTGATGTGGTGTTAGTGAAGATCTTTTCCCATTCTGTAGGCTGTCATTTTGTCTTATTGACTGTGTCCTTTGCTTTACAGAAGCTTTTCAGTCTCAGGAGGTCCCATTTACTGTTTTTCTCAGTGTCTGTGCTACTGGAGTTATATTTAGGAATTGGTCTCCTGTGCCAATGCGTTCAAGTGTGCTTCCCACTTTCTCTTCTATGAGGTTCAGTGTGGCTGGCTTTATGTTGAGGTCTTTGATCCATTTGGACTTGAATTTTGTGCATGGTTCATCTTAAAAGTTTTAAGCATATCAAAAAATTATTTTTTATAAAAGTAAGTCTCTGGTAATTGTTTTACAATGGTTGGTTAGTTAGCTTGAGGAAAAAAGGATTTCTTTTTTGGTATAGGCTTTTAAGATACTAAGGCAGTATTAAAAAAAATAAAAGTAATGTAGTAGCATGTACATGCTCTAAAGTCAGTCATGTAGTTTCTGTGTAAAGGGCTAGAAGAGGTCTTTCTCACAAGTACTTAATTCTGTAAATTGAAAAAGTCTTAAGTGATGTAAATCCCCAACTCAGGCCTGCTCTGGTGAAAATGTAAGGACATTGGTCCAAGAGCCCTGCCAACACCCTTAAGACACAAGAGTGAGCACATACCTGCCTCTGACTTCACTTCTGACTGCCCACCCCCCAATTGAAAGTAGACTGTTTCTCATACTATATATCCTGTTTACTGTTTCCCCTCCCTCTAGACGCCCCGTTCCTCTTCAGTCCACTCTCTGGATCCGTTCCCCTTCCGTCTCTCATTAGAAAAGTATAGGCTTCTAGGAGATAACAAACATAGCAAAATAAAATATAGTAAGGCAAGCAAAAACCATTCCGTTGAAATTGGATAAGGCAAACCAACAGTAGGAAAAGAGCCCAAGAGCATGCATGAGGATCGGAGTCCTATAAAAATTCTAAACTGAAAACTGTAATATATATACAGAGGTCCTGGTGCAGACCCACCCGTGTAGGCCTGCCTTTTTGTTTTTGTTTGTTTGTTAAACTTTATTCTGAACACTCTTAACCAGTGTGTTCATGTAGCTGCTTGTTTCTGCTAGTCTCATCAAAAGAAAAAATTCCAGTCCCTGCCTTTGTGGAAACTGTTTTAATAATGGAGAAAAAAAATGTATAAGGAAAGATTTCAGTTACCTATCAGTCACAACTATTATTTTTTTTATTTATTTTTATTTATTTTATTATGTATACAATATTCTGTCTCTGTGTGTGTCTGTAGGCCAGAAGAGGGCGACAGATCCCATTATAGATGGTTGTGAGCCACCATCTATGCATGTGGTTGCAGGGAATTGAACTCATGACCTTTGGAAGAGCAGGCAATGCTCTTAATCACTGAGCCATCTCTCCAGCCCCAGTCACAACTATTCTTAATGCAAGTGCAGTACTTTGGGCGTTACCATGTTGTAAATATGTTGAAATGCTGTTTAAAAGCTGAGGGCATTGATAGCATCTAAAGGAGGGCTGGGAATAGGCTAATAGAGGTGCTGCTGTTTTCTCGGTTACACTAGTGGAGTAGGTTGTGCCTGGGGACTAAATAATTGAGAGAGAGCTAGGGCCAGTTCTACTTTCAGTGTGTGATCACTTTAGTTGGATGTTTCTGTTCTCAGAAAAACTCATTGTCTTTATTTTAAAAATAAAAACAAAAGAACGCTAAAACCTTTGTTAAATTTTTAGTCTGAGTAGCATTTGTTTATTGGATTAATAAATATGATTTATAACCTACCAAAAGGTGTGTATCAAGTGGATTGAGACAGTGATTTTGAGACCTCTTCAGCTATCTCTGGTCTGATTGTGTTCTATGGTTCCTTTGTCCTACAGCATCTCAGGGATTATAATAGTTATTAGATATTTAATGGTGGTATTTTGCTTTTAGCTAAACAGTAGTTCTTGAACATCAGTGTGTAAACTTCTGTTCATAAAGGTTTCTGATAAGCCATGTTTGAAATTTTCTTAGATATTTTGGTACCTGTGATCCATTTACCACTTTGTAGCTATTTGTATATACAAGAGAATTTTTAGTAAGTCATTTCAGCAGTTATAGTTTTAGTATGAAATTGGAATACTAATTAACTTTGTAGTTAAAAGTTAGATAACTAAATAATGGCCCTTTGGATGCGTTATTAAAGTTTAAAAGTATGTTTTTGTTGTTTTTCAATAAAAACGCCTTGTCTTTTTTTGTAACATTTAATGTCTCCCAGAGCAGACCTTAGGTATTCATTGTCTTTGCTTTGTATTGATAGCTACACACACAGCATTGAAGCTGTCAGTTGTGATGAAGCCTTACTGGACATTACTGACATCCTTGCAGAGACTAAACTTACTCCTGATGAATTTGCAACTGCCCTCCGAATGGAGATCAAAGACAAGACTAAATGTGCTGCCTCTGTTGGAATTGGTTAGTATCTGACTTGTTATGGACTTGTTTTTACTCAGTTTGGAATCCTTTACTATCCCTTAACTTAAAGGAATTTTAATAACTTACTACTTGTTGCAGAAGTGGGGTTTTTTTTTTTTTGACCTTTTAGCATTGCTTACAGATGTGCAATAACTTAAAATTGTTGGAAATGGAAGTAAAGTGTTAGTAGTAGAATATTTTTTCATTAAGGAAGTTAGAATCATTCTTGGTTTTCAAGAAAGGAGAGTTAGATTAACTTTCAATTCTTGTTTTCCTCAACTTTGAACAGAAACTGTACCTTAAAAACAGGTTCATAGCTTAGAACTTGAAGCTCAGCTTTAGTCTTCTCTTCCTTTGCTTTCTGGGTACCTCACATGTCCTCTGCAGTGGTGACTACTTCCTCCTCTCCATTCTGCCTTTCGTTTATTCAGCTGTTGCCCACACCTGTCCTCCTTATGTTGACTTTATGCTGTACCATTTAGAATTGAAATGCGTAGGCTTTCTGTGCCACTTTTTCCTACTTATCTAAGCCTGTTCCAAACTGTCTACCAGGAAACCCTGTCTTACCATGCTCTCAGGTAGAACGCTTCACACTCTGTCCTGCAAACTTGAAAAATAATTAATAAAGCTTTCTAAGCATGCTGCTGTTTCCAGCTGATTCCAACATTCTCATTCATAAACTCTTTTTCCCTTAAGCCCTTGTCTTTTGAATCAATAGGATTTAGATTGGCAACTCAGTGACATCATAGATAGGTTAATCCTACATTAATTTGAGGCAGGGGAGAATATAGACCAACCTGAAATCATGGAGATGGGGGTTTGTGAGAGAAAGAACCAGTGATTTACATTTAGAGATGGAGGTAACAAACATGCTGCTGAAGCACTGGGAACTACTAGGGTGTCACAAAGCAGAAGAAAGAACAACTTTGTAAAACTGGGCTGAGCACTCAGCAGCCACTTATCCTTGGTAGTTCCAACCAAGTAAGTCTCTTTATTTACCACTGCCCACTATAGAAAGAAACTTCTTTGACCAAGCTTGAGAGTAGCAAAAAATAATTTATGTGTAAACATAAATATTTGTGACAAGTAGTTTGACAATATGCCCATTTAGCAAAAGAATACTGGGTGTGTATAGTCTAATATGCACCTGGTCTGTGGCCTGCCCAGCTATGGGATGTATAAAGATTTAGAATCCTGTCCTGTGGAGCAGGCATCACATGTAATCAGAGAGCAGTGTTTGACCCCTATAGCATTCATTCCCAGTATTGCACCAAGCGAGTACATCTTCCAGCAATATTTTTAAGATGTGAAACATCACAGAATCAGAATACTGAAAATTAAAACAGATGAATACATTGCCATTATTCCTCCCAGACTCCCTACTGTTGTCCTACAAGTCCCTATCAGCCTTTCTTCTACCATCCTCTGTACTTCAGTGTCAGACACAGTTGTAATTCCTTGTTTTTAATCATATTTCTAATCTACAAGTGATTGTGTAATATATTTTCAGTTCAAGGATGGAATTCAAACTAAAATGCCATTTGTTAATTCACTCCTGTCTTTGTCTCTCTCACCCTAAATTCACCACTTTGAGCATTTTGGTATGACTTTCCGAAACTTGAACTTTCTTACAAGAGCCAGTATATATATAGCCTAGGAAAATATGTTATTACATGATTCTTACCTATGTTGTTAACGCAGGACTTCCCCGGTATCTTGGTGTTTCACTCATGGAAAAGCTTACCTGAGACTATACATCTAGTCAGTCAAACTTCAGCCTCCAACAGCCCTTCTGTAGACCCATGCCCTCTGCTGTTTATGGTGCCTGACTATATCTCTGCCATCATTTTCTTTTTTTCCCTAACATAGATTATTTGAGGGATTTCACATCCTGTACCAGATAACACTCACTTCTAATCCTCCCAGGTCTTCCCCTAGTTTGTGTTGTGTTGCCTGTATATCCACTGGAACATGGTCAGTCTCCCAGTAGCCAGCCCTTTAAGGAAGTCAGACTTGCCCTGTATGACCCCTGCCAGATTCCCTCAGTTATGGAGAGCTACACTTCAACATCCTTATCACAATTTTATTGAAGAGTTCTTTGATGGTTTCCTTTCTAGGCCGTCACTTTGGGGTGGGGAGGTGCGGGTAGGGGTTGTCCCTGTTTTTCAACTGTGAGTCTTTGGTCATGGATGCCACTGCACAAGTAGCTCCCTTGTCCTTTGCATTCAGCAGGGGTACAGATCATGGGCTTCTGGCGTCAGCACTTGCCATTGACTCAGCAGTACAGATCATGGACACCATCATAGCCTTCTGCAGCAACATGGCCTTCAGGGCAGTACAGGCCAAGTACACCAATATGGTGCTGGTGGTGGCAGCAGCACAGACCACAGATAACCGAATAGCCTCCAGTGACAACACAGGTCTGGACTTCAACATGGTCCCCAGCTGCTGCAGAACCAGGAACCCAGAGATAGTTCTTATAGGCAGCACAGACTACAGACATCAACATGACCTCAGGCAGCCTCCAAGGCCACCCACATCAACATGGCCTGGGACTGTGTAGATGTCTGTTTCCCATGTTACCATCGAGGGCCATGCAGTTGTCCATGAGGACGCCCATGGTCTGTGCCACACCATATTAAGCCATATTGATGTCCGTGGGCCATGTTTCTATCACAGTTTTCATTTCTGGCTTTCACCTCCGCTTTGAAGACTTTAAAAGCCTTCTCTTATATCGATGTTTGCTTTGGGAGTTTTGTTTCCATTGTGTGTTAACCTGTTTCCTCCAGGGGTTGGAGATTTAACTGGATTTTATTTTAGCTTTAGTTTTTCTCTAAGTCTGCCACACTTCTGAGTGGGAGGGAATTTGAGACAGGTAGCCTCACTGTAGCCCATGCTGGCTTCAGATTCATAACCAGTGGGCTACTTAAGCCTCCAGAGTATTAAAATTATTTACATGAGTCACCACACCCAGCCTAGCCCTTCTCCTGTAAGATCAGGGCTGTTTTCTCTGGTCTGCATGAGGAATAAACATTGAAATACTTGCTTTAAAATAAAGGAACACCTCTATTCAGCAACCTATTGGCCAAATCCTGGGATATATACCTTGTTTAAATTTATCAAAACTGAATTAGTTTTCATCATTTTAAGATGGGTGAATGACAATCTTTTTATGAAATTTTATATTTGTCTTTTTATGTGTCTCTCTTTATGTAATTTTAAGAAATAATTTTGGTTATTTCTTGAGTACTTTTTCCTCTTTCAATTTCGTAGGTTCTAATATACTTCTTGCTAGAATGGCAACTAGAAAAGCAAAGCCAGATGGGCAGTACCACCTGCAACCAGACGAAGTAGATGATTTCATCAGAGGTCAGCTTGTTACTAACCTACCAGGTAAGTACAAGTCTTTTACTAAGCATTTGCCTGTGAGAGATCACAGACATTTATATGTACTTTTCATGCCATCGTTTTAGTTATTGTGGGGCTATTTTTTCACAGGTAGAGAGCCTTGATAACGTGGTTTCCTCAGGCTCTTTGGATCATCCTCCCTCAGGATTCAAGTGCTGGAATGACATGCATGTCTTTCCTGTCTCTTTTTAATAAATTGTTAACGGTCATGAAAAAGAAAACAAAGTACTACATTGAACACCTATCAATTGATTTATTACATATTTTATCTTTTCGCTTAGTGGATTCTCCTTTACAGTTGGTAGGTGGCCACCCTAGCATGCTAGAGGCCCCGGATTCCACCCCCAGCTCCACATTCATAAAAGCACGCTGTTTGCCCAGAGACCCATAATCCAGGCATTCCAGGGGTGGAAGCTGGGAGACCAAAGTCCAGTGTCTTGTGAAGGATTTCTTAAGTAACAATATCAATGATTCTGAGAAATAGTTTTAGAGAAAATATAAAGTTAACTTAGTCTTTTAAAACCATTTATTTTATCATGTCTATGTTTGCTCATGAACGTGCCTTGGCGTATGGAGATAAGAAGACAACTTTGGGGAAACGGTTCTCTCCAACTATGGGTTCTAGGGATTACATCAAGTGTGTCAGGCAAGGGCCTTTTCCCA
>NC_022028.1:23178082-23197896 GCF_000317375.1 Microtus ochrogaster | reverse complement strand
AAATGCATTTATCTGTTCTGTGAGATTATGCTTCTGAAATGCAGTTGGAGTACAGGCGTGCGTGCGTGCGTGCGTGCGTGCGTGCGTGCGTGCGTGTGTGTGTGATGCCTTGGCTTTAATTCCCAGCACTTAAAGATTGATTTTGTTCTATATTGTGTTTATGAATGTGTCTGTGTGGGGATGTGTACATGCAGTTGACCATGGAGGCCATAGGTCTTAGATCTCCTTCGTAATTATGAGCTACATCCCTTGGGCATTGGGAATCAAACTCAGGTTGCAATAATTGTGTTTTTTTGTTGTTGTTGTTTTTTTTTTAACCTTTGTGCTGTCTCTATAGCGCCCAACCTAGTACTGCTTTAAAAAGAAAAAAATCAGAAGAGAAAAGGGCCCTTGGGCATGGTAGCATATATTTTGTAATATCAATACCTGGGAGTTGGAGGCAGGAGGATTAGGAATTCACACCAGCCTGGGCTGAATGAACTCCTATTTCAACGAAACAAAAGAGAGAATGAGGAAAAACATTCAAAATATAATTAAAGGTGGTGCACACCTTTAATCCCAATACTTAGGAGGCAGAGACTGGTGGATTTCTGTTCAAGGCCAGTCAGGACAACCAGGAATACACAGAGAAACCCTCTCTTGAAAGACCAATAAATGATAATAATAATCCCCAAATTTTGGGTTGACTTACTTCTGCATGTCATCCCTGTTCTGAAGATAGCATTTCTTATCCATCCTTTCCCAAAGTATGTTTGAGAGAACATAAAGGATTCTTCTAGAGGCACAGAGAGTGTATGAGTGCATGTGCCCAAGCATGTGAAGACCAGAGGAATATGTCAGGTATCTTAAAACTCTGAATTATTTAAGATTAAGATTATTAAGCTCACGGAACCTGGAAAACACTTTGGCTAGGGTAGCTAGCTAGTGAGCTCCTGAGACCCATCTGTCTTGTCTTCTTCCACCACCTTTTCATTGTCTGAGGTTACAGGAATACGTGTCCATCCTTAGAGTCTATTTATTATTTTTAAGTTTTATGTGTCTGATACTTTGCCTGCATATTTGTATGTTTTCACCTGAATACCCGTGCTGCCTGCATAGGTGAGAAAAGAGCATTGAGTCCCCTGGAATGGGAGTTGTGGACTTGTGAGCTTTCTTGTGGGTCCTGGAAACCAAACCCTAGTCCTCTTGAAAGATCAACAAATACTCTTATCTGCTGAGGCATTGCTTCAACCCTGTGCCTGTATGTGTGTATATATATATATACACACACACACACACACACACAGGTATATAGATACACAAGATATACAGAAAACCTGTCTTTGGGGGAAAAAAAAAGAAATAATCCAGGTCTTAAAGAAAGATACAAAATATTTTGTTTGGAGTCAAAAAGAGAGTAGATTCTAAACCAGCACATTCCCCTTTTATCTTTTCTTTCTTCTTGATTGGCTGTGCTGTGGTGGGGCCCTGAGCCCTGTTTACTTCCTGTACAATACAGGTGCCCCTTTTTCTTATGAACTCTGAGGTGCATTGCATTGAATCAGTAACCATTTTAGTCCTGTCTTTGAATATCATTTTCTCCCCATCTCCACTACAAGACCATTTCATTCTACCAGATTAGTTTTCCATATAGAGCAACTTCTCTTCCTCAGACGATGATTCCATTAGATTAGCTTGCTTGTGCTTAACTTAGTGACATTTCAAATATGAGTAGTTACAGATAATTTCTGAAGGAGTGGGTTTCCCACAACATCACATTTACATATACACAGTGCAGGGTTTGTTTTGACTTGGTCTGTAAATAGCACAAGTGGGTGCCAGCATCCTTTCTACTAGGATATAGATCAGCAATCTCAACCTGAGGGTTGCTACCCCTTCAATAAGCTTCTCTTTCCAGAAATATTCTTTATAATTCATAACAGCAAAATTACAGTTACAAAGTAGCAGTGAAAACAGTTTTATGGTTGGGGGTCACCACTACATTAGGGACTATAGTAATGGTCACAGCATTAAGAAGGTTGAGAAACACTGATAAATATTTTCATGGCTTAAATTTGTCTGACCTCCTTCCATGCCAAAGATGCATTTAAAGTTTTATCAGCTCCAGACCTGTGTCTTATTTTACTATCTTTAGGGGTTCTCTTGGCAGGAGCATAACTTGGGTGTTTCCTGCCATTGGAGACTACTCAGCATAGAAGAAAAAGTTACATAACTACATTCAGCTAAAAGATAGCAGCAGACTTTGCTCTTTCTTGATAATATACAAAAAGCATACAAATGCATGGTTTTCACTGCTAGTTACTATGGAGCAAAGTCATTTAAGTAAGAATTAACTCTTTATCTGAGTTACTGTAAACTGCTTTCTCAAATGTGTATTTCTTTTTAACATATTTTAGATGTGGTGTAGGGCAGCAGAGCTCCTGAGTGTCCTGGGTAGCACTGAAACATTGTGTACATTGTATGAGGCCATGGAGACTGTACTCTGGCCCAGCTGTAGGAAGAATTAATGTCACCTCTTTAAGGTGATCAGTTAGCTTTTGATAAGAGAAATGGGTCTTCCTCCCTTACTATACTACCATTCTTTTCTTAGGAGCCTTAGTCCTCATGTCGCTGGTTCCACTTTTGTTCCTTGTAAGATATGGGCCTGTATCGTCATTTCCCCTAGTTCCAGTCCAGAGAAAATGCTGTGAAACCATCATGAATATTTGCAGTCATCACAGTACAGTTCTTACTCTGTGCTCGGTAGTATTTGTGTCTGTGCTATAGACTCAGACCATACATTCTTAAACAAGAGTCTGTAATCTTGGAATTATTCACAGAATTCTTTTTATATAAAATTTAAGTTTTGTTTCATGCATGTCTAAATAAATAAATGACCAAAATTGTCAACAACTGTCTTTGTTTTCCTTTTCTTAGGAGTTGGACGTTCAATGGAATCTAAGCTAGCATCTTTGGGAATTAAAACTTGTGGAGATTTGCAGTGTATGGCTATGGCAAAACTCCAGAAAGAATTTGGCCCCAAAACAGGTCAGATGCTATATAGGTTCTGCCGTGGTCTGGATGATAGGCCTGTCAGAACTGAGAAGGAAAGGAAGTCTGTGTCAGCTGAGATCAACTACGGAATAAGATTCACCCAGGTAACATGTCTTTACATGCTCCTCTTTTAACCTCTAAAGCTCTTGATTGACTGGTGGTCTCAAAACCTTGGAGACTTGTAAGGTAGATCTCCAGTTAAGAAATCGAGTCTTTGGTGGTGGTGGCACATGCTTTTAATCCCAGCACTTGAGAGGCAGGTGGATCTCCATGAATTCTAGACCAGCCTAGTCTACAAAGCGAGTTCCATGATAGGCAAGGAACCTTGGGGAAAAAAAAATAATCCAGGTCTTAAGGAAAGATACAAAATATTTTGTTTGGGGTCAAAAGTGATTTGAACTGTAAATATTCTCATTACCAATGAAGAGGAAAGGGCCAGACAAATATTTTGAGTTTTAAAATTATAGTTAAAAATAGATCTCCTTTACCTCATTTTCCATCCCCCTAGTGCAGTAGTTCTCAACGTTCCTTATGCTGAGACATTTTAATGCAGTTAGTTCCTCATACTGTGGTGACCCCCCAACTATAAAATTATTTTTTGTTGCTACTTCATAACTGTAATTTTGCTACTCTAAAGAATTGTAATGTATAAATATCTGTGTTTTCCAGTGGTTTTAGGAGACCCCTGTGAAAGGGTTGTTTAGCCCTCAAAGGGGTAATGACCCCACAGGTTGAGAACCACTGTGTAGATGGTGGTAGTACAGATGGACTGGTTTGCTTTCCTTAAGAATACATATTTGGATTTAGGTATATCTCTGGAATTCAGCTCTGTAAACACTGCATATCAAGATTTGAAATCTGACAAGCACTGGGTCTTGTGAACTATCATTTAGGAATCTGACATAGTGTTGGATTTCACATTTTATCAGGGAATTTAAGAACTGCAAGAGGTCAGTAATAGTATAAAAAAAAAGCAAGAAAGGAAGTGCCTTAGGAGTACTCCGTACACTGAAAACATGAGCATTTATATTAACACACATTTCAAGGTGTATACACAGTGTTTCTTTTAAACAAATACAATAGGGAAATAAGATATTTAAGATTCAGAGCTAAGATAATTGAGAAGAACTATTGGGTTAAGTAAAATAATATGGAAGTGGCTTTTTTCCCCTTTGTCTTTGGGTAGCCAAAAGAAGCAGAAGCTTTCCTTCTGAGTCTTTCAGAAGAAATTCAAAGACGACTTGAAGCTGCTGGCATGAAGGGCAAACGTCTTACTTTGAAAATCATGGTACGGAAGCCAGGGGCCCCTATAGAGACTGCAAAATTTGGAGGCCATGGAATTTGTGATAACATTGCCAGGTAACCTTTTTCTTTTCTTTAAAAAAAAAAAAAGTTGGTAGTTATATTCTGTGCAAAGTATGTCAAATAAAATAAAATTAGTTTTAAACTTACCAATCCTGATGTTGTTAAATATACTGTAGAGCTTGAGGCCAGCCCATGGTCACTTGACTTAGCTTTAATACCCTATGGCAAAATACTAAAGGCTGAGGGATGGGTACTTTTTAAAGAAAAGATCTAAGCCGGGCGGTGGTGGCGCACGCCTTTAATCCCAGCACTCGGGAGGCAGAGGCAGGCGGATCTCTGAGTTCGAGGCCAGCCTGGTCTACAAAAGCTAGTTCCAGGACAGGAACCAAAAGCTACAGAGAAACCCTGTCTCGAAAAATCAAAAAAATAAAAAATAAAAAATAAAAATAAAGAAAAGATCTAGTTCAGTTTTTGGCGATTCAAGAGGCTGGCACTATTTTGAACTCTCTGTTGGCCAATGACATCACAGTGGCTGGAATATAAGCCACACAACAGTCACAATGCGTCTGAGACAAGAAGCTAGACAGGTCTCAAGGGCGAGGTTTGCTCTGTATAACAACCTTCTCAACTAAGTGTTCATGACAACATCATTTATTTCCTAGAGCAATGATTTAATCAGCTCCTGTCCTTGTCTCTTTAGGTCCTCTAAATCACTGTCATCATACTGAGTGTCAAGTTTACAGCATGACTTAACAGACCACAACCACACTTGAGTCCAGCCAGCTGGCAACTTGTGACTCCTTTTAGAGTCTCCATGCCGTTAACTTGAGTGTAGGTAGGAAAGGGCTGCCCATTAGTGAGCCAAGGAGGGACTGATGTAGTGTGTGAAAGATTGCAAATATCCCAGATTTCCATGAGTAAATCATTCAGAGAACTAGCATCTCTATGTGAAATGAGCATTCTCTCTAAAAACTTGTGGAAAGCTTTTTTTTAACACCCTGACTTCTGATGTGTGTCTTAATGCTAGAGTTCATGTGAGGTCTATGACCAACATGAAATCACTTTTTAGAGTGGATCTTCTATTCAGCATACTGCAGTTCATCTGACAAACCGAGTAGTAAAATCTTTAACAATGAAACTGTATTTAAGGGTTACATTATTATATATTACATTAAAGGTTTTCAGTAAATATTAGCTCATACCAAACATAAGTTGCTTATTGTATTGTGATCTTGTAAAATCTCAAATTTCCACATATACTGTGGAAACGGGCAAAGTCAAACAACATTACATATAAAATGTTTAAATATAATGTATATGTATTTCACATGGAAATTAAATGCAATGATAATGGAACATGTCTGTCTGAAATTGGTTCTTAAGCATTGGTTTTTGTGGGCAGGTAAGAGGGATGCAATAACAGGTCCAGTTTACAGTGTTTCTGGAGGAACTGGGACTGATGTGTGCTCATGCAAAAGACTCCCCAATGGCATTAAAGATATTAGGATGAGTTAAAACCATTGCTACCACATAACAGGTCCTTCAAGGTTCCTTACAGATCTAGAGTTTTCCATTCTATGGCTTTTATGCCAGGCTATAACAGTATTTGACGTAGTAGCTACATATATTTTCTTTATGATAAGCTCTAACAGTATTTCACATAAGAGCTACATACTTTTTCTTATATATTTATAAAAGCTCTGAGAGAAAAGTAGAAGATATTTAATGTTGAAAATATTCAGTGGCTTTCCTTTAAATATAATGGAGTCAAAAACCAGAGGTTTGAGAGATGGTTCAGTAGTTACAAATACCTCTTTTTAAAAATTATGTATATGTGTATATGCATACAGGTGCTGTGACAGAAGAGAGTGTGAGGTTCACTGAGATTGGAGTTTGAGGTCACTGAATTGACTAATCTAGGTGATGGGAACTGAACTCTAGTCCTTTATAAAAGCAAGTGCTCTTAACCACTGAGCCATTTCTTCAGCCCTCCCCCGCAAGGTCTTTAAAAGCAAAACAGCTTATTAATTTCTCCTGTGAATATTACTTGTGCCTTAGTTTAATTTTTTAAAGTAAATTTTGCTTGGAATCCAACTATTCTGGCTACTTACCATGAAGTCTTTTAATTACAATACTTTATATTAATGTACATTATCTAAAATTTTTTTCCTAAATCAAATTTTGGTTGATCATGTCTCCATGTCTTGTTTTCAGTGTCTGTGTTCTATATGTTTTCTATGCTTGTGGGTGGTGTTACTGGCTTATCATAAGGGCGATCATTTTTATAAACCTACTAATTCCTGGCAGTGTTTCTATAACATTTTACTGACTATATATGGAATGTACATTTATTTGCTTAGGAAAGTAATTCTAATACTTACAGGACTGTAACTCTGGACCAGGCAACAGATAGTGCAAAAGTAATTGGAAAGGCTATTCTCAACATGTTTCATACGATGAAGCTAAATATATCAGATATGAGAGGGGTGAGTATCACTTAAGCTTTCTTCCTGTAGCGTAAAGCCTGAACTTCAGCTGAGCTTGGTCATGGTGCAGTGTAAGCATGTGTGCAGGTCTTTAGCTTCTTATGTGCCGTCCAAGAAGGGAGACAGAACTTCCCATCGAGCCTGGTCATTTTAAGTTTGAGTATTATTCAAATCCTGTATTTTTTTTTCTTCCCTCCTACCCTCTCCATCCCCAGCAATGGGCAAGCACCCTTATCTCTGAGCTACTGCCCCAGCTTTACAAAGTTATTACTGTAGGGAGAGATTGAACCTCATGCCCTGATTGTGCTAAGTAAGTGCATGTCTACCAGCTGTAGACAGATCCTATTTAAAACCCCAGCTGGGGCTGCCGAAATACCTCAGCAGATAAAGGCACTTTGTCCCCAAGCCCAGGTTGTTCTGTGCTCTCCACTTCACACTATACCAACCTCTCCCCTCAAATAAATAAAGCCTTAGCAACCAAAAAACCCATGGAGTACTGAAATGCACTTGTGGGATCTTTCCGTGTAGCGTAGAATCGGATACTCTCAGGTAAGGGAAAGCTGCTAAGTCACCAGTTGTCTGTGGGGTGACTCACGAATAAGCTGTTTGCACAGTTTCATCTACTCCTTTATTCTAGAAACAGAATCTAGATGGCATTACTGATTAACTGAGAATTTTGCCTGGTTGGATTTTAACAAAATATTTCTTTTCTTTCTAGGTTGGTATTCAAGTGAATCAGTTGGTCCCTACTAATCCAAGTTCTTCCACATGTTCAAGTCGCCCATCACATTCTGTCCATGATCTCTTCCAAGTTCAGAAAGCGAAGAAATCCACAGAAGAGGAACATAAGGAAGGTGAGTAGCCATTAATGTGCAGCTGCTCATTTTTTTCCCCCAAACTTCTTTGGGAGTAAGTAGTCTCATTTTAAATCAGCATAGGTCTCTGCCTTCTTTAGAATGTGATTTTACTTTAAAAAAACAAAAAACTATAAATCTATTCTATAACTGTTTGCAAGGAACAAAGAATTTAGTGATGTGAGGGGCTTGTTTTTTCCTCAGATGAGCTAAAGAGCGTATTTTTTATTTTTATTCCTAAAATTGTAGTATTTCTGGCTGCTGTGGATCTGGAAGTATCCTCTGCTTCTAGAGCTTGTACTTTGTTGTCACCCTTTTCTACACATCTGGCAGCCACTGTCAGTACTGACACTAACAGAGGCGAGTGTTCAAGGAAATGGAATGGTCTGCATTCTCCTGTTAGTGGACAGTCGAGACTTAATCTGAGTATAGAGGTTCCATCACCATCCCAGGTATGTTTTCTACAGTATTCTTTATTTTGTAGGTTGGCATACAGTCATCTTCGTGTGTTACTATACTGTTCTGTCATTCCCCTCCCATTTCTGCAGGTGCCCTTGTCTGGTAGTGAGTCCCGCCTTGTGTAGTGAGTCCCGCCTTGTGCTTTGTCACGGGTATCCTACTAACTAACTACCTTTTCTGCTTCTGTTCACATAGAGAAGGAGACAGATGCAAATACTGCCTCTGGGTCTAGTAAAGGTGCATTCTCGTGCTTGCATTAGATTCCCCCTTGATAGTGACAAGAAAGGAAGGACTGGCCAAAATATAAACACTTTTCCATCTTACTGCTTTAAGTATAACTACTTTTATTTGGGGAAAATCTCCTTGCTGAAAAGTTTGGGGTTTTTTTGGTGGGGGGGGGGTCCCTTTCCATGCGTGAGTTTTCACCACAAGGTATTCTGTGAGTATATGTGGATTTCCTTGCGTGTGCTACCAGCTTCTAAAGTACACTCAGTTTCTGAGGCTCTGTTTCACCTCAGGCTTCAGCAGCGATGTCCGTGAAGATAGCCTAGGCAGGGGCTAGCTTTTTGAAGGTTGATGGTCTTCACTTTCTTTCTCAAATTTCATTTCTGCACATCAGGTTCTCATTTGGTATTTTACAGATTGATCAGTCTGTTTTAGAAGCACTACCACCTGATCTCCGGGAACAAATACAACAAGTTTATGCTGCTCAACAAGGAGAGCCACGCAGTACTAAGAAGAAAGAACCAGTAAATGGTTGCAGTTCAGGAGTGTTGCCACATCCTGTTGGCACAGTTCTGTTACAAATACCAGAGTCTCAAGAATCTAATAGTAACACCGGAATCAACGTCATAGCCCTTCCAGCATTTTCTCAAGTAAATTAATGTTAGAGACCCTCTATCATAGTTTTCTCACCTATCTTTAGCTCAGTTTTTACTTTCTTCTCTTTATCTGTGTGATTCCTGGGAAGCTTGCGCTGTACGTACTACCAGGTATATACCTCTTCAACAGTGGTGGCCACTTGACCCTTTTCTAAAGTAGGCAAGTTAGCACCAGAGAGAAGAGAAGTTGGTGGTGTGGCATGGGTATGTAGTTGCCTAAAGTATCTGGAAGAAACAAACACATTCTTTCTCTCCTTTACTGACTGGCCCATGAAGACCAATAGATCACATGAATAGGGTAGAGATGCATACAGGAGAGTAACACCGGCTGAGTTGTGATAAGTTAGCACATAAACTTTTCCTCATTTTCTATGCTCTTCTATTAAGAGTGATTTCTAAACAGTCTAGCTACCATCCAGAATTGAGTTATCTTTCTTTCCAGGTGGACCCTGATGTCTTTGCTGCTCTTCCAGCTGAGCTTCAAAAAGAGCTGAAAGCAGCATATGATCAAATGCAAAGGCAGGGAGAGGACACCGCTCATCAACAGACAGCAATTACACCTGGTAAGACAGCTGATGAGTCATAAGAAAGACTAGAGTGATGGTATCATCATGTAAGTTCTAACTTCATCCTAGAGACTCTCTGATGGACATATTTGGGATACAAGTCAAGCTAGTTGTACTTTGAGACTAATTATTTGAAACAATGTAGTTTGAAAACATGAAATCTCAACTTCTGGATATCCCTGAACATTTAAGCCCGAGTACTTGTTGAATTTTTCTTAGTCTTCAGGACCAATCCACTGCACATACCTGAGGTCAGAATACTAATTTGTACAACTGGAAGGAATCGCAGGGCCTAGCCTTAAGTTGCTACATTCCTGGCCTCTTGGTAGTGGGGTGTATTGGAAGGATGGAGAACCCCATGGTATTATCTAGATTCCTTATGAGGATCTCATACTTTTTCTTTTAGTGCCGAAGAATCCTTTACTTCAGCTAAAGCCACCATCAGGGAAAGACAGGCGAAACAAGAAGAAGAACCCCAGTGGTTCTCCCAGAAAGATTCAGAGTCCTTTGAAAAATAAGCTGCTTAGCAGTCCTGTAAAATCTCTGCCAGGGGCCTGTGGGAGCCCCCAGAAGTTAATGGATGGTTTTCTAAAACATGAAGGAATAGCTGCCGAGAAACCCCTGGTAACTGGAAAAACTAAAGATTTTATTAGATTGTAATGTAGTTGACACTGTCTCACAGCATTTTTTTTCTTTCAACAGGAAGAATTCTTAGTTTCCACCTCTGGTGTGCAGAACCCATCTAATTTGCAGCCCAACCAGACCAACTGTGTTAGACCTGCAGCACCCAACTTAGCTGGAGCTGTTGAGTTCGGTGATGTGAAGACCTTGCTCAAAGAATGGATAACTACTATCTCAGGTTGGTGTGGCCCATCTAGTAGCTGGTAGTAGTTTCCTGATTCAAGAACATGAACCAAAGTTGTAAGACTTGCTTTGAAATTGTGTGTGTGGGGTTATAGTTAACTGCAGATTTCTAATTTTCTCTAAAAATACATTGAAGTCCTTATTTGAGGATTTCCTCTTTCCTAGATCCAATGGAAGAAGATATCCTGCAAGTTGTGAAATACTGTACTGACCTTATAGAGGAAAAAGATTTGGAAAAATTAGATCTAGTTATAAAATACATGAAAAGGTAATTTGTTAAATACTTTAACTAAAAAGCTGTTTGAGGGTCTACAAGTTGAGCTTCCTGAATTAATCTTGTAATTAACTATAGAAGGAAAAATGCTATATGTTGATAGCTTAGTAACTTAAAAATGTAATTACTCCCAAGGTTATATTCAATGCACAAGTTGAACATGAGTGCCGTACCTAGCTCTCCTACCTCAGTCTTTGTTAGTGCTGAGATTATAGGAGTGAGCCACACTGGCTAGTCCAAAATTTAAAATACATTAAAAAGAAAGCCAAGCATAAAGCTGGGTTTGGAGGAAAAGAAAATGTGAAGTTTTTTCTTTTTAATGATAGTTGTCTTCTCCCCTCTAGGCTGATGCAGCAGTCGGTGGAGTCAGTTTGGAACATGGCGTTCGACTTTATTCTTGACAATGTTCAGGTGGTTTTACAACAGACTTACGGAAGCACACTGAAGGTTACCTAAATGTTCCAGAGAGCCTGGTGCTCTCTGCTAGCTGTACCAGCAGTGATGACGTGAGGTATTTGCAAAGTGCATGATAGTGATGCTCTGAGTTTTTTATAATTTTAAATTTCTTTTTAAGCAAGTGTTTTGTACATTTCTTTTCAGAAAGTGCCAAATTTGTCAGTATTGCATGTAAATAATTGTGTTAATTCTTTTACTTGTAGCATAGATTCTATTTACAAAACGTTTGTTTATAAAGTTTTATGGATTTTTACAGTGAAGTGTTTACAGTTGTTTAATAAAGAACTGTATGTATATTTTGTACAGGCTTTTTTTTGTGAATCTTTAAAAAAAATTTCAACTCTGGGAACCAGCAACAATTTGTTATACTTAAAAGGCTGAAAAATCTCCAGGCCAGCTGGCTGCAGGCTCTGTGCAAAATAAATCTTGTGGACACAAGTCCAGATATTAACAACTTTACGTCCCTAGGAAGTGTTGAGAATATTCAATTCAATACCTAAAATAAATTTTTCACATACATAAACTTCCTCTCTCTTCTCTCCCTCTTGTTATATTTATTTGTATTTTATGACATTGTAGTGAATACTTAACAGAAGGAAAGGATTGTGGTGGCTCATTTAGTACCCTCTCGCCCATGCCCATGCCTCAGGAATAACCACATCTAGGTATAGTCATGAGGTCTAACAATGCTGAAGCACTGACCTCCAGTAACTTAACAGAAGACAGTGGAATGTGTACTAAATAAAAACAGACCAAAACTAACCTACAAAAAGTGCCCCTCCTAGGGCATTTTAGTGGGTGCTGAGAGTGAAAGCTACACTAACATGGAAGCCTAGCAGAGCTTACTGTTTTTATTGGCAGTTGGGAATTGTGATGATTACAGTGACCTCTGATGACCAGTACAGGCAGAAAAAAAGCAGTCAGCTATGCTTTACTTCAAGGCTGCAGACTGCCTAAATCTTTTTAGAAAAATCCCTACGGGCATATGGCAGAAAACCGCTGGAGAAAAGGGTGTCACTGTAGAGAGAATACCCATAAAGATATTTCTTACATCAAAAAGGTTCCAAGAATCACAAAATCTGTAGAAACTTGGTTAATCAAATACTGCAGGACTGATTTAATCAGTATAAAATTGAAAGAGATTTAGATTTGTAATAAAAATCCAAATTTGAGGAAGGGCAAACTTTAAAACAGCAGCCAAGTCTTGAGGGAGGTGAGTGCAGGCACACTGGACTGTGGGGTGGGGAACTGACCACTGTCAAACCAGTGTAAGTTGCTTGGTTTCTCATGGAAAACATCTTTATACACCTAAGTCCATCAGCGTCCAAGTGTCTGTTCTGTTGGTAATATCACAGCATAATATTACATTTACTCCAAATTCTGTCCCATGTGGGAAAATTAGATGATTTCAAATACTTTCTTCAGCTCCACAATAAGCTGCCAGTCACTCTTCTGCATTTCGTCTCTGAACCAGTCTTTGAGTGCATCGATGGACTGTCGGCTGATCTGCAATAGCCCAGGCACAAACATGGTGAGCCAAAGGTAAGTAAAGTATGCCAATGAAAGCCAGTGGTCCTAGATGTGGTTAAGCAAAGAGAGATGCAGTGTTTTCCAGTCTGCTTCAGGGGCCAAACCCACATCTGTGAGCTGAGAGGCTCTGGGGTCCATGGATTGTCACTTGCACTACCCTCTTACCACTTGATGTTCCCAAAACCAT
Organism: Microtus ochrogaster; assembly: GCF_000317375.1. NCBI lineage: Eukaryota > Metazoa > Chordata > Mammalia > Rodentia > Cricetidae > Microtus > Microtus ochrogaster. The sequence continues at coordinate 23,185,001 of NC_022028.1, read as the reverse complement.
AAAATTTCAGTGTGAAGATAAGGCTAAAATACTTACCTTGCTCACAAGAATGTCTGTAGCTTCGAAATGTCTCCCAAACATTTTGGGAGATTCCCCAGGGATGGGTTCTATTTTGACACAGACCTCTTGTCCTTTTTTTGCAACATCCACTTGCTTGTGGTTTATTTCAATACTTGTTACTATCCCGATGTCAACGAACTACAAAAACAGATCAATCAGGTCAGATTGAAGATCTCCATAGGCCTCATGACAGCTAAACTCTTCAGTCTCCACAGTAGAACTTAGCAAGACCTCATGAGATAACAAAAACATCTGGTGTCATTTTGTGGTCCTGCTATAAACTCATGGGCTGTAAAAGAAGGGAACAGCATACACCAACTCAGAAAGGTGGTTGTGCAGCTGGAAAATCTTTGAACAAACAAAGGTGTGGAAGGGTGGCTGCTTTGTGGACAAGGGATAGGGCGGGGGAGCATCTTAAGTGAAAAAGCATTTGATTTACAGAGCCACATGTCACTATCCCAAAATGAAGACTTCAAAGGCTGTGTGTATCAAGTAACACCACGACCAGTACCCATTGACCAGACTGGGCGCTAAGCATTAGCATACTGAGTACTATGACATCCTTTCAAGGCCAGTGAGAACTCTGCAAAACCAAGGAGTGGAAGGAGAACACAAGTTTGTATCTATTTACATAATTCAAAGACTGTAATGGATACTATAACAATATTCACTGGGGCAAAAGTCACCAAGAAGTAATGTTTACAGGACCTGCATAGTGCAAGTGCCCCCTTGTAGGTTCCTTTTCAGTAAGTCTATCTAATGAGGAGGAACAGACAAATCCAAGTGAGTACACTCTACAACACATTTGAACTGGACTCTTCACAAAGCATGCGTACTCTGAACTGTGAATGGAGGAATGGAGCAAGCACACAAGAGGATGAATGATGATGGCAAATAAGGCATTACAGTAGACAAGCTACCTGGGGAAGACACTGAGAACCAGGTCTCAGAATCAACAGTTTCCTAAGATTGGACACTTTGATGAAAAATTTTGTTCCATTATTTTTTTTTTCTATGTTAACACTGATATAGGCCTGGAACTTACATTTTTGCTTGGAACGCACATAGGTGTTCCTTGTTTCACTTGGCCAGCTTCCACAGTGACTCCTATTACTATTGGGTCTCGAGAATTGAAAATGTACTGAGGGAGGATTTTCATCTTGCAGGGAAATACTGCTATGTGCCTGAAAGTAAAAAGAAAGCAAAATATCTCAAGCTCAAAATTATTAAACAGAAAGCAAATATAATGAACGTGAAGTTTGTTATGAATGCACTTTCTGCAAAGGCTGTTGAGAAAAGCCTATGTTCTCATTCTCTCAAAGCTACATCAAGGATGGAGCCTGGCCCCAGAGGGATGAATGTTTTTGCCAGTCATATTCTGGAGTTTAGAACACGGGCAGACCTTGCTGACAAGTTTGTTAAAACAATGTCTACTTTAGAAAGGGGTATAGCCATCCATCTGTATGATTTTCTCCATCATGTTCCCCAAGTTTTCCAAAAAGTTGCCATGAGGTAACTGTCCTTGTCAATCACATGCTGGAAGCACATTCAGCCAGTTTCAGTCCTGGGCTGCTGTCCCTGGGTTACTCTGGTAATCTCTTTCCTAGACTGCCACTGACTCCCTAACCACCCAGATCCATGTAGCTAAAGTAGCCCTCAATACAATAGTTAATAGTTTAGCAATAGTTAAATTTTTTTAAAAAAAGTTCAATCTTTCCCATGAAACTTGCGAACCCTCTTCCTTCTCTAACTTGCTAATTGCCACATTCTCTGAAGTATACTTTGCCAGTATGGCTTGGCTGTCTCAAGTGTTGTTCTGCCTGCACAGACTACACTCTTGACTACTTGTTCTGCTTCTGACTGTTACTCCCAATAAGAGGCCATGAGGAGATGCCGTCCCCAATCACAGCCCATTCTGTGAATCTGCTTTACAGCACTCATCTCTACTTGTACACTTCCAGATTGATTGCCTCTGTCAATTACAGATACCCTCAAAGGCACAGGACTAGGAAGCTGAACTCTGGCCCCTGTATTCAAGAAGCATGGATACAATGAACCTGGAAGGTCTGTGGAGTCATGGCTTTGTCTCCCTTAGAATCTTTTGGATTATTTTCCATTTCACACAGAGGATACCTAAGCCCACCAAATTGAAAATTAATAAACTAAAAGGCCCCAGAGAAGATCTGAAAACACAGAGGAATATTTGCCACGGACTATAACACACCACTTTGGGATGCAGTATATGAGACATTAATAAATGCCATTCTTGTCTGCATTTCTTGTCAGTATTTGGAACTTCACCAGCTGCATTTAACAAAGATTCGAAGTAAACAAAAACACTAACTTACTTGAATTCTTCCTGTTTCTGTTTCTTGTAGTCTTGTCTGTATTTTGTAAAGGCATCAAATAAATGATAAATAATTTCTGCACTAAAGATTCTAACTCCCAAACTATCCGCCATCTCTTGTGCATCCCGTTCAATTCTTACATCAAAGGCCAAAATCACTGCATACCTGAAACATGGAAACATTAAAAATCACTGAATGAGAATTAGTGAGTCACACCAAACACTCTGAAGATGATCAGAAGCAAAGAATACTTACTGCGGATCATGTTCCAACATGACCGAAGCCTTCATAACGTCTTTTTTATGGACTGGGCCAATGTTAATTCCTGCATACTATAAAAGGAGAGTTTTCAGGTTCATCTGCATGTAGCAGGTAATGGAACAACACGTCATAAATATCATATGGTTAGAAAGCTGGGTAGTTACTTACTGGCACCTCTGATGTTTTCAGAAATTCAAGAAGAGCTTCCAAAGAGCCCAGTGTAGACGCCTGGACATAAACTCCTTTTTCTTCTAATTTGATAGCATTTAGTGTCTGCTTTAACTCATGGATCAATTCATCCTTGAAAAGAAATCAAACATGACAAATTTTATCTCAATCTTCAGCAGCCTAGAATTGAACTGTTTCCCACTGGTTAAAGACTCATCTGAAAACATGGAATTAAGGCACGACAGTCTGTTATAGGAAAAAAAAGGCTGTAATTAGAGATTAGAGATGGGGGAGGTCAATACAGAAAGAAAGAGCAGGAGGATAACTGATAAATCTTAAGGAATATTATATTAACCTAAAATTATGTAAGTATATATACGTTCATATGTATCTTTTAAAAAATTAGATTTATTTAATGAATGTGAATGCTTTGCCTGCATGCATGTACATCACATGTATGCCTACTGCTCATCAAGGTCAAAAGAGATGTCAGATATCCTGAAACTAGAGTTATAGATGGTTGTGAGCAATTACTTGGGTGCTAGAAATCAAAACTAATTTCCTCTGCAAGAAAGAGTAAAGTACTTTTAATCAATAAACTATTACTCATACAAGCCTGTAGGCCACTTTTAGTGATAGAATCCGGTCATGCTCATGATAACAATGTAACACAGAAGTTAAACTTAGGATACCTCAACAGTATGGTTGCCTAAACAGGACCTAAACAATAAAGCCATATAAATATGTATATATGTGCACACAGATGAAATTATGCCCCATGGGCTGACAATGCTCCCCACGAGAGCAACAGACTATCACGAACTCTAGTCCCAGGCATGAGTTGGTCAAGATAGTACAGGGACTTCCCAAACAATACAGGCTGTCATTTCTGCCCTTGGTTGTCTCCCAGAGGTTGAAGGTAAACCCTTATTGCAGAAGGTGCCACATACTTAAAACACAGGACATGGAAAAAGTCGAACTGGATCTGGTTAGAAAGCCTCCGAGTTCTAGCTTCCATTGTACCAAAAGGTACAATGCAAAGGCGTGGGGGGATTTGAAGCAAATGGAAGTCCTGTCCAGCATTGATGCCTATGAGCCACAACAATGACCAACATAACAAGATGTCCCTAAAGGTTTACAATAGTGACATTCATTATTTGGTGGTAAGCAAAAGCTGTCAGGTGGACTTAAGGCTCACTCACCAGTAGGGAACTCATGCCTTGTACTAGAAACCTAGCCAACTCCCTAGTGCTAGTGAGGACATAGACCTTATACTAACTAGATCAACATGATTCCCAACAGCATTCTAGAGGTTATCCATATATTCAAAGTTAAGTATAGCTCTCACCCCACATTAAAGAAGCTTCTCTTTATAGCAGACATAAACCATTAAAAAGACACAGTCATAATTCAAAGATCACTGGACCATGGAAAGCCCAGCTCAACAGATACATAACTTTTGTACCCAAGCTCTGGGAACATCATGGAAGAAGGGATGGAAAGGCTCAAGGATCAGAAGGATCAAGCAGTGTGCTGTGAGACTGTGTCTCCTATACATAATAGGGAAGGTACAGCCATGATACCTCAGCAGACTGGCTGCCTAAAGACTCAATCACAAATCCAATACCAATAGACTCGATAACAAGAAAGGGGGCAATATGAGGGATCTGACCCCTAGACAGTGAACTACAGACAAATGACTGTTGAAAAATGGGGAATTACTCTTCCAGAGAAAAATCCCAAATTGGTCATGCAATACAAAATGATCACACCTGAAATCACATACACACACACGCAACATTAAGTGAATTCAAGTGTGTGTACGTGAAACAAAACAGGCCATCAATTTCAGAGAGAATAAAGAGAACTATATAGGAGGGATAAGGAGGGATGAATACGGGAGGAGCTGGAGGAAAGGAAGGAAAAAGTTACGTAATTATATTTTAATTAAAATATAGCGAATAAAAAAGATGTAAAGCTGAAGTAGGAAGATCACGAATTCAAAGTTAGTCTAGGACACTGGGAGGGAAACTGGGTAAATAGCATTGGAAGAAAAAAAAATCACAATTAATGAACTCACTTTCAGAACTGGGATTTCATCGTCTTTATAAGCCACGAGGAGAGGTAAACCAGCAAGTGTTTTCTCAAGGTCTTTCCCAAGAATCTTCACTCCTTGAGCTGCTTCCACTTCTTTATGCTTTTCATACTGGTTCTACAGACAAAAATAGTTTTTATTGAATAATCTGAATGGTGGCAGCACTACTCTATTGTGTGACCTTGGAAAGAGGAAAGTGTTCTCAGGCTCTGTACAAGAAACACCTACAACATAATCAAATGATAAGCTCAATTTAAGACAAGTCAGAACAGAAGATAATGCTACATAAAGAAAGTAAAAACAGACAACCAATCTGAACTGTAAAATCTGTGCAAAACAGGACAATGAAAGTAGAGGGATAAACAGCTAATAAACACAAAGCAGTGGCTAATACTGACAGGTAAATGTAATCCAACTAATGACAGTTTTGAAAGTGATGGTGTCACAAAGCAGGCAGAGGTATGAAAGAGTGAAGAGCTGCAATGCAAGTGTGACTTGTAACTCCTGCTCAGGCAGCAGTGAGCTGGGTCCCACACACCCTGGGAAAATGAGCACAAGTTCAACAGAAGGTGCAAAAAGGAAGTCCATGGTAAGCACGGAAGCATATTCATTCCATGCCCAGAACAATGGACAGCAAAACAAAGTCACACAGTGAAATATTAATCTGAAATTTTTTTTTTCAGTTCAGAAGGGCCAGGTGTAACACCAAGCATCAAGAATGTCTCCACTTTTACACTATGCATAGATACATTTTTAGCAAGACATGCCCAGAAACTGATACTACAAAGAAAATCAAGGCTGTGGTTTACTATCAGAAAAACACTGCTATGGTTAACTATTAGTGAAAAAGCCAAGACTACAATCAGGAAAAAGCATGCACAGCTTCTGGATTCCAACTCTGCTCCTTGATTAGGTCATCCCCTAAAATTTGGTTATCCAGTACTATTCATGCAGCAATCCAGGCTGTCCATCCTTATGTGAATCTAATAAATGGATCCTGTCACTTATGCATACTTCTGCAATAAAACAAGGACAGGGACAAATGTGTACTGTGTATTAAGCCATGCAGCCTTCAATTCAAAGCGAATGGTGTCAAACAAACATTGTGAAGTCCCCTGCTAATGCTTACCATCTTGGCTTACCTTCACACGTAGTTCCTTCATAGGAGGAGGTAAAAGGAGGCCTCGAATCTGAGTGACAATGGGCCCTTCTACTCCAGGGACAATGATTGTATCCCCTTCCTTCAACCGTCCATTGATCAATATAACATCTATTGTGGTCCCCATTCCTGGGAGAGCTTTGACCTAACAGACATGTTTTGAAAGGAAACAAATCATATATGATAAGCAGCACATATCCATTACTCAAGGAACTATTAAAAGGGAGTAGGGCAGGAAAGGAAACCTGATAATTGAGTACCTCCATGACTTGTGCTCTCAGCTCTTCACAGTGTGCAAGCCTCTTGCTCAGCATGGTTTGAGTTAATTCCACAAGAAGGTAGATGAGACTTCCCATGCCATCACCAGTATGTGCAGAGGTAGGTACCAAGGACACAAAAGTACGGGGATCTTTATTCTCATAAAACAAAGCAGCATTTAAACCCTAGAAGCAAAAATCAGTCCAAAAACACTGGTTGAGTAGGGGCATGTAGAAGAGGATGGCTAAAGAGAAGGGAGATGAACAAATGACTGATATTCTGAAACTCCACAAAGACCTAGACAACTGAGGCACTGTAGGTCAGTGGTAAAGTGTTTATCTAAGGATGTACAAGACCCTGTCTTCCATGCCCAGCACTAAAAATAAAACAAAAAAAAACTATGAACAAACACAATTTAGAAATAATCATATAGATGTTCAGAGGAAAAGAAAAAAGTAGCTTCTAAGTCAGTGCAGTTTACCAATTCCTGATACATATTAGAGTACTACTCAGCAGTAAAAAACAAGGGCTTCTTGAATTTTGCATGCAAATGGATGGAAATAGAAAACA